>NW_004567107.1:61877627-61907584 GCF_000260355.1 Condylura cristata | reverse complement strand
CACCAGAGACAGAGTGGGGAGCAGACAGTTGGAGTTACAGAAATACACTACTGTGTGCTTACTTATTTTATAACTAAAAGTTTGTCCATTTTACTCCCAGCATTCATTTCACTGGTGTCTCATCAGTCTCCCCACTAGAACCACACTTTCTTTAGTACTTCTGTGAGTTTTATTCTGTTTATATTTTTGTTAGATCATATCTGTAACTGAAATTAATTCATATTTGATTTTTTCTCTCACTAATTTCACTTAGCATATTCCTGAAGGTATATTCATTTTGTTTCAAATGGCAAGATTTCTCTTTTTATGATAAGTAGCATGCTATTTTATATGTGATAGCAAATATATGATTTGCAAATATTTTCTCCCATTCAGTAGCTTTCCCTTTTCTTATTGTTTCTATTTCTCCATGGAAGATTTTTAGTTCATTTGATTATTTTTGGTGGTGGTGTCTGTGCTTTTAGAGTCATATCCAAAAATCATTGCCAAGACCATATTTTTAGCTTTTAAAAATATGCTAAGCAGAATAAATTAGAGAAAAAAGGGCAGTAAGGATCTAAGGATCAAACTAAAAGAAATCTAAGGATATTCAGAAACAATATCTAAAATACTTAACACCACAGAGAATTATAGTGGAAGCGACATATTTTGTAGAAAATATAAGAATAATTTTGATTCCAGATTTCTTTTAAATAATATGGGTATTTAAGGGCAGAACTGATCTATGCTCTTAAAATTCTGATTCAAAAACTTTTAAAGTCAGTTTTACATTTATCTGATCAGTAATCATGTATAAATATAAAAAATGATGTTTTTAAGTTCCTTAGGACCAAATAAGTTTTCTCTCACAAAATCTTTTTGAAATGAGTATTATTGAAATGTATACATTATAAAAATGAAAGTAAAATATATTAATAATTTTGACTCAGAATATAACAAGTCACCACTGAATGGAATTAAAAGAAAGCTAGTGTTGTGCGGGGAGAATTAAACCTTCAAAGTGATTAATTCAAATTAGGATGAGGAAGACTAAATTCCAACAGATTATGAGAAGTCTGAAAGATATTAATATTCCAATGAAAATACATCTAACATTTGGCAACAAAATGGAAATGCATAAATAAATCCCTGAGAAAGATAAAACATTTAAAATAAGGGACAACATGATTTAGAACAATTTCAAAGTGTTTAAGAGGAGCATGCAAAATCTCTCTTCCTGTTTGTACTGGTCTCTTCCTGTTTTACACAGATACAGCTAAATGAAATCATATTTTATACTGATGTAATTGCATTACTGTGCTAGGTAAAGGGGTATATTTTACTTAGTAAAGCACTGAGAATGGTATTTATAATGTTATTATTAGCAATTACCCAAGTATATTAAATATATACCTTTTAAAAAAATAAAGTAACATAAAATTTAATAGACCTCTACTAAAGATGAGTAGTGGATAGGAAATATAGCCTTGTGTTGGGGTGATCATTTTCATTATTTATAGCAATGTGTAATCATTATAATTGATTAAAGAAAGTTCTACATATAATGCTTAAACCTGCTGATGGGTAAAATTTAGAACTAAAAGAAAATAACACAAAATAGAAAATAAAGAATTATAATTTGTCAGTTCGATATAAACACATTGAACAGCTCTCATAGTTTGGGATAAGAGATTGCACATAAATTTTATAAATTGAGGATGAGAGTCACAAATATAAAATCTGAAATTAAGATGATAATTACCAGAAAACAGCAATGATGAACACCTTAATATATTTCTGTCTTGGATGATACTCTTTTAATCTTCCCTTTGATTATTTCTGTGTCAATAATTTTCTCAGATTTCTTGATATCAAATATTGAGCTTATACATCCTGAATTCTGTTACTTTCTTATTGAGAACTTTTATTTTTCATCTGTTTTTTATTTCTGAGCTCAGGTTTTTTTTTTCCCCCCGGATTTTATTATGCCATGTTTACTTATTTTTCTAAGTTCACTCTGGTTTGCTTTTATGTATTTTCTTTTTCACTTTAACTTTGTTGTTAGCAATTCTGAAGTCTGTGTATATAAGGTATAACTTATGCATCTGTTGGAGAGATAGGATTTTCCATGTTTTAATGTTTGGATTCTGGTATATTGTTCTTGCATTGTGTTGCCATACTATCTTGAGGTTTTGGGTTGCAATGTGTTGTATATATTTGGTTTGTCCAATTTACTACTTAAAATGTCCTTTTTTTTTTTTTTTAAGTGTGTCATGGGTAACTTATAGACTTGAATTATTTTTTCTTCTCTCATTGATGCCTCTTTGATTTTGTTTGATTTGATTTGTGGGGTCTATGCTGGCTTCTGTAGGTACTCAGGCCTATTTTCAGTTGCTGAAAACAACAGATAGAGAAGGCCTAGAGGAATCCGGATGTTTTGGAGAAAGAGCCAGAGGGGAGGGGGGTTTGAAATGTTGGTATTCATGGCACCATTGGTAACTTCCCTTTCTGGGTTTGGGATCAAAGATTCTGAGTTCTGTTAAAAAAAAAACTTTTTTTTTTTTTTAAGCAATCCTTAGCCTCTGCATAGTCTTCCATTCCTTCAAGGGATCATATACCTCTCTTTGGCTTCTGCCCCATCATGTACCTCCCAATTCCTGATGTGCCTTGCTGACAATCTTATTGAACTTGTCTCCTACCTCATACTGTGGCATCCAGTTGTTTGTCCACCTACATCAATAAGCTGTGAATCTCTTCACTATGCTGAAAACAGAATGAGCCTCTGATGTTCATAGAGTGCTTAAGTCTCACTCCTAGCCATGGGACTCTTTTATATTGGCCTAGAATCTCTAGTCTACCACCTTTCAGCAACAGGAATAATACTAATTTAAACCATGCTGCAAATTTTTAGTTTTCTGTAACTTCCCAGGTCATTATTATGATCTATGTATCGGTAAAATAATAGACCAAGTCTCTGTGATCAATGGCAAAGACCAATATTAAATAATAAAAAGCAGTTTATATTTTATAGCATATTTATTTTAAATTAATATTCATCAGCTTCTGAATCCTTGGCATTGAGGAAAAGTGCAAAAATGCAAAAATCAGTTGAAAATAAATGCATTATGTCCTTATTAGCATACTTACATTCAATAATGCTAAAAAAAAGATAATGAGAAACATCATCTAACCATACTCAGCTGGATATTATGCAGATAAACAGCCTTGATTTTATCCTGTGAAATAAGTTAGTTTCTGCAAATAAGGTATAGCTTCTGACCATAAATAGGGAATAAAGTGTTCTAAGAAAGAAATGGTGAATGCATAATCGTCCGTGCTTAGTCTAGCAAAACCTCAGTAACTCATTCCTCCTGAAGGGACTGCTAGCAACTGTGAAGACAAAAATTATAATATGAATGGATAGTACATAAATATTTTTACTGGTATTCATCTTTTATTTAAGGTATCTGAATAAATGAAATAAAATTTAATTAACATTAAATATGATCTATAAGCAAGCATGTATATATGTATTTTTACATATACATATATGCATTTTCTTAGCAAATTGTTCTCACATGTGTATATAAAACTCCTACCTCAGCACAGTGAGAAATTTAAAATGAATAAAGAATTCATGAGATTTCACACTTTTTAAAAACATTAAACCTAAAAGATACTAAGCAATTGAAATATGGTATTCTAAGATGTCTAGGTATTCAATTGAGACAGAGAGGAGGTTTATAACGAAAAATATGGAATTTTTAATAATTAGAACTTTACAATTCTTGAGAAAAAAAATGTGGTCTCTAAATGACTAATCTAATACCCAGTTCCCTCAGATTTGGGAATAATGATATTAGTGATTTATTAAGATTATGACAATTAAAGGATAAACTGTATTTACTTATTATAAATATTGCCTGCCACATAGAATACACTAGATATAACACAATAAACATCATTACTAGTGCTAACATAATAACTCTTGTTTAAAAGCCGTAACACCAATATAATCATAGCTGTGTTTTCCTAGATTTGGAATGTTATAGAACAATACGTCTATATGTTATTGACTCCCTTTTGATATTCAACCACTGACTTCTTTTAAAGTCTCTTGTTCCTTTTCTCTTTGGCATAATTTTTAGACAATATGACTTTTAAATAATTATCTTGCATAGATGTGTCTTTTCCTTTCACACCCAAGGAAGTTAACCATCTCATGCATGGGATCTTTTCCCAGGGTCACTCTCATTATTGCAGAAACCCGCTTCATTTCCTCTAGTTTGCTCAAATGCCAGACTGCTTGTGGAGGATCAGCTCTCCATAGGAATCCTTTGTGTAACTGAAATAATTTAACAATTCCTTTTAAAATGTTTACTGTGTAGAGTTTCATTAAATTTGATTTCAACTGAATTTCAGATATCAGTTCATTTGGTCTCTAAGAGATCACCAAAAAGATGATTAGCATACTTAGAAGGGTGTTCCAGGATTTGAGAACCACCCCATTGAGATTACACTCCTCTGGCTTTGGCTTACTTGGCACATAGCCTGTGGGGTGGTTCGTCTGCCTGCTAGAAAGCTTGCAGTTCACATTGTGCTGCACTGTGAGGTATTTGTCAAGCCTTATTAAGCTACTTTCAAATGTTGCTGATTCAAATGTGCAGAGTTGATATTAGGCATTTAAAGACTTGAGCATAGGATTGGAATTCTTAAAGGCTCTTTAGGTCATGCATTCCTCAGAATTATCTGTGTGACAGTGAATGAAATGTGTGTATATGATGGATGCTGGGCTTGGGGAAAAGACTGACTCTAATTGATTAGCTGTGCATCTCAGTCAGGTATTAATCTCCATTCTCTAGAGTGCTCAGGGGAAATACTTTTATAACCTGTGCAGTATATGAGCCCATCAGATTAGTTACAGAAAGCAAATAGTATATATATATATATATATATATATAAAAGAGAGAGAAAAAGAGAATGAACTCTTTCCAGGCATTCAGGCATGACAATATTAATGACACACTGCTGCAAGATTTACTGGGCCTTCTCTTACAGAACATACAAGCAGGTACTCACTGAGAGATGGTGACTATGTTTCCACATATGGTCAGAGTTACGCTATCTCAGTAAAATTCTGAGACATTTTGTGGTTCCTGAGGGCCCTGTCATTTTTTATGTAGCAACTTGCAGTATATAATATTTTAATAATAACCACTTTTCTGTAGACCCCACACCTACTATGTTTCTTAGGCAAAATATTTCCCACTTACATAGACTACGAAGGCATATTTATTTTGTCACCCACAAAGCAACTTACTTTGAAGGGACACTATAACAGAAGGCCCCAGTGCCAGCTAAGAGGCCATACTGAAGACATATTCATAGTGCCTCCTTGAGTACTGTTTCTGGAAGAAACTCTTGCTAATACCTCTTATATTTCTTCAAGTCTCTAGACAACTCTTGATGACAGCAAATGCTTGTCATGCAGAAGACTGCTTTGGTCTTATACTGTATCACATGAGAATACCAATTACTAGTTGCTTATCAGAAGCATTAGAAACTGAGGCTTTTGCAACAGCTGAACCTGGGACACGATTAAGCCATCAGTTTACTACATCATGGTTTATAGAGTAAAATTCCTCAAAAACTCGGCCTAGCTCCTGAGGCCTCCCTGTCAAGATGGAAATATGTTATACGATAGAACCAAATCTGACCTCTCTGCCATATTCTGCCTACAGTAGGAGGTAGATTCTGCTGCCCTCAGTCTTTTACCAGGTATTTAAAGAGGTCACGTCGTTTCTCTTCATCTCCTTTGTTAATCAGGAAGCAACTGCATGTAATAAATTGAATGAACAGTAAATGCGTTCATATACTTTAAAGGTAGAACTACTACAATTGTACATAATAAAACTCACCATGTAACTACTGCTTTTGATCCCTGAACTAGGACATCCTTGATAAAAGATAGAAACTGAGGTTAAGCACAATACGCCAAACTGCAGGTCGTCTATTGGCATTCCACAATGTCCTGACCAACAATTACTCCTAATCACACATCTTCACAGACTTCTGGGCCATTGCCAGTGGCCATTTAGTCCACTCAATGGCAACAAAAGTAATTCCTTACTTAAGACCTCCCCTTTTTATAAATAACTTCAGAAATATCTAAACTCAGATAGCAAAGACTCAAACTAATGTCATACCGTCTCTGTTCACATTAAGAGTCAGATACTAAAGGTGATAGAGCAACATATAAATTATTGGCTCAGGATTTGATCATGAATATATTGATGTTATTGACCTTCTGAACCATTATTATTTGCCTCAGATTTCTTTCCGTATTTTGAATTGTACCATCTGCATTTGGTGTTAACTATACCCTCCTGCAGTCTTAGATCTAAACAAGTCACATCAGTCCAGTTCCCAAGTGCATTACATATCCTGCCAGCTGCCTATTCTTCTGAATACATCAAGGGATGCTAGTGCAGCCTTAGGAACTCACAATATTAAGCAACAAAATCAACAAAGCATGACACAACTTGAGAAATTTTTGAAGGAATATCTAAGTGTATGACTCAAACCACTATCAACTCAGAAACTCAGTGCAGCCTTAGGAACCCACAATATTAAGCAACAAAATCAGCAAAGCATGATACCACTCAAGAAATTTTTGAAGGAATATCTAAGTATATGACTCAAGCCACTATCAACTCGGAAACTAGAAGGGACTAACATAGCCTAGCAGGGATGGCTGCTGATCATGGCCTAGTGTTAAATTAAATGAAGTTTTCTTTTGGGGACATAGAATTTTGGTGCATTGAACTTACTGATGCATGTGGAAAAACATCTACAAGCAAATTTCAGATTTCTTCAAAAAGTTTGAAGTCAGCAATATCACTTGGATATTTGATCAAATGTCTTGAAATCTCACATATATCTTCTGAATCTCCCTAAGATAGTAATGAAATGCATATATTCTTCTAAAGTTTTCTGATTTTCATCATAGATGATTGCACAATCCTGTGGTTCTAAAATTTATTCTTTGATTCAGCTTAAACTAAATGAGATAGGGTATATTTCTGTTATCAATCAACCATTAGGGGGTGACATGTAATAAAGAGCATGACTCCATTTTTAATGTTTCAACACTGACTTCCTTTTATGCCTTGATCTCCCATTTTCCTTTGGCCCTGTATCTGAACAGTTTGACAGTAAAGCCTAGGCATAAGAATGCCCTCTTCTGTTGCCTTCAGGGAGGATGTTTTTATGCTTAGGATTTCCTCAGTCCTGTCTTTACCATTATAAGTGCCTAACTCAACAGCTTTAGTTCAGATCTGCTAACTCCTGCCTTGATCTATCCATAAATCAGTTGCACTTTTCCTCAAATTACTTTGTGTGTGGAGTGTCGTCAGCTTTTACAACTGAACCAAATCAGATGTTCATCTCAATTTTGCTATCTAACTAAAAAGCATGTCTGTTTTAAACTTGGAAAGTCATTCTCATTCATTGGAGCACCATTCTGGATTAGCAATTCAAGGAAGGTTGCAGGGTTGTTAGCAAAATGTCTGTTTAGATTTCTAGTGGCCATGCTATATGAAACATATGTATGTGGATGTCTATATTCATATATTCAATATGTTTATATTATATATAACATAGTTATATATAATTTAGTTATATGTAGCATATTATAAAATCATGCATGTATATACTTACAACACATGCAATATATAATTGACATGTGTGATATTTAGTTAAGTCATAAGTTTAACATATGACTCTCTCTATATTACCTTTTTATGAAAGCATGAACTAAACAAAGTCTTCACCAAACAAATTTTAAATGATTATCTTGTATATTGCTTTGATGTTTATCCTATATATTAATATTTTATATATATATACAAAAGACTGGTCTTCAGAAGACTTTTCCTTTGCACTGGAATTATCCATTTGTAAGCTTCTAGCCATTTTTACAATTTATTCATTATTTTATAGTTAATGTCTGTTTATAATGACCTGTTTAATATGACTGTAATCAGGACTTTACACCAGCATAAAGGACATAAAACCATATATAACCACAATGTTCAAGGTTATAATGAATGGTCTCTTAATGAATGAAAGCATTATACTACTAAAGAGATCTTGAACGTTTCCAAAATATAACTTTACACAGAAACTTATATCCTATAAACTTCCTTTCAATTGCCATGATCCCACAGTATCTTGTCTAAATATAAAGTGCAAAAACTCCTCAGACAACAGAATAATGGTTTCTAAGCTTCCTTTATGCATCTTAAATTTTATCGTAATAATAGTAGAGATCAGTGTCTATTGCTCACATTACTCAATTATTTGCAAATCTGAAAAAGTTCATTAACCAGATGGCATGAATAGAAAATTCCCAATCAATAGAAAATTTCCTTCTATTACTTTTATGGTTAAAATTATGTGGCTGCTTATTTTATTTTTTTTAAGATTATTCATTTATGCATATGAAACTGGGGTATAGGACAGAGGTGCAGGGGTGAGGAGAAGCTTCACCAGAGACAGAGTGGAGAGCAGAACAGGCAGATCACAAAGTACACTGAGGGGAACAGCTGGCAAGACAGGAGAGGTCTATTGCTGGCCTGGGATTGAACTCAAGCTGCAGTGGCTGCGGATCGTTTCAGAGTGCTCTATTTTAACCTGTTGTGCCACTGCGAAGAGACTGTTGCTTATTTTAAAGAAATACTTTATGTATATGTAGTTCACATTGCCTGGCACTCTTAAGACATGAGAAAAGTCTTCAAATGTTAGTGCCTCTTACATTTATGCAACCTAAAATTTTAAACATGCAAAGAGGCTGGGGAAATTTATTACCTTGTGTAACTATCTTACTAAATTAATGGTGTCAGAAATTTGTCCCATATAAATGATCTTTATTTTATTGGGCAAAAACATTCTTATTAAAAATTGTCATTTGATTTTTTTATTTCTAATTGTGCTTTTCATCACTTTACCATTTACCTTTTTCTATCAAGAATGAATCTATCAGTTGATCTCATTATATTTTTAATTTTCCTAATTTTTCCTGTTACCCAGATTTTAACATTCTATTTCCCCATTCCAGAATCAATGAGAAGGAAACAGAAAATTTCCCTTCATTTTCAGTTTGCATGCTTGCCAGACTTTAATGAGTAGTCTTCTATTGATGCACACACTCTCTTGTTCCCAATTGATTTATCTGTTCCCTGCAATTTGGCTTCCAGTTACAACACTTTTTGAGGGCCACTATGCTCTATTACTTCTGTTATGCACTTCAGCTTTCTTTTTAGCATTTTGGGGGGCATCCTGAAACTATATTTCTAGGAATCTTGGTCCTAGATCCAAACAATGAAAGACATTTAATCAAGTATTGTCAAGTGGAAGTGAAATAAAAGTCATTCTGTGATGTCAAATTCTTACTATTTGGAACACCAGTAGCAGCTTCTATTGACTGTGGACTCCTACTGAGAAACACCTGTTGATGTGAGAGCTTTGAAATCACATTTATTATGATTAGGGACCTCACAGCATCAGTAGCAACTTCTGTTGGATTCTTGAAGTTTTCATGAGAATCATTCATCCAATGCTATAGACAGCTGGGTTCATTGATTGCAGAAACTTGAAACACATTGATATTTCCTGACAGCAGTATACTGTCCTTATTTACTCTTTTAAATGTTCCATCATTTGTGTTCAAGATCTGAAAGTTATAAGTTGTCTGTCTCTCTCTTTTTTTTAAGATTTATTTATTTATTCATACAGAACTGGGGTGCAGGCCAGAAATGCGCAGGGTGAGAGGATTCACCAGAGACAGAGTGGGGAGCAGAACAGGCAGATCAATGAAGTACACTTCTGAGGGGAGCAGCAGGTGGGTCAGGAGAGGTCTGCCACGCCATGCGGGTCACATCCTGGGCAGCCGGGGATCGAACTCATGAGGAAGTGGCTTAAGCTTCTTAGTGCTGTGCTTTAATCCTCTGCGCCACCAGGGAGGGCCTATAAATTGTCTCTTAATTGTGAAATAAAACTAGCTTCCTAGGATGAATTGATTTCTTTTCCACCTTCACAGAATTTGATATCTTTGACAAGAACATCCTCCCTGATTTTCCCATTTGCCATTCCAGGACCATGTAGTCTTCTGAATATCTCTCTCATTTATTTATTTATGCTTCGTGCTGCAGTGGCTTCAGATAGCTTCATAATGGTACTTTAACTGTTATGCCATCAGGGAGAGCCCATCTCAAACAGTCATTGTCTGTTAACCTGTTAACTTCTCAAAGATAAGATGAATGAAAATATTTGTGTTTTATATAAAAATAACACATAGACACACATTTAAAGTAATGCTGTGCTTTTTGGCCCTTCTCCCTATTTACTTTGTGAAGCCATATATTAGATTCTGCCCATAACCTCACAATTATATGGCTTAACAAATCATATTTTCTTTAAAATAATAGATGTAACATGACTAATGGATTATCTTGCATATAACATTTTTAGTGAAATGTACCTCTTCTTACTAGTATTTAAAGCTATTAAATAATTAAACAAACAGTATTGAAATAGAAAAAAATTGTGCTTTATAGACATTTCCACTTAATAAGTCTCCTTTTTCATAGTTTATATATTTAAAACATCTTTCTATACCTGTTGATTTACCATCAACAGAAGAATGTTGCACGTGTAGACAGTGATGTTTCTGCATTTGTGCCCTTGAAGTTAAGGTTGAAAAATATTTGTAATATTATTTAATTATTTGTTCATGGTTTGTTATGAAATTTCCAAAAATATGCCAGAGATTGAAATGCCATGCTTTTCACTCAAGCATTTTTACCAAGTATAGCAAAAATTATAAAGAGCAGTTACTTTTTTTTGTATAAATTTCAGAAATCATAATAAGGCTTTCGTTTAAATCAGAGGGCATTTACATTGAGTTCAGTTTATTGGGTTAAGTGGTAGTGATTTTTGACATCTATATTATTGATATGAAGTATAGTTTTGGCCAATATTTGTTCTTCATAATGTTTTATAATTAAAATTTTTGGCAAATTGTGTACCACCAAACCATTTTCTTTTTTAAAAAATATTTATTTACATATATTTTACATTGCTGCCTATTTGTGTACAATATTTGATTTATCTTTAAAGGTACAATCCACATAAAACTCCTACCACTGATTCACCTGTGCACAATCACCATAGTCCCTTGTGTTCTTCCCTCCCCTGTTTTGATCCCTCTCCCTCCTCCTCCCCTGCAGAAAGCTTCTCATTTATAATTGCCTGTTAATTTGACTTTTAAATTATTATAATTACTTTTTCCTGTCTGTTAATTTTGGTTTACCAAGATTATTATTATTTTCCTGGTTTATTATTTGATTCCCCTATATTCCTCCTGCAAATGAAGCCATTTTTTTTTTAACCCTGTTTCACTGAGCACATTCTACCTCCACCTATGTTGCTGTGAATGGCATGGGTTTATTTATTTATTTATTTTGATTTCTGATTAATGTTTCATTGTAGCTCTGTACCTCATCTACTTGATCTAGTCATCTACTTTTGAGCATTTGGACCCCAGCCCAATTTTCAACAGTATTTCTAAGTATCAGAGTCATAACACTGGAAAATTCTCTCTGTGAGAAACAACTTAATGACTTTTATTGACATATTTTATAGTAAGTCATTTCAAGAGATAAAAGCATCCAAATAATATTATTCTTATGGTGAGTAATATTGCAGTAATAAGCCTCCAAATTAGTGCCATTGTCACTTATGCAGTGGTCTATTCAATTTGAAGCAAATGTTATAATGAACTCAGATAATGGTGCAACAGATGCATAAATGAAACCTAAGATGAATACTTTATGAAATTATGGAAAATTGTTATTGAGTCAAGATTTGTTGGATAATTTTTTTTAGTGTACACAAATGAAGATTAATTAAATCTGGTTGAGTGTTATTTTAAGCCAGTTGTCTAGTACCCAAATACTGTCAGATTAAGGGAATGTTTTGTAGGAAATAGAGATCCCTAAAACTCTAACCTAGTTTATAGGATGAGGTGACAGACACTTTGTATTCTGCAAATATTCCATCTTCTTTCCTAAGTGATTTAGCTTCCCTTCCATTTATATCAGAACCATAGTTTGTCACTGGATGGAAAGCAGAAATAATATATATACTTCTGGTTTGAAGCAATTGCAAGCACACTTTTCTTGCTACCACAAATATGCAATCCTCATGCTCAGATGACAGGGTAAGATGAAGAGAACCTGGATCCTGATGACCACGTAGGTGAGAATCCTGCTGATTTGCAATGGGATCTGAGAATATACAAGATTTCTTTTGTTTTATGTCACCAACATAGAATTTTGCATATTGTGATAATTAACACATATTTTCCTAAAAATCTATAGTTAAAGTAAAACAAAAGCATATGACATATGCATACATACCTAAGAAATTTATGACAACTTTTGTTACTGACTCTGTGCTCTTAAGGAATGGAAGCCAATTAGAAGCAAAGATGGTCATATTATAAGTATTCAGTAGCATTTGTCAGCTACAGAGGGTTTTGTTTTATTGCTAACTCAGTTTGTTTGGTAAGATATGATGAATAGAAAATTATTTCAACTCAAGTACCTCACAAAAGCAAGGAAATCCATTGAAATTTAAATTTACAATAAACATTAATTTTTGTCAAATGTTCCTGGGAAAGAAAGGGACAAGATGGCACACCTAAGTTGACTTTCCAGATGACCACAGAAACAGTATAGACTTTGTTTCAACTGTAGGGCTTTAATGACAAAGCACAGAATGCAGTTTGATTTAGTATAGCACATATTTTATGCATTAGTATTATATTTTTTTTATAAATAGAGCATGCAAATACATTTTTCTGAAATTGTGTAAAGTGATGACCCTAACTACTGATCCTATATTTTATTATTACACAAGTTTCCATGTTGTCAAGCTACTGAAGAAAATACATCTACTTGCTGCAAAACATGACTTGATTGGCTTAGTTCTCATCACATCAGCATCAATGTGCTCTGAGTTCATACTTCCTTTCTTTTTTTAACTTATTTTCTGGGTGAATTGATCCCATCAGTAATTCCACATACTACATTAATGACTTTTATCCTGTGTTTCAAAGTATATTTGTCTATAGATGACTGGATTCATTTTTCTGTCTGAATTGTGAGTATCTCCATTTGATGGAACTATTGGACAGAAAAACTCACTAACTCTCAATTATATATACAGTATCAATATCAAACTTTTACAAATGGATAGGTTATTAACTTACATTGGTCACTTGGCTATGGGATTTTCCAATAGAGCTTTCCTGTATCTTTTAGATAATCTAATAAAGGTTTTCTCTGCTATCCGAATGCATACACATACACATACACCTATATATGTTTATGCATGTATGTATATAAGTATATATAAATATACATATGTTTACATGTATATATCTACTTCTCTTGTGTTTTTAGGCATTTAATAAGTCATAGTAGAGGGCTTGTAAATGACATCTGGATTTTAAGAATGAATTCCAAAGGAAAAAAGTATCAATGTAACTGACTAATATTTCTGTTTGACTACTATAAAGAAGTATAAGACTTTTGGTTTGAAAAAAGACATTTATAATCAAAATTAGGAATCTAGTGCTTATATGAATGGATGCTGTCTCAGTAAGTTTATGCTTGCTTTTAAATTTTGAAATAAGGCAATGATATATGCAAGACTTTACTGTTTAGTCTATAAATAGTTATGTAAAAGAGTTAGAGGCTTTCATGAAATAGAGTTAAAGAAGGGAAAACAAATTACATATTTGGTTCTCAAATCATTATTTTTATTCAGGTTATTCAGCAAATATCTGTTCCACCCTATCGTCAGCAACCTTTCATGCTATACTGTTATTACTGGAAATTTTATATTGATGGTTCATCTATCTACCAATTATTATTGTTTCATGTGTCTATCAAATTTTGCTGGTTTGAATTTTTTTTTGAAATTTACAATATTGATAGACACATGTTATCTCACTTGTTCTCATTTCCATTGGGAGAAATCTGAATCTGTGATCTGGTACTGAAATTATCCAGTACAGTTTTTTATCCATTTGTCATGTAAAGCTCAGCACTTGCTTTATAAATGGACAGGTTTATAGAAGGAAACATACCAGTCCATCAATATCAGTTACCACAAGAACAGAGAATTTTTGTATATTTAAAGAAAATGAAATTTTGATTTTAAAATGTTAATAATTTGTATAGGTAGGCATACTGTATCAAGACATCGGGGAATAAAAGTTTCACCCATTTATTTGAGATTACTTTTTATCTCACACAGGAAAAGCAAAGATTTTAAAAACTCCCTTCCCTCCAAAAATGTAGAGCTACTTCAAACATATTCCTTCTTAACTTTTTCTGAATCTAAAATCTGGGTAATAATCCCAAACCTTGTACTTAATCACTATCTTTTCCAGGAGAAAAAGCTAGTTAACCTGCTTAAAAATGAACAATCAGAAATGATCACTAGGCAAATATACAGCAAGACTCAATTGTGGGGGGGAGGGGGGGATGAAGAAGGCAAATCACATCTCCCTCATTTGAGTCCCTAATCTGTCAAAACCAGAGATTTTTTCTTGTTTACCAGGTCAGTTTTGCTGCCAGGTAAATTTCTTACTACATTTTGCTAAAATTTTAAAAAGACTAGGCCTCCCTGGGAGCTAACCTGTAGGGCACAGCAGACCTCTGCTGTCTCACCCATTGCTTCCCTCAGCAGTGTATTTCAATAGATTCACCTATTGTGCTCCCCACTCTGTCTGTGTCCTCTCCCCCTCCCTATGCACCTCTGATCTACACTGTGGTTCTTGTATGCATGAAATAAAGAAATTTAATCTTTATTATTTTTTTAATGCTAGAGTGAAAAATACGGGAAAAATGGCATTTCACTTTCTGGTATATTTTTGGAAATATACACAACAAACAATTCATTAAAGAATTTTACAAATGTTTTTTCAACCTTATCATCAAGGGTAAAATTATAGAGCCATCACTGTCTACATGTATTACATGCTTCTGCAGATGGTAAATCAACAGGTTTGGAAAGATTTTTTAAAGTTTTAAATTATCAAAAAGGAGACAGATTTATAAAATGGAATTTGTCAGAAAACTATTCTCTATCTTCTTTTTCATCTATTATGTGTCCTCTATCATTTTAATTTTTTTAAAGATTTATTTATGCATACAGAACTGGGGTACAGGCCAGAGGCTCAGGGGTGGCGAGAGGCTTCATCAGAGACAGAGTGGGGAGCAGAACAGGCCGATGGACAAAGTACACTGCTGAGGGGAGCAGTGGGCGGGTCAGGAGAGGTCTGCCATGCCATGTGGTCACCTCCGGGGCAGGCGGGGATTGAACTCATGCTGAAGTGGCTTTAGCTTCTCAGTGCTGTGTTTTAACCCGCTGCGCCACCAGGGAGGGCCCCATTTTAATTTTTTTTATTTGCCATTTATGTATTGATTTTGCATTTTTCTAATGTTGACTGGGTAGATAATAAAGAGTGCACATGTCTAGGTGTAAAATATACAGATATGAGTTTCTCTTCCTGCTCTACCTCCCAAAACTTGCAGCCTAAAGAGACAGTAACAAATTTCCTATATTGTGAAATTGTCTTGTAGCGACTGTCTTTTACACTGCTTCCCTCATAATGTCCTCTTCACAGGGTTGGATGAGTTGATGGCCCTGTTGAATGATGTTCTAAGCTATTACCATGTTAATCAGCTGGGTTTCCTTTTCTTCAAAAGAACATTAGAGCTCTGTTAGTCATTCTTACACCTTCTTCTGCACTGTCCTTGAAGCCCTACTCCACTGAAACTCTGCCTTTATGGTTCTCCATACCCCTGTCCTTGAGGATAACACAGCTAATATAAAACAACGTAAAGAGTTACCTATCTGTTTTGAAGAACTTTCCAATTCAGGAAGTGATTTTTGGAAAATCGACTTTATGAACACTGGTTTTCAGGTAAATTATTTTTAGACAACTGATTTAGACCCCTGCTATCTTCTTTGCTTTCTGGTATCAGTGATAGTCACTGAATTAGGGAGCAGAGTAACAGCTAAAGCTCTTTAGTTTCTTTGATCATGGATAAGACATTAATAATTTAAGCACTCAACTCACATAAATCAGGGGATAAATAAGGTGACCAGAGAACAGAACAGTGGATTACAGGTATTTTCTGTCTTGCCATGATTTCATGAGCTAAATTTTCTAAAATCATTATTTATGAAAGGCAGTAAGATCTCAAAACAACTCTCCTAGACAGGTTTTTCCCAATAGGAATATTTGTGCTCTTTGCTAGCTGCTTCTACCTTTTATGTTGTGGTTTTGTGAGGTTAACTAAAAGAAGATGGGTGTATTAGGTTGTCTTACTTAGTCTATCTAACAATAAAATTATTGAGAAGTTGTTAGAAGATTTTCTAAAAATTTTAGAAAACATAATTGAATTTACCCTCCCCCCCAATAAAACAGATGGTTGTCACATCAATCTGTTCTGCTTAAATGGGAGAGGAGACTAATTATACTGGTAATAATAATAATATAATGATAAGATTCATAGGATGATGGTACTGTATAAAAAAACATTACATGGTAAGAGACCTTAAGAAATTTATCAGATACAGTATTTGATTCTAATTCATCCTGACGTCAAGGGTTTTGTGCTATTCTACAGTCTCAGTTTGATCCTGCCAGTTTCTTCAGCTATAGAAATCAGTTTTCATCAATTTCCTTATGTATTAGTTTATATCGTTTCTATTTAATCATGAACATCATTTATGTAATCATATTTATATTTATTATATATTATATGCATATATTATGCTAATACATTCTATTTTATTATTGCATAAATATTATGTATGCAGTTATAAGTGGTGAGTCTCTCTACATTCAAGCAAAGCAAATAGAAGTTGACTTCTGAACAGAGACATAAATATCAACTGTCAAATAGGAAATCTATTAATCTATGCAATGTTCAGACAAGGTTCAATAAAATGGACAGCATCTCTCCTCTTTTTAACATTCTCTATCACCACAGAAAGGTGAGGAAACTTCCTTGGAAATCAGTCAGGACCTCTGACTCCTACATGTTCTGAAAGAATATGTTCAGAAACAATGTCCTCTGTTATGCATAATGTTTCCTAAGGAGACTTTTTCCTTCAATTATTTTAAAATGCCTGAGGTAATTTGATCCTATTTATATGTAATCTGCTTGTCTTTTGACTTCTTTGTGCCACCAGTACACAGTGGTAGCTGGAAGAGATTTATTATTGTAAAAATAAGACTTTTTTTCTAAAAGGAATAACAAGAATCAAGTTATCCAGTTTCCAATAGGTATATTTCCTGACCAAAATTGTAGTCTCAAAGGGCTCAACTAACAAAAGCAGCGATAATTAAGATAATAAAACAGTACCTAAGTTCTTTAAGGTTTCACTCAAAAAGACACTTCCTGGATAGGGAAAAGCAGCTTTGTATTAGTTACCTAGTGTTTTTCTTTCCCCATCACATCAATTTCTCATACATTCTGAATATGAGCAATACTTAGGTAAATTTACACATATATTACATTCAGAGAAAAAATAAGAATTATACACTTGACAGTCTTTGAGAATTTTATTCATATAATGCTGCAAGTGAATTTGATGCTTTGAGAAATGTTGAAAATGCTAAGTTTTTACATTCTGATATCTACTGCCCCAACTCTCACCTATCTTCCTTCAACTCAGGGATACAACTCTTATTTAAGTCAAGTAAACTGACAGGAAGACAAAAAAAAATTCCAGTATTTTGTAGGCTGAATTTCCTCAAAACATTTTATCACGGAAAGAAAACAAAACAAAAGAGACAGAGATCACTGTAACTTGTTACAAAGTATAGATTTTGGTTATAGAATATCTTTCTCTGGTATCAGGCCTTTAAGCCCCTTTATAATTTTCCATTCTGTTTGAACTTTTATGTTCTGTTTACAGAAAAGGCAAACCTCAAATAGCAACAGCCATGGTCGTATTATTTTTTCCTTTTTTTTTTCATACAAGAATGGGGACATAGGCCAGAGGTGTAGGAGGTGAGAGAATTCACCAGAGACAGATTGGGGAGCAGAACAGGCAGATCTACTGAAATACACTGCAGTGGGAAAGACAGGAGAGATCTGTTGTGCCATGTGGGTCAGCTCCCTGACCGGGGATTGAACTTACATTGCAGTGGCTGCAGATAACTTCATAGTGCCGAGACTTAACCTCTTGCACCATCAGGGAGGTCCAGGTGTATTTTTTTATTGATCACTATCTGATTCTTTGGATATGGCTCAGGTTTTTACCCAGATATTCCATATTAGTGTTACTATTTTTGCTGCTGTTAAAAGGACAGTTGTGTGTGTGTGTGTATTTTGTTACTGGGAAATATGCAAAATGACATATTGAATGATCTTATAGATTAGAAGAAATTACTTCTTTGAAATTTTGGTTCCTTAGAAAGAAAAATTTATTTTAAATTACCTGAACAATTTGCACCAAGTTTTTAATAAGTTAATCGTGCTTAAAAAGCTATATCAAATAAAATATAGAAAAAAAGAGGCACATTAAAATTAAAGAAGTCAAATTATCAACATTTGTAAATTAAATAATATTTTTTGGAAAACCTGTAAGTAATAGAATAAGAAATAATTTTTAGTCAGCCACACAAACAGCTATATAATTCATAAACATTTGGAGACTATGATGACATAATCTCTTTCAATACAACACAAAATTAAAATACAAAATAAAACAATCAAAAATGTTGTCAAGAGATATGTTTCATATAATAAAACTTTATATACCTTCAAAGAAATTCCAAATAAATGGAAATGTTCTTGTGGGAAATTACATTAGCCAATGTAAATTCAGTCTAAATGTATCTACAAATTGCAAAATTCCAAACACAATTCTAAAATTTATAAATTATTATATTATATGGAAGGGTTTTTAGAAGTAAAAATAACCAGAAATTTTCCAAAAGTGAATAGTCATGGGATTTTAAAAATCCATCAAACTGTAAAATATATCATTTTAATAAACATTATACAGGTTCAGGAATAGTTCAAGTAAGCATATAAGAATATTCTGTCTAATAAAAGTTGTATTTGAAATAAAAGAGCATATTAAATTTAACAACATGAAAATTAAAGTCATTATTCCTTCCTCCTTTCATACAAACACATGCAACTCAAAACCAAAAAATTACTACATCATCATGCTGCTAGTATTACAACACAATTAGAAGTAAAGGAAGAAAGATATAAATCAATTTATATCCTTTAGAGTAGATAAAGCTTTAGTATATAGTATCATTTAAAATATCAATTAAGGGACCTCCCTGGTGGTGCAACAGGTTAAAATGCAGCACTGTGAAGATATACACAGCCACTGCAGCATGAGTTTAATCCTCAGCTAGGGAGGTGACCCACGTGGTGGCAGACCTCTCCTGTCTCACTCACTGCTCCCCGCAGCAGTGTACTTCATTGATCTGCCCGTTCTGCTCCCCACTCTGTCTCTGGTGAATCCTCTCTTGCACCTCTGGCCTATACCCCAGTTCTATATACATAAATGAGTAAATATGCTTTTCAAAGCATAATCAAAGAAAGATAAACTTCCAATATTACTACAGATTTTTGTTTTTACCTTAGTAATTGACATTGTTAAAACATATACAGGATTCTAAATTAAAAGAGTACATAGTTTCTCCACTATTTTACTCTGCTTCTATCTTAGTAATATGACATTGTTAAAACATATACCAGATTCTAAGCTAAAAGATTACATAGTTTCTCCACTATTTTACTCTGCTTCTTAAAAGAACATAATTTAGGACTCATTTTATAGCTTTTGCTTCATTATACTTTTGCTAGCATGTAGCCTTTGCTTAATTTCGATTCTTATTTTTCTTTTACTCAGGGAATTGTTATAAATTTCATAATACTATGATGTTAGAGAGGTTTCCTTCCCCTAGATAATTGTACTTCAATATAATAGGGATCAGCCTTCAATAAAATAAACATAAAAAATATCACTCGCACAGAAGAATATTGATTTGTTAATCATAAATCAAAAAAACAACTTGTCTGGATGATGGCATTTTTGTTATAAGGAATTTTGTTATAAGGCCATAATTTCTAGCAAATTCACAGAAATAATGTATAATAAATTAGCATGAAAGTATAGGTTTGTTATGTTTGTTTATTCATTTGGTGTATGTGTTGATTCATACTTCTCAGGCACTAACTTGAGGACAGGAGCTCACAAAGAAATGTACATGGTCCCTACATTAGGAAATGATGGACACAAGAAGTAGACTTCTAATTCTGTCAACTGCACTAAAAAAACAGAGTAACCACTTATTTCTTACAAAACATAAAGTAATATTAGTAACAATAGTAAATAATAATAATAACAATAATAGGGACTCTACTAGCATATTTTAAGTAAAGCATGAAAACATGTTAGTTGGAAAATATTAGTCTCAGTTTGCCATAATTTATATTAGTCCAGCCTGAATTAAAAATGTTAGACTATGAAGGGTAAAGTCTCACATTTTCAAGAAAAAATTTAGCTATTTTCAGAGATAACTGAACTATCATTAGATTCGGAAAAAGATGTAGATCTTAGTTAATTTGTGCCATGATCCTGTATAGGATGGTATCTAGACACATACAACTCCTGATTGAGAGCTTGAGCTACAAGTAAATTGGTTTTCTTTTCTTTTTTTTTTTTAAGATTTATTTATGTATGCATACAGAACTGGGGTAGAGGCCAGAGGTACAGGGGCAGTGAGAGGATCACAACAGACAAGAGTGGGGAGCAGCGGCAAGACAGGAGAGGTTAGCCACGCCATGTGGGTCACCTCCAGGGCTGACGATCGAACTCATACTGAAGCGGCTGTGGCTAGCTTGCAGCGCTGCATCCTAACCCATTGTACCACCAGGAAGGGCCTGTAAATTGGTTTTCTAAATTAAATTTGATTGGGTTCAAATATATGTTCAGAATACAATAAATTAATCTAAAACATGTTAATGCAAGTTTTAAAAGTTAGGCTTTACAAAGTCAATAGTAGCTAACTTCATCATAGCAGTAAACCACATATTTCCTTACTTAAAATGGTTATTGTTACATAGTTGTAGAACTTGCTTCCTACTCTTATATAAACAAAATCAAATACTTGGAATTTTTTCCACAAAAGTTTTTTGATTAGTATTTTAAATAACTCAAATCTTAGGTATTGGGCTTTGTTTTGCTTTGTTTCATGTGGAATATAGACATATCTTCTACTAAACACCAACTGTTTATTCCTGGTGCTTTCTAAATATTTTAAAATATTATATATTGCCAGGCAAATAATAGAATTTTGCCATAATGAAACCATGCTCAATGCCATTTCATTATTGAAATAATGTTAATAATTTAATTTCATCCATAATTATTTCACCATTTCATTATGTGTAATTCTTTGCATCCATATGATGAAAAATCAACTGAATTGTTTTCAGTAATAGTGAGTATAGTCTCTTAAGACTTAAAAAATCATATTCAGTTTAGCTTAAAGCCGAAACTCATAACACTTTCAATTGAATCTCTCTCTATATCTTCTGCTTCATAATTCCTGTGAGTGGATTCTTCACCATGTAAGCCTCTCTACCTGATAGCCTTTAGCAACTCCAAATACATATTGCTTTATAGTTAACTATTCCTAAGGAAATAAAGATTTTCTGTCTCAGTGATTCCAACCAAATTCTTTTATTAAGTCTCTTTCATCTGACTTGGGTCAAACAATTATCCCTCAACCAATAAAAGTCAGCAGAGGATTATAAATCTCTGAATGTCTGTGATTGGTGAAGAAAGTGTTTACTGATCCATGTTTAAAGCTATGAGGTAGAGTCAAGCTTACTCAGATTTTTAGCTACAATTGATAGTAGAGTGTAATTTCAGCATTAATATACATTACTATATCATTATCAATGAGTGTATGAAATACTACTTTATAAATAAGAAAGGGACGGAGGTGCAGTCATATATCAGAAAAGTGAATTTAGTTTAAGAAGAGGAATAAATGTCTGTTTAACAAAAAACAGAATTTCTACTAAACTAATAATAAATATTTTCACATCCAACAGTATAAATTACTTTTAATGGTAATAACACTATATGGAAATGGGGTAATGGTATCCCGATTTTTGGCTTATTTCTGCCAATTCTTTTTCTGAATTCAATCTTTCTTCCACTCCTATAGTTTTTAACTTTAACTTTTCTGATCATTATTCTTTGTATCTTTCTCCCAACTTCCTAATTCTTAATGTTAGAATTTCAGAAATTAAAAATGGAGCCAGACTTTATAAATGGACAAGTTAGGAGCAGAAATGCAGGACAGAGACTTTTTGAGGTTGAAATATTAGACAGTTATCTATCAGAGAACCTAGAGTATACCATGGAAGAAGTACCACTTGGGTTATTGACTGGTTGGGAAAAAGACTAAAACATTACTGTCTTTGAAGACATTTTCTTATCAAGTTGCCACATGATTTTCTTGTCAAATTTATATTGTTCCACTATTATCAATATTTTGCATTAAGCACATTTTGAAAATGCCTTCCTCCTGTTGGGGCAATGTTAACATTGCAGAGTGACTAATTTATCATTACTCCTAACCATTATCCAAAATAATCTTCCTGGGACTTAATTTTTCCCTTTAAGGAAAAAACATAAAGTTTATAGATCCCAGAGTTAGATGTGGTCTTTATCTCCACCACATAGAAAACTGAATTAACTTCTCAAACTAAACAAAACATCAGTGTAGTTTCCTATTGGAAGAATTATAGCAAATAACCCAGACTCAATAATTATTTTAGGCAACCCCTTTGTCTCTGTTTCTTTTTATACTTTTTAAAAGTCTTAGATACATGGCTTTATTGGTTATATTTATGTTTAGTTACATCATAGTAATGTTTTACATAAGTAAACAGATACAACTTTTCTACCTAGTAAAGAAAGGGGATGTGTGGCTAAATGAAACTTTTATTTTTATCATTTCAATAATTCACAAGATTATATAGATTACAAGATTCTTTTGATCAAGTATAAGTTTCTTTACAATTCATTATATCAACAATATGAAGCAACATAGATATTATCAAGTAATATTTTATGGAAGAAAAGTTAGGGAAAGAAGTATATTTTGGTGTGTTATGGCTTAGTTTTTCATTTGAGCACATAATTCCATCTTTGAGACAGTCGCACAATTCAAACATGACCTGGCACATTTTCTTTCTTTTTTTTTTAAGATTTTCATTGAGTTATTATTGGTTTATATAAGTGTTTCTATAATGGAAATACAGGGTCTCCCCACTTAAGGCATTGTTTTCATAGTTCCCCACCATCAGACAGCCCGTCATCCACTCCCATGGTCCCTTGTTCTCATCCCTCCTCTTCTTCTGTTCTTTCCCTCTGGTTGCTCCCATTCCACGTCACATTCCAAAAGTTATTTTTAGTTTGGTTTTATATGAACCTTTTTCTTTCTTTGTTTTACTGTATTCCACAAATAAACTGCCATGAATGTCAAGACATATCTTTTGGGATAGCTGAACAGTTTTCCATTGTGTGTTATATGTGTGTGTGTGTGTGTGTGTGTTTGTTTCTTCATCTGGGGTTATTTAGGTTGTTTCTATATATTGGCTGCTATAAACAATTCTGCAGTCAACATGGGGGTGTAAGATTCCTTTCAAATTAGTGTTTCTGTGTTCCTTCAGGTACATCTGGTACATTTTTCACAAAGTGGCACTTTCTGGACTCCACGTCTCTCAGATTTTAATTATTACTATTTGGTTTTCAAATAATTTCTCCATTAAATTTTTATCAGGAAAGGGGATCAGTTTCAGGCAAAGAGACAAGTCAATTCAGTAATTATGAGCACCCTGACATTTTGTAGCAAGACTATCTCTGAATTCTTGGCTCCCTTCACTTTATAGTTACAAGAATGGAAAATATTCTGCAAACCTAATGCTTCTGTCTCTATTTCTTCTTTTTCTTTTGTATACTTCTTCAAATTTAAATCTTAACAAACTTCTAACTTGATGAATTTGTGCTTTGTGTAGCAATTGATTTTCCCTCTCTGAATCTCTGCAGATATGTATATGTAAGAGTTATAGCATATATATTATGTGTGTGTGTGTGTGTGTGTGTATACATGAACTCCTTTGGAGACTGACAGATTCATGTAATTATAATGACCTCAGCATTGAATTGAGTATAAAACTTTTAACACTTTTTTTCTTATTTTGCTTACATAATTTTCATGACACATATTTGTTGAAAGATGAAAATGCTACCTCTGTCACTGTTACCTTATAACAATGATAATGATAAAATTCTGTCAGCAATTCTATTGTAAACATTTTTTTTAAAGATTTATTTATATATTCACACAGAACTGGGGTACAGGTCAGAGATGTGGAGAGTGAGAGGCTTCACCAGAGACAGAGCGGGGAGCAGAACAGGCAGATCGACGAAGTACACTGCTGAGGGGAGCAGCGGGCGGGTCAGGAGAGGTCTGCCACGCCATGTGGATCTCCTCCGGGGCAGGCGGGAATCGAACTCTTGCGGAAGCGGCTTTAGATTCTCAGTGCTGTGCTTTAACCCACTGCGCCACCAGGGAGGACCCTCTATTGTAAACATTTTATGGAAGAATTACTATGGTATGACTATTAGAATTCACTTGAGATGAGTTTTACATAAAATTTCTCATGTCTGTCTTGCTTATCATTACCATATTTATTCTATCAAAAGCAATTATTATCAGAATTAAAGAAAAAAATTAAGAAAAATTCTATCTAACATATACAGGCATGTAAGACTCTGAACTAAAAATATCTAAATCTGATTACCTCCACTATTATTAAGATACTATGCAATTTTTTAAACACTTCTGTTTACTATGATAGTTATTAAAATGAGGATGTATGTCATCATCAGTATTAATTCAACAAAGTTTATGTCTGGTACCTTCACTAGAATATCAGTCACTTTTACTATTGTCTTAGAAGTAAAATGTGTTGTGCCATTTCCAAAAATTAAATATGGCATTCTTCAAATTACTTATTTCTCCATATCTAGGTATCACAAGAAAAAAAAAAGTACTATACTTTTCATCATCTGGCTGACACCAGAAAATTGTTAGGCAACTATTTTTCCTCATTAGGGAAGAAGATCATAGAGCTTGTTTTCTTTCAACTTCTATTTTTATTATAGTACTTTCTCCTGTTTATATATTTTAAAAGGTTTCCTTGACAGTAGTAAAAAACAAAAAAAGTAATAAATTCACACTGGGAAAAATGCACCCATAAATAGTATCAAAAATCAGCAGATGATTGTAAGCATATAGTACACTCTAAATTTTTCTAGTCAGCATCATACTTTCTGCATCTAAGAAACCATAAATTTGTGATAATAAAATAATCTTTTGTGGGAATTTATAGGGATAATTTTATTTTACTAGTAGTAAAAGTTCAATTCCAGAATAAAGTCTAAAAAGAGCTGAATAATATTAGTTGTAAAATTTAAATCTGGTCTTGCAGGCTCAAATATTTATCTTAGGTAACTTTGTGGAAGAGTATATCTTGTTCTTTTTCTTTTGTTTAAAAAAAAAAAAAACTGTAGGCCCTCCCTGGTGGCGCAGCGGGTTAAAGCACTGCACTAAGAAGCTTAGGCCACTTCCGCATGAGTTCGATTGCCGCCTGCCCCGGAGGAGATCCACATGGCAAGGCAGACCTCTCCTGACCCGCCCGCTGCTCCTCTCAGCAGTGTACTTCCTCTATCTGCCTGTTCTGCTCCCCACTCTTTCTCTGGTGAATCCTCTCACCCTCCCCATCTCTGGCCTGTACCCCAGTTCTGTATGAATAAATAAATAAATCTTTAAAAAAAAAAAACTGTTTGAAGCATACGGGAGAAAATATTGATCCAGTTTACAGAGTAACAGAGGAAAAGGGAGCATGATAGACTTCTAAGATCATGTAGGGTTTTAAGTTAAACTGGTTGCTATGACCTATCCAAGTTGACATATAAAATTAACCATTAATAGCACCAAGATTGTTTCATCATTACTATGGACTTTATCTGTTTTTATATTATTACTCATCAATTCAGTGACATGTAGGGAGGGAAATAGGTTGAACATATGAGTAGGTTATAATATTAAAAATAAAGTTAAATCACTTCCTACATATTTGATGATGATAATGATGATGATGATGATGATGATTATTTTAAAGACATTCATGCATACAGAACTGGGATACAGATCAGAGGTGCAAGTGTGGTGAGAGGATTCACCAGACACAAAGTGGGGAGCAGAACAGGCACTGCTGAGGGGAGCAGAGGGTGGATCAGGAGAGGTCTGCCACACCATGTGGTCACTTCCGGGGCAGGATAGAACTCATGTGGAAGTGACTTTAGCTTCTTAGTGTTGTGCTTTAATCCGCTGTGCCACCAGGGAGGGCCCTGATTATTATTTTTAATTAGTTTAACAGTTAATAGTTTTTATAAGTAAAAAATAGAACCATGAATTATTTAAAATCTATTATAATTATTACCCCAATTTCTACTAAATATTTCAATTTTCTATAAATGACAATCTGCATTACAGTATGCACTGTAATTAATGAGTTTGGAAGAGTCACTTTTTGAATCCACTCCTCAGAAGAAATTATTTTTTTCTACAAACTCTCCCTGTGGGTGCTTTATCTCTAGGACAGACAAATACATTTAGATTAAATACAGATTTTAGAAATATTTAATAATAATGCTATCACAAAAGTGAGGGAAAAGTGTCAAGTTATTGATTAATATTCAATAACATAGTTCAAGACAAAAATAACTTAAATAATATATCACCAGAAATTATTTTCAGGTAAGCCCCCAAAATATCAGAGAACAATACAACATGTAAGGTAAATTTTTCAAATTACTGCAATTTAGCCAAGCATGAAATATAAAATGCATGGCTATTGCTTTAAGTGTAATAATCTGAGTCCCTGTTTATCTAATTTGTTAAGATTATATAATACATGCAGAAAATATTAAAAATGTTCCACTTAGCCTAGTGGGAAACAGACTCCTTTTTGCCAGGAATAGAGTGAGCTAATACAAACCTGCAATAAAAATTCATAAGACTTTCAGTCAGGTAAAGGAAAACTGGCATCTAGAAGCCATGATAGCCATAAGGTATGCATTTTTCTCACACATTCAACAACCTAATGTAATTCAGGGACTAATAAACAGACTTGGATAGAAAATTAAGTTTTATCTTAATACTTTAAATTTAACTTTTCCAGTGTGTCTCTGGATTTAGACTCTTGACAATCTAGATTTTAGTGTTCAAAGATTTTTATTTTTATTTATTTTTTTAATCTATAAGGAGAAGGACGTGTAGCTGTAAGTGTGTTTTAGAAAATCTCTGAGAATTGAAAGGATTGAGTTTTCACTTTACACAGGAATGGGATCCAAAATTATTAGGAAATTTCAAGAGACTGCTGTTCTTACATGACTACCATTTTGTTCAATGTGTCCATTTTTGCTGCTCAAATGGAATTCTTTTGCTGATGCTATTTTAATAATTAATTAATTGGAAAGGACTGTCTCCCAGTGACTGTATATAATGGACTTTAAGTAAACCATAGCTTTTGAGTTTTTTCTTTCATATATGAGCTTAAGAATCAGTTGTTGAAACAAGAAGATAGAATATATTTTGTTCTTCTACACTAATCATAATGTATGATTTATTTGATTATCTAGCTGATTAAATGAATAATTGATTAGGCAAATAATTTAGTAATAGTTCTTAAGTAATCATGTTCAAAAAGGTAAATCTATTGTGTTTATATACCGCATCTACTTAGTGATACAAAAAGATAAACACATTCCATTTGCGGAAACATAGATGGAGCTTGAAAAGCTAATGTTAAGCAAAGTAAGAAGGAGAAAGATAAACACCAGATGGTGCTAATAATATGTAGAATATAAAGTAACTAAATTTATAGTGCCATAAAAACAAACTGAAAAACTAACCCTAAATAGTTGATTGCAGAACTGAAACACCAATGGTGGAGGGGGTAGTGGAGAGGAAAAACTGGGAGGAAGAGAGGCAGAATAGCTTGTGGTTGTGTGGTATGTGAGGGTTTGTGATATGCGCACAATAGTGGTAATACATGATAGGGGTACCCAGTGTCACCTCAGGTAAAATTAATTAATTGAAAATTGAAAAAAATAAAAGTAAGGAGATAAATTCAGTTCTCAAATTTACCTCAATTTGGATTGTCCCTTCAGAATAACCTGAAGCAATTATTATTATTTTTAAATTATGAAGGTGGCACTGGTTTGTTGAGACAGATATTTATGAGCCACTTCTTTGAATGAACTTACCATTGCATAGAATTTCACTGAGAAATAAAAACCTTTTGTTGGAAAAAGTCAAAGTTCTTATGACGTAAGCTTGTTGCTTTAAGTACATAATTTTTATCTTGATTTTTCCTCAAGTAACATATTACGGTATTTTCTCTTACCCCAAAGATTGCCTTCAATAATATTCTAATGTTTATATATCTTCTCTTAAAAATGTTAAGTAGTTATTTTGATTTATTAGAAAAAGACATAGTTTATACTTAGTAGTAATTCACTGATGACATTATCTAAAATGGAAATTTTATTCATGAGTTATGAGTGGCAAATATAAAATATATATCCATCAAATATAATAACAATAATGTCAAATTTCTCTCCTAGTTAGGGTTTAGAAGCTAGAAAAATGTAGAAACATGCACTTCTAGTTCCTTCACTGTAAGAAGTGTAAAAATAATTTTACATGAAATTGTAAAAGATTGAATAGAAAAACATTCCTGAACAAGAAAAAAGACCAAAATAAGAATACTTATATGATTTAAAAAAAAATATTTATTCATACAGAGTTGGGGTATGAGCCAGAGGTGCTGAGGCAGTGAGAGGGGAGAGAGGGGGAAGCAGAACAGGCAGATTGTCGAAGTACACTGCTGAGGGGAGCAGTAGACAGTTCAGGAGAGGTCTGCTGCACCATGTGGATCACCTCCGAGGCTGGGGATAGAGCTGGCACTGATGCAGCTTGCAGTGCTGCAGTCCTAACCCATTGTGCCACCAGGTAGGGCCCTATGCTATATGATTTTAAGAAAGGAATGTGATATACAAGAGAGTGTGATAATACCTTAAGCATAAAACATGGATGAAAGTATCCGTTATTTAAGCTTAGATTGTCCTGAAGTAGTCTTTTGATAACTCTATTGATAACTCATCAAAGTACAAGTCGATTCTGTAAAGAAAAAAGAGAAGAGTAGAATGCAGCACAAAAAGTTGATTAACAAAATTCATCACAAGGTAAATGCAAATAAAATCAAAATGTATACTTTTACATACACATTAGACAGGCTAACAGAAAAAGATGCTTTTGGTATATCGGAAACATGCATTAATTGTGGGCAGTAAAAATGGTACAACTGCCTTGGAATACATTTTGATAGTTTTTATTAGAAGTTTGAATATACATTTATCTTATTACTCAGCAATTCAGTATCCTGCAACTTATTCTAGATTAACAAAACTGTACTATGGAAGTACATAAACATACAGACAAATTTAATCAAGAATGTTCTTAAATTTAGATGAACAAATGTAAAGAACTTCTACACTTAAATACAACATGTTCAGGAGAGCACTAAATCAAAACAACTGTATCAAATAATTAAAATCATATGTGGACCCGAGAAACTCAAGCACAGAAGGGTAGCTACCGTATTATTCCATTGCTTATTTATAATATAGGGTGAAGTACCACAAAT
>NW_004567107.1:61868617-61877222 GCF_000260355.1 Condylura cristata | reverse complement strand
GCTTGATAGTGCTTTAACTCCTGTGACACCAGGAGGCCCTGTTTTCCTCTGTAAAATGTACCTAAATAATAATTTTTTCAAATAAAAATTATAAAACTTGGTAGGGGTACCCTCATTACATCATTCACTTGAGGTATTCAAACAAAGCTCTATCAGTGATTGCAGTTTTATTTTTTTTTTTTATATTATGTGATATGGAATAACGTGAAAAACAAACCTAGTAGTTTCCCATATACATTTTTATATCTGATCTGGTATTTACTTTTTTATGTTTATAAAAATAATACTGCCTCACAGATTTCATATCAGCTAGATGGATTCATATTAAAAAAAAATAAATGAGAAAAATCAAACAAACAAAAAAATCAATAGAAAACTATACTCCCTTACAGACTTAGCTATGACTAAGCATCAGATCCAATTCTACCTGCCACCAAGCACTATTTTGTTACTATTATTACAATAGCCCTTTTGCTTTTAAGAAAAATTGGGATAATTAAACAGGTGAATCATGTCTTATAGCCTCGCCCTTTAATTGCACTAAGGATCATTATAATTTAGCTTTTCACTTTGTACTCTTTTTTTTTTTTTTTTCAGTTTCTATACCTATGTCTCTTGATAGAAACTATTGCTTATCTTTGAACTCAGAATGCCTCTTGTACCATTGAGCAAATATGAAGTGTTTGGTCGCTCTCTATTTTTATGTGCTTTATGCCATCAGTTCTATCGTTCCCAGCCTTTTACTCCTCCCTATCTTGCTTTTTTAACCTTTACATTTGTATCTTTTCATTATTACATTTAACCAGTTTTGTGGCTACCTTTGGCAACTAAAATTTCTTCCTTTTTATTTTTATTTTTATTTTTTTTAATTAGGGGATCTTTAAAATACATGCTAAAGTAGGTTATCTGAGAACTGTGCTTATGTAAAATATATTTTTAAATTACATGTAAATTTTTAATGAAAAACTGTTGCATTGACTATTATTACCAAATTCCTAATAGTATTGGATTTTTATAGGGCAAGCTTATTCCGTTAATATCCTTATTTTAAAGACAATAGTGAAATATTGTTATTTTTCTACATGATTTATGTTATTGTCACTAATATTGCTTAAATACTCTATATCAGGTTACTTTGAATTAAAATATAGTTAGGGTCCTCCATGGTGGCACAAGGGAGTTAAAGTGCAGCACTGTGAGGCTGTGCAGCCACTGTAGCAGGAGTTCCATCCTCAGCCAGGGAGGTGACCCCCATGGTGCAGCAGACCTCTCCTGACTCACCTGCTGCTTCCCTGCACAGTGTTTTGTTTTATTTTTTTAATAATATAATAGCTTATTTTTACATCATTTTGTGCATTTTTTCATCTCAGTTGTAATCCCTGTGGGCTTCCCATCACTGAATCACCCATGTTTCATCACCATCATCCAGTGCATTTACCTCCCTCCACTGGTTTTGATCCCATCCCCCACTCTACCCCCATAAAATATCTCTGGTATATAGCTATTCATTGTTATTATTATTTTCTCGCCTGGTCTGTTATATTCCTGCTATGAGTGAAACCATCCGGTATTTTTCTTTCTTTCTGACTTATTTCACCAAGCATGGTCTTTTCCAACTCCATCCATGTTGCTGCAAAAGGCATCTGTTTATTTATTTATTTATTTATTTTTGGTTGCTGAATAGCATTCCATTGAGTATATGTACCACGTTCTTTTAATCCCGTCATCTATTTTTGGGCATTTGAGCTGTTTCCATGTCTTTCTAATTTTAAATAAAGTAGCATTAAACATGGGAGTGCCGATATCTTTTTGAATCAGTGTTTTTGTGTCTTTTGGGTAAATACCTAGGTGTGGGATTGCTGGGTCATAGGGAAGCTCCATGTTTAGCAGTTTGAGGAACCTCCAAACAGTTTTCCATAGTGGTCGTACTAGTTTGCATTCCCACCAGCAGTGCAGGAGAGTTCCTCTTTCTCCACTTCCTTGCCAACATTTGTTGTTGCTAGTTGTTTGAAGATGTGCCATTCTCACTGAGGTGAGGTGGTATCTCATTGTGGTTTTAAGTTGCATCTCCCTTATTACAAGTGATGTTGAACATTTTTTTTTCATATGCTTGTTGGCCATCTGCATTTCCTTTTTGGAAAAGTGTCTTTGTAGCTCTTCTGCCCATTTTTTGGAAGCGGTTATTTATTTTTGTTGAGTTTCATCGGTTCTCGTATATCTTTGTGATCAATTCCTTATCGCTAGTTTTGTGTGAGAGAATTTTTTCCCAATCAGTGGGATGTCTGTTTGTTTTTGGAAAGCCTCTTTTGCTGTACAGAAGCTCTTCAACTTGATGTAATCCCATCTATTTATCCTTGCCTTTACTATCGTTGCATTGGGTGCTGTATCTTTAAAGATGTGGCTAAAGTGTATGTTGTGTAGTGGTTGGCCCATCTTTGCTTTCAGGTATTTTATGGTTTACATTCTTATGTCTAGGTCTTTAATCCACCTCGAGTTGATTTTGTGTATGGTGTGAGGTAGTGATTGAGTTTCATATTTTTGCATGTAGCTTCCCAGTTTTCCAAGCACCATTTGCTGAACAAACTTTCTTTGTTCCATTGTATCTTCTTTGCTCCTTTGTCAAAGATTAACTGCCCATAACCTGTGGGTTTATAGCTGGATTTTCTTTTTGAATCCACGGGTCTGTCTGTCTGTTCTTGTTCCAGTGCCATGCAGTTTTGATTATCATGGCTTTGTAGTATAGCTTGAAGTTTGGGATTGTAATGCCTCCATTCTCTTTCTTCCTAGTCATGAGAGTTTTGGCTATACAAGGTCTGTTGTTGTTTCAAATGATTCTCATCAATATTTTTTCTATTTCTTTGAAGAATGTCATTGAGACATTTATTGTGATGGCATTAAATCTGTATATCGCTTTTGGTAGGATGACCATTTTGATGATGTTAATTCTTCCGATTGATGAGCAGGAGTTGTCTTTCATTTCATGGTGTCTTCTTGAATTTCTTTTAACAGTGTTTTGTAATTTTCTTTGTATAGGTCGTTTACCTCTTTTTACCTCTTTTGTTAGGTTGATTCCCAGGCATTTGATTCTTTTTGTTTTAATAGAAAAGGAGATTTTTATTTATTTATTTATTTCTGCTTCTTTTGACTGGATGCTTGTGTTTTAGGAAGACCTCTGATTTTTGTGTGTTGGTTTTATATCCTGCTACCTTGCTAAACTGGTTGACGGTTTTGATTAGTTTCTCTTTGGAGTTTTTAGGGTTTTCCATGTAGATTAACATATCATCTACAAATAAAGACAGTTTTATTCTTCTTTCCTTATTTGGATTCCTTGTATGTCTTTTTCCTGTCTTAATATTCTGGCTAGAGCTTCCAATGTTATGTTGAAAAGCAGTGGCAACAGTGGACACCCTTGTCTTGTTCCCGATCTCAAGGGAAAGGCTTTCAGCTTTTCTCTGTTGAGGATAATATTGGCTGTGGTTTTGTCATATATGGCTTTTATCATGTTGAGGTATGTTCCTTCTATTCCGAGGATTTGAAGGGCCTTAAACATAAATGGGTCTTCAACTTTGTCAAATGCCTTCTCTGCATCTGTTGATATGATTATGTGGTTTTTATTTTTCTGTCAGTTGATGTGATGGATTACATTAATTGTGTTTCTGATGTTGAACCATCCTTGTGCTACTGGGATAAAGCCCACTTGGTCATTGTGTATTATTCTTTTAATGCATTGTTGGATTCTGTTGGCTAAGATTTTGTTGAGGATTTTTTGCATCAGTGTTCATTAGGGAGATGGGCCTGAAGTTTTCTTTTTTTGTGTTTTCTTTGTTAGGTTTTGGTATTAGTGTGATGTTGGCTTCATAGGGAGTATGTGATAGTTTTCCTTCTTTTTAAAGTTTTTGGATGAGTCTGTGTAGGATAGGCACTAGTTCTTTTCTGAATGTTTGGTAAAATTTATTTGTAAATCCATCTGGTCCTGGGCTCTTATTTTTGGGGAGGGTTTTACTTCTTCAATTTGTTTGCTTGTAATTGGCCTGTTTAGTTGTTCTATTTCGTCTTTACTTAGCTTTGGGTGGTTGTAGAATTGTAGGAATTTGTCCATTTCTGCTAAACTGTCAAACATGTTTGCATATAGTTGTTCATAGTATTCTCTGATTATTCTTTTGATTTTTGCTGGATCTGTTGTGATTTCTCCTCTTTCATTTATGATACTGTTTATTTATGCTTTTTCTTGTATTTTCTTTGTGAGCCTGGCTAGTGGCCTGTCTATCTTGCTTATTTTTTAGAAGAACCAATTTTTGGTTTCATTGATTTTTTGGGCTGTTTTTCTAACATCTGTTTCATTTATTTCTGATTTTACTTGTATTGTTTCTTGTCTTCTGCTGGCTTTTGGGTTGTTTTGTTGTTCTTTTTCCAGTTCTTTAAAGTGGGGCATTCGTTTGTTTCTTTGAGTTACTTATTGTTTGTTATGTAAGCCTATATTGCTATATATTTTCCTCTTATAATTGCTTTTAATGTGTCCCATAAGTTTTGGAGACTTGTGTCATCATTGTCTTGTTTTCCAGGTATTTTTTAATTTCTTCTTTGATCTCTTCATTGATCCAGTGGTCCTCGAGTAGTGTGGTTTTCCATCTCCACGTAGTAGGTGGGTTTCTTGTCTTCCTCATATGGTTTATTTCTAGTTTGATTCCTTTATGGTCAGAGAAAATAGTTGGTATGATTTTGATCTTAGTATATCTATTGGTATTTATCTTGTGACCCAATATGTGGTCAATCCTAGAGAATGATCCATGTGGGTTTGAGAAAAATGTGTACTCATGTGTACCATGTTGTCCAGGTCCTTGTTCAGAGCTTTAGTGACTTTGTTTATTTTTGTCTTGTTGATCTGTCCATTGTGGAGAGTGGCATATTGAAGTCTCCTACTGTGTATGTATTTCCTCTGATATACGTTTTCATAGATGACAGTAGTTTCCTGATATATTTTGGTGCATAGAGCCTGTCTTCCAGGCTTTATGTACCCACTCGGAGCAGTTCTTTCCCCACAGCTTGGGTTCTGCTCACCCATCTGAGCCATCCCTCTTCACTGCCAGGGCTTTAGTGAAGGGCCAAAGAACCTACAGTTCACAGCAATTCCTAGCGCCTGGGCGCCCGGGTGCTCACGAATTGGAGCTCTCCTATCGGAGCTCCCTCGTCACTGATTCTCCCTCAGTTATCTTCCATCTAGTGAGTCCAGGGTGTTGACATTTGAGCTGAAACTCCTAGTATGTAAGTCTACAGTCTGTTTTTAGTCTTATATTCCTGTGTAAGCTTGGGCGTAATGATTTCAGCATCTTCGCTCTGCCGCCATTTTGCCGGATCCTCTCAGCAGTATATTTTAGTTTATCTGCCTCTTCTGCTCCCCATCCTTTTTCTGGTAAGTCCTTTTATCCCTCATCCCACACCTCTGGCCTGTACCCCAGTTTTTGTATGCATAAATAAATACATGTTTAAGGTTATACAGTAAAATTGAATAAGAAAGTTTAAGAAATGGTGTAAGATATAATTTGTTATAAGGAAATGGTGGGGAATTTTGATATTTTTTACAATCACTTAATCATGATCTGTGTCAAATCATGTTTTTGGTTAACTCTTACACTGCATGCATAACATAGCACCACTAGTTTTGCCAAATAATTCATTTAATACGAATGCAACCACATTATAAATGCTTAAATGTCAATCTGTGAAAATGTTCACTTTGGGAGAAAATAAAACAGGAATTTTTTCCTCTTTTGATTTAAAACGAAGATCCATATGTTAGTTGTATCTGTTTTACAGCTAATTACAACAAACTTAGTGTCTTTACATAACATATATATTTCCTTAAGTTTTCTGTGGATCTGGAATCTGGGCATGATTGAACTGGGTTCTTGGTTTCTAACTTTACAAAGCTACAAAAATTGTGTCATCCAGAGTTGATGCGCATCAGAGCCTCGACCAGGAAATGATCTGTTTTTTCAGTTTCTTAGTTTTTGGTAGATTAGATGTCCTTGCAATTTGAAGACTCATAAGAGTTTGCTTCTTCAAAACTGACAATGGAGAAAGAGATTCTAGCAATCGGGTGTTCTATGTTTATATCATCATGTACACATAGAAAGTCACTGTGTTCCATTAGTTGTAAACAAACCACATATCCCATCTATGCCCGGAATTTCCAAAATTGTATGAAACCAGGAATCAGGGGACAACTTTAAGATCTGTTTACCACTCGGTGTGTCTTTGTGTTTTACTTGTACATTGGAGAATACTCTGATGTTGTCAGTGTGTTGATGATCAGAGGATATGATAAGAGTCCTAGTTGTTGTTCTAAACATAATGCTTCCTTTATACTTAAATAGGCTGGCTCAGTGCTAGTGAGATTTCTCCATTAATTTGCTAAATATACCTCTGAAGAGATATAATCCACTATCTGTGGATCATATACAGTATTGTAAGCCAGTGTTATCTCAATTAAAAATATAACAAAAATAGTTACAAGAATTTTGTAGAATATAGAAACTCATAGTAGGTCCTTTCTATTTCATTATTTTGAGTAAGAATGCAAATCTGCATTGGGATCAAAAAAGCGAGTATTAAATGATCCCTCTAAAAATTACTAAGGTTAATAAATCAATAAAAAGAAAAAAAAATATCTGGAAGGAGAGAAAAATGAGTTAAAGGAGAGCTAATCTGGCTTGATGATAAGACAATCCATTTTGGAACTCTCTGTGGCAGTAAACGAGGCCATTTTTGCTTCAGCCTTTTCCTTGGGGGGAAGTAGCACTGGAAGGGAAGTTAAAGTTCTGTGTGAAATCCATAAATATTGAGGTGGCTCCAAAGTCAATTATTTCTAATTTGGTTCCCTCATAGAATCTCTTTTATAAAGAGATTGGGTCTCCGTGCCAAGTACAATAATATATAACCAGAATGCAAAACACTTGTAATAGGAAGAGAACCACACTTTTATTAAAGATATTTTCTCTTCCCCTACCTACATTTTTAAAATTCACTTCACTGCCTGTGGGTGCCAAGTGAATGAAGGATAGAATAAAATGTCTTCTAATTTTCACTTGCTTATTTTATAAAAGCCTTAGGGTCTAGAGGGTGAAGCCCATGTAAAGAACTGAAAAGGAAAGAACATGGAAACAATTAATCTTTCTGTAGACTGGTAGGCAGACTTGTCTAAGGAAAAATCAAGAAGTGGCTCATGGCCCAACCACCTTTAACATTGCAGTGACTGAAATCTGCCATATTTTGCAATGTGAAAGCTATATTCTTAGCAATATGACATGAGAAGGATGTTGAATATGTACCAGAAATGGATGTAAATAGTTTGGAAGGCAAATTGAGATTATGCATCTTCTGAAGAAAAAGCTATGGTATAAGACACTTGGATGCATTCAAGCTGCTGTTTATGATGTTTGCACATTTGTGTCTGGATGATCTTGAGTTGCGAAAATTTCTCGGCTTTATATTTGTAAACTGAGAGCATTACAACATATTACTATATGCACAAAGGCCCTTAGGTTATTCAGAAAGTTTGAGAAATGCTGCTTTTAATAACCAACTTAGGTGATTTGTAGAAATTTATTATTGATAATATCCAATTATATTACAATTTCCTTTATAGTATTTTTTATCCATGGGTTATTTGCTTTCTCGAATATTTAAAGAATATATTTAAATAGACACTTTTAAATGTATTTTATTAACCTACAAAAGCACTTTGAATGTATTTTATCATATAGCTTCTCCATGGATGTGTGTATTGAACATAAAAGAGATTCTCCCAGTTTATAACCATGTCAAAACTCATTATAGGTTTAACAGAGATACATTGTCTTTATGAACCCATATGGTACAGTATTTTTTTAACAATATATTTATATTTTTGAGAATTCTTTAAGTCTATATATGTTAATTAAAAAATAAATGCTTCATGCATGCTTGGAAAAGGCACTTACATAGGTGCATTTTGTTCACAGATAGGTGTGTTTTGTATTATAGTCAGTATTCTGAATATGCTAATTAAACCAGATAAGTTACTTGTGCTTTGCAAATAATCTAAACCCAAATTATTATTTCTTTTTGTCAGTTTATTTTTTGTTTTCTAATGAGATACATAAAAAAAGTCAATTATATCTTCACATTTTCTAAGTACATAATTTCCCTGTTTCTAATCTTTTCTTGACAATGAAGTGTAGCTATCTATTATTACTAAAGATATGTCAACAGTCTTTTGATTTAACACTTGTGTCGGGGTGTCCGGGACTCCTTACCCCATTACTCAACGACTAAGATGGCGCTGGCCTTTAGCCAGTGCGGTTGAGCTGGTGAAAAACAAAATACGTCAACATCCGCCTGTATAAGGAAGTTAAATTTTATTGGATATGCTCTTGCGTGATCAGTGTATGTTCTTTGTGTGTTCTGCCCAATTATGGTTGTTGTACACGTGAACAGTGCTCTAATTGGCCAATGTACACGTGAGCAGTGCTCTAATTGGCCAATGAATGCTATTTAAGCAATGTGCTTCCCCTTGGTGGGGGAGCGAGGGGCAGAATAAAGGATCTACAAGAAGATACATCGTGGC
>NW_004567107.1:61867285-61868222 GCF_000260355.1 Condylura cristata | reverse complement strand
CATGCATATTGCCTGAAATAACCAGCTGATAATTATTTCACTACCAGCTTTCAGAGATCTTCCGCTTGCCCCTCACACTCAACAATTCCAAATTAACAATTACTCAAACTACAATATATTAAATATTTAAAATAGATGTAAAGTAGGTTAAAGTTTATAAAATTGAAATGTATATTATGCAGTCATTTAAATCTCACTGCTAGTTTTCAATTTAAGCTTGGTGTGATTCCTATGTTGGGTGGAGTAATGTTTTATTAATCCCTAGAATGGAATTGCTCAGTGATTAAGTTAACTGTTATACTGGGGTAAAATGGAGGCCACACCACTGGCCTTAGTCAACCTGCACTTACAGGCACCACCTGTCAGGGAAATCTAACACACATACACTGCCATCAATCTCCAGCTCAGATTTACCTCATTTATTTTACATGACAATTAGTAGCTGCTGGCCTTGGAAAGAAATCCCCAGCCTCAAAGTCAGCCATGCCGCTACCTTTGCCAGCTGGCTTGTGAGGCATGATACTGCACCCCTTCCCCCCAACCCCCTCCTCTTTCAGGAATTAGTTTCGCGAATTTATGCCTTGAATCAAAGACGTCAAGTGTGCACTACTTTTTCTTTAGTTTTGTCTTTCGACAATTTTGTCCACAAGATGAGACTTGATGCAGCTGTTAAAGATTCCAGTGATGGGCCCTGATATGCACAAAGCTTTTGAGTTACTGCCTTTTAGGCCTCTCTCCCAGATCGCTGGTATCCTCAGATTGATCTGCACTGATTTTGCATTCTGAGTTCAAGTACATCTCTTCTAAATCCTTCATGTGGAAAATTGGGGTGTGGAGTTTGCAGATTTTGTACAGTAAAACTTAACTACAATATACAGATTTGTGGTCAACATTATTTACAAGGTAAGTGCATTTAGGATTTTCAGGTTGGTCTCAG
>NW_004567107.1:61865393-61866465 GCF_000260355.1 Condylura cristata | reverse complement strand
TTATTTACCATACAGTAATCTAAATACTTATCATCTCACTTACTATAACATGCCAGTGAAAGTAAAATATAGCTTGATTATAAAGTGTGCCTGTGGAGAAGCAATTCAAACTGGAATTTACTGAGAGAATAATATCTGATTTGATGCTGTCAAAGGATCTGAAAAGCACTCAGAGTCCAAGGATTAGTAACAGGGGCATGAACTATTTCCTCAGATTCCTGATCAATGGGGAAAAAAAGGACCTTCATATCCCTGTTTATGTAAATACAGAAATATACACACACACGAAATATGACAGAAATAAGAAAATGATATATATGTATAATAGGTGTGTGTGCTAAATGTTCATATGTAGTATATATACACACATGCACTGAACGACCTCAGCTACAAGCTTGCCTGGTTCTCGATGGCAGCAGATGAGAAAGCAGCCCACGAAGCCCATATATGGGGAGCAGGAGATGCACAGGTAGCAACAGTGACAGCATCCAGGGGCCACAGCTTCTCACGTAGCATCATACCACCCTGTCCCTACTTCAGCTGCAGCAGTGATTGGTGACCAGTGAGTCGCCAATGTGCCGTTTTCCCCAAGCCCCAGGAGCCCTATTAACTTTATTATGATTTATAGGCAAGGACATAAGACCAAGTTTAGGCCTTTGTTTTCATAGGTATGTTTCATATATGCAAGTTGTATATCATGGCTATTTATTATATACTATTCTCTGCAATTGTAGACAAGGCTACATGTTATCTATTAGGCCACCTGTGCTAAAAGGTCACAGAAGAAAGCAGTCAGACAAACTCTGAGAAAGGCCCCCCCCCCACACACACACATATACACACACATACAACCCTGGGTTTCAAAAGTACAGTTGGCAGAAATGATAAACTTAGGCAATATAATCATGTACTTTGCAGATGGATCAGTTTTGAATAAGCAATTTATATTGCTGTTTCTTGGGTATTTTTCTCCCCTCCCTGAATTGCCTTGTCAGAAATTAATTGATAATGTATATGTTGGTAATTCTGGAATCCATAATGTATTATACAGACATACACACACACACACACA
>NW_004567107.1:61860024-61860828 GCF_000260355.1 Condylura cristata | reverse complement strand
TAGTGCAAGCATATGTGGATAAGAAACACTCTTTACTATTGAAGTAACAATCATCACTGGAGTCACTGTTGTATATTACATTTTGTATCAGATTCTTGATAGCTGTATATGGAGGTTATGTGCATCAGTTTTCCAGCATTCTCACAAGCTTTCCTTAACACTGTAAGCTTTCCTTAACCCATTGTAATTAATATAAACATGATATATTTCTTGTGAAATTTCAAATCCTATAATTTTGCTCACAGTACTTATAGATAGTGAAATGTTTTAATCTTTATAATTTAATAGAACTTGAAAACTAATTTAAGACACAGAGCTTCGTCATATCCTAGAGTTCCTGCATGCCCTTTTCTAGTTTAGACAAAGGACCTGCCAAAAAGAAACTGTTAATGTAATTTCTGTCTTCGTAGTTTAGCTTTACTTCTTTTAGTATTTCATATGCATGGAAACACATAGTATGTACTCCCTTTTAATTCCTTTAGTCATCATCTTATTTTTAAGATTATTGATGTTACATATATTAGTAGCCCATTTCCTCTTAATCTTGAGAAATATTTCCTGTATTAATATACTATTATTTGCTTATCCATTGTGTTTGTGGTAGAAATCTGGATAGTGTTCAGTCTTAGCTATTATGAGTAAATCTGAAGTGAACATAATTTAAATGGATTTTTGTAGACATATGTTTCATTCTCCTTAATCTACAAGCACAATTGTTTAGATGTGTAAGAAATTAAAATATAGTCTCAATGTACATGTAATAATTTAAACATTCACCAGCTTTATGTGTTCTGGCTGTTTCAC
>NW_004567107.1:61857972-61859154 GCF_000260355.1 Condylura cristata | reverse complement strand
ATTTTCTCAATTGATTATCAAAAAACTTTGGAGAAACTGGTTCAGAGTAACATGGTTGACTTGTAAAATTAATAGAACTGAATATTTTCATAAATAGCAGGACTAGATTAAAGAATTTTTGAGACTAAAAAGGGTCACAAGGATTACATGAAAGAAAATCATTCTCTACTGTATAATCAAGTTTATCACATTCAAAAAAAAAAAAGAAAAGCCTGCCTTTTGAGAGGAAAAACTTTAGTTGATGAATAAAGTACCTTTCTAAATATTAATATTCTCAAAGTCTTTGTCTTCAAAGTATTTATTCTGGATAATGGTAGTTAGAATTTCTTCTTCAATTATTTGTTTTAAAAAATAAAAAAAACATACTTATCAGATATTTAAATGATATAATATTGTTGGAAGAAAGATTGGAAATTGACAGCACAATATCCTTTAGATCAATTGAAAATAAAATTAAAGTATGAACTCAGCATGCTGAAACTCTTCTGACATTCTAATGTTTGGTCATGCTCAAATAGTAAATAAAATCATTTAAAATAAACTGCATTAATTTGTGATATTATTCTATTACTGAATATTAAAAACTATTACAGACATTTTCTTATCTAAGACTTTATCATTTTTACATTTTATCTTATCTAATAGGAAAATTATTCAGAGTTAGTAAAGTTGATCTTCATGTATTCTTCATAATGAGATTTTCTAATGGATAGGCTTCTAATGCATAGAGGAATCCTTTAATACTATAAAGCCTTTGCTAGAATCACAATATGGAACCATTGATTATAATAAACCATAAAAATTTTAAGTGTGGAAAGTTGTCTACAGAAAAAATTCATTTCAAATGATGCTAAAATGATAGTTATTATATTTTAGTTATTATATTTTATCTGAATTTAATTTGTTCCTATTTACTTTATCTGAATGATTTGGTATAATTTGTAGTTGAAAATTCTTCCTTATGAACAGCAAGAAGAAGCATTTACTTCAGTATTACTTTTCAAGGAAAACCCAGAGACACTGCTAAAGCTTTTGTTTACTTGCCATCATTTGGAACATCTAAATGCTATTTTCATAAAATTCATGCACTTTAACATTCAAACTGTCTTTAGTATATTATTTTTCATACTTACTTTACTCTGAGTAAATAATTTCTTGTTATTATTTTCATTATTTTAATCT
>NW_004567107.1:61853223-61855952 GCF_000260355.1 Condylura cristata | reverse complement strand
AAAACTGTGGGGGGAAGGAAATACACTGGATATGGTGATGGCACATGGGTGAACTATAATATGAGTTCGAACCCTGACTGCCCCGGAGTTGACCACGTGGCGTGGCAGACCTCTTCAGACCCAGCCACTGCTTCACTCAGCAGTGTACTTCATCGATCTGCCGGTTCTGCTCCTCATTCTGTCCCTAGCGAATCCTCTCACCGCCCCTGCACCTCTGGCTTGTACCCCAGTTCTGTATGTATAAATTAATGAATCTTAAAAAAAAAAGGCATAGTCTTTGCTTTTTTCTTAGAGAGAAATAATTACTTTTTATTTGTATTTCCTAACACTTTACTTATGGTTTTATTTGATTGAGGCAATAGTGGGATTTTAATTTCTAATAATTTTGAACATAATATTGTTTATAAAGTACAGACTGAATCGTATGCATGCACACAGAGGACTGTAAGCCTTAAAAAGTGGTTAGTATAAAACCATACATGATTACACTTAAAACATATTAAAATATGTGGCACTATTATTCGTACAATTTTATGTGCTTTTACCTTTATAAAATAAAGCATGCAAATCACTAAAGATAAATAGAAAATGTTTTTATGTATTTATTTAACTATCAAACTATTTTTTTAACTTGGCCAAGTTTTTCCAGTAGAAATGAAATAGGATCTATGGTTTCCTATTTACTTTTATAGTCCCCAGATATACATTTACTGATTTCTTTTCTGGACTCAATTCTGATAAAGATTATTAAATGCTCTCTATTCTCTACTGAGTGTGAACCCTGATCTCATATCATCTACAAATTACAGACTTTGAAATTTAGATTGTTCAAATAGAAAATAGAGTAAAAAGTCTCTGTTGACATACTTTTTGATGATTAATGTAGATATTTAAGTTGCCTGACATAGTACTACAACACAAATTTTCTACTTTTCTTTATCTACATCATTAATTACAGAACTGGACATATCATGATGTAGTAATTAAATTACATCATTTTTAATATGCTGATAGCACCTTAAATGCTGAGTAAATTAAGTTTATTCTATTTCTTTGTATGCTCTTCTCTATGTACTTTTTTTCTTTTCACATTCATTTTTGCCTCCTCAGTTAAGGTTCTCCTGCCTAAAATACTACATTACTCTTATAATGGAGATCTCTATGTCTTATTCTCAGTCTGCAACCTTCAGATTATTCACTCACCTATTTGTCTTTAATGCTTTTTAAATTTGGCAGTGCTATGTGTTCTGTAATGTCCTCTTCAGTGTTTACCAATTTATTTCCAGCTGCTGCTCGAATATTTTCAATTTTAACTTTTATGTTTAACACACTTAACAGACAATATGTAAAGACTGCCATTTCAAAATGTGTAATTCCATTCCTCACCTTTTCCATCAATTTTCTTTGCTTATAGTCTTGCAAACATTGCTTAACTTCTAGAAAATTATTGTGCCAGCATAACTTCCACAGAGGAATCTTATTAACTATTTTGAATATAGAAAATTTCAGGACCCTAATATGTGTTTATAGGATTTGAATATCTTATTTTTGAAATTTTATATTCTCATACTAATTTTAAATTTACAAAGTGTTTATGTTCAGGTAGTTATAAACTGTTTTATGACAGAGATAGAAATAAATTATTTTAATTTTCTTATACATTGCATAGCTATACATTGCATAGCTATGAACATATTAAATGTCAATTCAATACACTTTAAATTTTATATCCATACCCAAACTATGACATTTATTTTCCATAAAACATGAAAAATAAACATATACCATTAACAACTCTATAGTCCTAAAGTAATACATACATTTCTTAGGGGAAGATAACAAATATTGTGAAATATTTTTGCCAGCTATATGCTAATTATCTCAGGGACATCTAGCAAGCTAATAACTAGTAATAGGATTACTTGGTTATTGGGTAAGAATTGTATTCACCTATATCAGACATTTCTTGCAAAACATGCTCTCCAAATTTATATTTACAACTCCACTATAAATGTGAAGAGAAATAAAAACTGGAATTGTTCTATCTTCTTGACAAAATTTCAAATTTTATTTTGTTTCATTTTAGTCTTTCTAGTTATTTTATTCTGACTTTAATTTGAATTTTTCTGATGGCTATTGACGTTGAACATCTTTTTCAGTGTTTATTGGCTTTTAGTGTTTCATAAATATGTATTCATTTATTTTCCTATTTAATTTATCTGAATTATTTCTATATTTTAGGAAGATATGATAGTCATACATATGTTTGTACCCCCCGAATATAGCAAAATATTTTCATTTCCTTAAGTATAACTTTACAAATATTTTAAGAGGACCAATTTTTAATTTCTTTCATTTTTATGTCTTTTGTGTCCTGTCTACAAAATATTTTCCCTTTCTATTTCTTGAAGATAGTATCAAGAATAATTTGTAATTATCACTTTGTAAGTACAATGGCATATATCTTTTGCTTCAAATAAGTTATTCTACAGTGTCATATATTTTTTTAAAGATTTATTTATATATGCATACAGGCCAGAGTTGCAGGGGTGGTGAGAGGATTCACCAGATACAGAGTGGGGAGCACAACAGGCCAACTGAGGAAGTACACTGCTGAGGGGAGCAGCGGGCGGGTCAGGATAGGTCTGCTATGCCATGTGGATCTCCTCTGGGACTGGCAGGGACAGAACTCATGCTGAAGTGGTGTTAGCTTCTTAGTGCTGTGCTTT
>NW_004567107.1:61851143-61852259 GCF_000260355.1 Condylura cristata | reverse complement strand
GGAAGAAGGAAGCAAGGTGGAGAGCCAGAAAGAGACTTGAGGAAGCCACATGGAGCAGAGAGACATGTAAAGAAAAACCCTGTTTATTTCTTGACCCTGCACTTGTTGAAAGTGATGTGGGTGAGAGATCCATGGGGAGGTTCACTATGGCAGTTTATATTGATTTTAATTGTGCTCTTTAACTCTCAAACTTGTCTGGCCATTTCTGACCCTTTTCTATGAGTCCCAGCCAGAAGGTGCTTGAGTCTTGTGGCGGCTTTCAGGCCTTGCTTTGGATCAATCCCTTTTGGGTAGACTTTTGCCCATGAGGGGATGGGTAACTTCAGGTGTTTGATTTAGAAATTATATTCTTTGTCTTCGTATTGTATACTCACTGTATTAAAGTTCCTTTCCATTAAAGTCTTACATGTTTTGTCTTAATGCGGTGGATGGCAGAACCTATTTAGAGCAGGCAGGTTTGGGGGTTCAGCGGTGCCTCTCCTCCTGCCCTGTAACAGTCTAGTTATTCTACCATGCATGTAATTGTTCCATTGCAGTTAATTAATGGTGTTAATGCTTTGCAACTGTTTTTTTTTTTGTTTCCTTCTAGTGGTTTTCTCATTTTCTACCATTTTTAGTTTTAATTGCGTGTTTGATATAATTGTTTCCTCTCTTCAATTAGAATATTAATGGCACCTTGGAATTAGTGATTATCCTTCAGTTTGTGAGGTACCGTTACAGATAACATTGTTCTACTTTGAAATGACACTATACTGCTCCAAAGGTACTGTAGATAACATAAAGTATATTTATCTTTCTCACCTAACAAATATTTTTGCCATTCATTTTACATATTTGTGTGCCATAATTACTTAATACATTTTTGCTAATATAAGTAAATATCAGTTATCTGTTACCTCAATTAAAAACAAATAAAATTTTATTTTGACTTTTATTTACTCCTTTTTTTTTTATTCTGTCCTTCCCATGTATGTTTCTGATCTGTATTATTTTTCTTCTCTCTAGAGAATTTCTTTTAGCATTTTAACAGGACAGATTTAGTTCATTCAAATTCCTCATTTCTTTTGAGAGAAGTTTTTATTTCTTCTTTAGTTTTTATAGCTGTTTTGCTGGATA
>NW_004567107.1:61848967-61850428 GCF_000260355.1 Condylura cristata | reverse complement strand
CCAGAACATTTTGCATAAATTGGTGGGGCTCTCTATCACGAATTCCATTACCAAAATAATAAAATACATAAATAAATAATAAGATAAATAAAAAATGAAAGACAAGCATAATGTAGCCATCTCTCTCTCTCTCTCTCTCTCTCTCTCTCCTCTCTCTCTCACACACACACACACACACACAGAGAGAGAGAGAGAGAGAGCGAGAGAGAGAGAGGAAGAGAGTGAGAGAGAAAAAGGAATATCTGTAACCAAAAATTCAGGAAATGTATAGCCTCATCCTGGGAAAAGAGCAGCAACTAAGTCCCAGGCTTAGATCTATTTCTCTGTATAATCCCTGTAAGTCTCTGAGGTTCAATTTGCTTTTGATTCCAGCACATTGTGTTATAATGGAACAGCCAAATCTAATGCCTGTGTGTAACCAGTTTTTCCCTTTTCTTTGAGCAGTTATGCCATGTACCATCTTAACCAAATCCCCTTGCTCTTTTAATTCTATAAATCCTTCACCTTCTGACCAAAAAACACGAATTATTGTGGTGTTGGCTTGTTTATATCTACTTACTTGTTTATTTTCCCTTTGAGTTTTGAGCTGTCATTTTATTTCTGCTAACTTGCATCCTGCCAAACTAGAAATTTTCTGTTCAATAAATCTACCTCTCATTCAGATTACCTGTTCATTTTAAATCTCTGTTGGTGGATATACAAGTTTGTTGACGTCATCGTAGTATTTATAATGGATATCTGTGAGGCACTCCTAGGATCCTGAGCAAAGGGAGTTTATGGCTAGCTACCCTACACATTCATGGGCAAACAAATATAATATCCATTTTGCCAGGTCTGCTTCATAGTTCAATGAAACATACTTTAAAGAAAGGGCAATTTTAAACAAAAGTATTTAGAGTTCCTTCTATCATCTGAGCATTGCCATAATTGTGACAAACATTAATGCCTTAGGAAATGGTCCAAAAAGGCATCATGAAGAAAATTGTGATATATTTTGAAAAAAAAAATGCACCTGATATATCAAATCAGTAACTAAATACAACCAGCACGGTAAGGAAGATACCGTTTATAAAATTTCAAGAAACCTACCTCTAAAACTTCTATTTCACTACACCTTTGGTGGTATATTAAGTGAGGTTATAGTTATCACAACTAATATGGCAATGAAATATTTTTTAAATAATAGTTTATTTTACATCATTTTGTGCATTTTTTCATCTCAGGTATAATCCCCGGGGGCTTCCCATCACCAGATCATACATGTGCCATCACCATAGTCCAGTGCATTTACCTCCCCCCACTGTTTTTCTCCACTCCACCCCCATAAAATGTCTCTGGTATATAGCTGTTCATTATTATTACTCTTTCCTCACCTGGTCCATTATCCTCCTGCTATGAGTGAAACCATCCAGTATGTTTCCTTTTCTTTCTGGCTTATTTCACTAAGCAAAATCTTTTCTA
>NW_004567107.1:61847615-61848527 GCF_000260355.1 Condylura cristata | reverse complement strand
GGGTGAGGTGGTATCCGAAATAAATTTTAATAGCATTATATGTTTACCTTTCCTTAAAAGGAAAGTGAAATTCCTCTTTAAAAAACCCCAGTTGATGGATGGGCAGTTCATTGTATGCCTGCTCTGATTTTAGTAGACATATGGATAATTTATATGACTTAATTGAATGCATTGATAGTTCATATCATTTAAAGCAAAGTGATTTGCTTTTTATAGATTTATATAAAATTATACATTGAACTGTTAAATGGCCAAATATTCTGCCTTCAGATGATTTATAAAAAAAAAAAAATGGAACTTCTAGTAAGCCTGTTGAAAGTGATCATTCTTGAAAAACAAACACAACTGTGTTCTATCATATTTCAGACTACAAAGTGGTAGACATTGGTTGTGAACAGATACACACAGAACCCAGAAAACCCAAAAGAGGTTAAATAGTATGTGTGTGTTTTTTTTATTATGCTGCAAGTATTTACAAATAGTTTTTAATCCACTTTGACAAGTGTTTTGACATGAAATTAAAAAAAATATTTCCTCTAATGATTCAGTCCCATGGGGTCTTCTGCAGGCATCCTCTCCAAGCATTACAGAGGAAAGATCAGTGACCTGTCACTAACCAGAGACAATAGAGCTGTGTAATTAGTACCTATTGACCAAAGGTGGACAAAAGTGGCAAACATTTACAACAATGGAGTCTCATTTATTACACTGGTTTAGTAACTTGCAGGTCTGATTGTCCAAATCTGAGTTATCTCAAGAAAAGTACTGATTGATAACCATCATTGGATTTGAACCTCACCTATTTTTTTTTATTAAAAAGTTTATTTTTACATCATTTTGCACATTTTTTTTTCATCTCAATTGTAATCCCCACGGGTTTCCCATCACCAAATCACCCCTGTGCCACCACCA
>NW_004567107.1:61822707-61846825 GCF_000260355.1 Condylura cristata | reverse complement strand
TCTTGTTCAAAGGCTTAATTGCAAATATAATACCAGATAAGAGTCAATACTTTCAGACATGTTCATTTGCTGTTCTTGAATTTTTCCATCGCCAATAGAATTTCCAAACTAGGCCACTGTTAGCCAAGAGATAAACATGACTTGGTAACTTTCATTGTTTCAGAAAAAAAGCTAGCCAGATACATGAGTGATCCTAGAAAAGATCAGAAAAGTTAGTGATGCATTCTAGAAAATTGTCCTCCTGTATCCTCTATTAATAAATCATATAATTATAAGACTGAGATTAGAGCTTTCTTACGTAACATTATGTGCACAGTATATGTGTGGGGTACCTTACAAATGAAATGTTGGCTATTATGCATTCAGACTATCAGTATCTAAAGTGTGACCAGTGAGGAACCGTGTGTATTGTAGTATCTAATAAGTTTTTCTCTAAAAAGTTAATTTAGGTCTGTACTTTTGTGGCATATCCTTGTACTTTGGGTATATTCATACCCCAATGTTACACAGCATGTGTGTGTGTGTCCGTCTGTGTGTGTGTGGAAAGAGATTATAAATGGGATCAAAGATGTACATAGAAAGTAAAAATAAGGAAAAATAACAAAGAATTCTAGAGACAATTAACCTTTAAATTCACCTATAACTTCATCACCCAGAGAAAAATTGTAATTGTTATTGCATGCTTTTTGAAGAGATAAAAATAGATTGACTTTTGTTTTTATTAAACTTTGTTTTATAATGCTCTTTTATTAATTTAAGAAAAAATATATTGAGTAAACACTATGTACTAAGCAATTGGGTATTGCTGAAGATACTGAATTCAAAGGAAATGTAGATATATTGGTTCATTAAGAGGGATTCCTGTTTACCATGATTTCATAGGCTATTTTCAACTTTTAAATATATTTTGTGTGTATTTTATTTTTTTATTTGTAGTTTTCATCATAAGTATATTTAAGGATACATCATGCTTTAGTTAGCTAACCCTTAATAGGGGTCATTTATAGATCAATTCATTTTCATATTCAAATAAAAACTAGAATTATACCTACATTTTTAGATGTTATTATCCATGATGTTATAGGTCAAAAGTATTTTACTCTTGGTAGGCATTACCAAGTTGATCTGCAAAAATATGGGTTTCAGACCTACAAACCCATATACAAAGCAGATAGGATTGACCTCAATATAAAATACTTGGGAAGATCCTAGTGTCATTGTGGCAGTGTCTAAAATGTCCTAAAGTCTAAAGGATTCAAAGATCAAGTCTAAATGAAATAAATCAGAAAGTGATTGATGTGATTTCACTATCATGTGGAACATAACAACAAAACACCTTAGCAAAGGACAGCATAAACAATTCTTAGAACTAGTGAAATATATATAAGTTACCAGAGCTAAGATGAGGGTTTGGAGGCATGGTGGAAGGAAACTATCAGGTATTGGCACTTGAGAGTTTGTGTATCGTGTCACACATGAAGTAAAAATGTAGCCCCAAAGAGCAAGTCTGAATATCAGAATACAAGGGTGCTAAGGTAGTGGTTAAAATGAAGAATGTTATATTAAAGATTCCATCCAGATGTTTAGTGCCTTTTTCCATTTCTGCTTTATCAAAAAAAAAAATAGGTCTAAAATGTACATACACACCAGAGAAAGCCCTATCCATATGTTAGAATTCATCTTTCTCTCTATTAGACTTAAATTCAGCTAGTTGGCTTTTCTTTTCTGTTTTGGTGACTGCCCAACTGATAGATTTGATGTAAGGTTGTGATGGCTGACTAGAGTATTAACAACTGAACAGAGATTCCTGAATTTATTGCTTGAACTAGTGAGTTAAATTTTCTTAGGAGGTTTCCTGGTTAAGGGGAGTAGATGCAGAATAAATCAATCCTAAAATACCTGCTGGCCTTTAGGACTAGTTTTCTTACTTAGATGCAGAATATTTTGATTGGCATTACAATCAATTCAATCACAAATAGCTGTTAGTTTTTTTATGTTCCTGCTCATTCATGTAACCATTTTCCCTGTGGCATTTGTAGGAAATAGAGTTCTTGAGCATTTAGGTCCATGTAATCACTGAGAGCATTACAATTGGCTTTTTGGTAATCAGTGGTTAACAAAGACTATTACAAACCACTTAAGATATATAGATACACTCTGCTTATTTTTATGCAATAAAATTCCCCTTTCCTTGTATATTTTCATTTAAATATGAGTGAAAGGAAAGCTAGTGGCATATTTCTGATAATTTACCTCTATTGACATTACAAATTCTGCTGTCAGTCTGAGCATCATCCTCCTTAGCATGCATGACTCAAGTAATTGCTTGGAACTGCAATAAATTAGAGCAAGACCTTAAGACACTAGCCTAAAATTTTTGTTTTTCTAAACGAGTATGGACACTTGAACAGATGAAAATTAATGTGCTGAAATCTGAGGCAAAACATAGGAGGGAAGGATAACCCATAATATTTTGAGAAAGAACAAGGTCAGCCATGTGAATTAACAAGGTAGAGATTTATGATGAAACATTAACCTTGGCAGGCAAATAGACTACCTGGAATCTATGATGGTCAAAAACAGCACTAGTAAGGACTGATTCAAGACTGAAGGTCTTAGTAACTGAATTATTGAATCTAAATCAATTCTGAAAATACCAACGCATTGTGCTGTGAAATTACTTTTCTAGAGTTTTTAGAGGTAAGTTTCTCCCTACTTTGATAAAATTTAAAGTTTCCAGAAAAAGAAAAGGAAGAATATATACCTAGCTTATTCCCTTACATAAGCATACCTGGAGACCATGATTCTAGATACATAATGGCCATTGAAACTAAACAGAAATAATTTACATGATAATAATCCAAAATAGTTCAGAGTAGTAAAAAAACTTTTGAATTGTGCTTGATTATATTCAATTAAATATATTTACAAGCTAATCAACAATAAAATTACTAAAACTTAATGGTGATTATGATATCAGCTATTCAGTTGGTACCAGACAGTACAATGACATGAATCATAAATGTATTTCAAGCATGAATAGAGGGTAAATAAACAGCCAGGTCAACTGTAACTTTTTCCTACATATCTACAAGAAGATGGGACAGGTGACTACTGTCATGTACCTTTGATCAACATGATATGGTGGCCAGACAATTTCACTGACAGTGAAACTAAGACTCAGAAATATTTGCAAACTAACCCTTTATTAATTTAAAAATCCTACTAATATTGCAATACCATATTTTTTATTTCACTGTGATAACTAATTTTATGTTAATTTGACTGGACTAAGTAATGCTCCAGTTGCTGTAAAATATTGTGAATGTGTTTGAGATGGTGTTCCTAGACAAGATTAAAATCTTGTTCTGTAGACTGAGGAAAGGTCACCCTCACCTTTGTTAGGGTACATGGAACCATCTATGTTATCACACTATATTTACCAAGGCACATGTTGTTCTCTGTCATATACCATTGCGTTTCCTACACCCTCTTCTTCCCACTGCAAGCTCCATCTCTGATAGCCTCATAATTACGGCCAGATTTCTAAGATTGGTTTTTGGTTCTGTTTACATCTTTGTTTTGTTTTTCTTTATTTCACATACGAATGAAGTCATCTGTGTTTGTCTTTCTCCTGACTTGTTTTGGTTAGCATAATTCTTACAGCTCCATCTCTGTTATACTAAATGGCAAGATTTTATCTTGTTTATAGAGTAGTATCCCATTGTACATGAATGCCATTTTGTTTTAATTGAGTTAATATTTGTTTACAACATTGTAAGTGATTCAGAAGTACATGATCATACCTCTTCAGGTGTATGTCACATCAACAACCCACCTAAGGCACCCTCAGACTTTCACCATATCTTCTTGGGTTTCTATAACTTGGTTTTGGTAAATAGTGCTCCAGTTAACATAGAAGTGCATATATTCTTTTGAATTAGTGTTTTTGCATTTATCATGTGGATACCTAAACACAGTATTGTTGGAGCATGTATTTATATTTTCAATATTTTTAAAAATCTCAATGGTTTTCTATACAGGCAAGACCATTCTACATTTTCCACCAACAGTGTTTAAAGATTTGACTAACACTTGTTGATCTGGGTTTTGTTTTGTTTTTATATGACTATTATAACTGGTACGAGGTGATATCTCATTGTGTTTTTGATGTTCATTTCCCTGACAACAAGGTATATCAAACTTTTTTTTTTTGATGGTACTTTGACCATTTATCTTCTTTGAAGAAAGGTATGTTTATCTCTTTTGCCATTTTATGATTGGGTTACTTATTTTTATTTTGATAAATTGTAGAAGTTTATAGATATTGGATAACTTGTTCAATATATTATATACAAAGATTTTTCCTATTCCCAAGATTTTTTGTTTGTTTTAATTACCTCTTCTTGGTTTGTGCAGAAGCTTTTTATAGTGATGCAGTCCTGTTTACTTTTGCTTTTTTATCCCTCATAGTTAGAGAGGTATCTCTGAAATCAATGTTGTGGTGTGTTTTGCCTCTATTTTCTTAAACTATGTATTTTATGTTTTCGTGTCTTACATACAGATCTAGTCCACTTTGAGTTAGTTTTGTACATAATGTGATACACTAATATAGTTTTCTCCTTTTGTAGATGGTGGTCCAGTTTTCTCAAACCCATTTGTTGCTGAGAATTTTCTTTTTAATCTCATAATGAATGATGTATTTTATATTAAATAACTTAAGTGCAAGTATTGAACTGTATTATATATCCTAAATATAGTATTTTAGTATAATTATAAAGTAAGAGGAATATGAGGCAAAAAACATTACTGATAACTGATATTTGCAAGAAATTGCATTTATTTTTTCATAAAATAATGACTTTCAAATTGTAGTCCCAAAAGGCTTTTTTGCTGTTAATTTGGGAGTTGGTTAGGGATAGTTATAAAATATAAAACCAAATTTTGTAAGTACATAACCCTCTTAGTGGGGGTTAATAAATACAAGAATCAAAAGTCAATTTCTTGGGAAATCAAAATATAAACGTGTTTGTATATATAAGCAAGATCTAACCACCAGACATAACATACTCTTGTTTATCATGCTCACTATAAAAATATGTATTAAATGATAAATATAAAATTAGTATAACTTTTCTATTCAGTTGCTTTGGGACACTTTAAATAGACTACATTTTTGTTATTCATTGTTTCTCTTTTGACTGTGTTAAGTGAAAACTTAAGTGGCCAAGTTACGCAAGACCTGCAAATCTGGAGAAAATGACAGAGCATTGCTTATAGTAGGATAAAATCACTTCTGTAGGGATGCTCATTTGACAAGTCTGCAGAAGAAATCTCTGTTTCTCTGTGTCTAATGACTCATTTAACATGCCTGTAATTCCTGAGATAATATTAAAAATGTTTCATAATTATACTTCAGTTCTTACATAGCATTTAAATCCTAGGTCATTATATATTACTGATCTACTAAGGTTATAATTTGAAACTTAAGTCTTTATTGACTAAAAGTAATTGATGCTGTTGATCATATGCATCAGTTTTATTATATTGCAATAAGATGTTTTCCTTCTATCTGACATAAAACTTCCAGCAAATATTCCCTACTATATAAAGAAAATGGTGATAATACAAATATTCTTTATAATTACAGAATTATGTCTAAGAACAGTCCTTGCCTAGACTACATTTCATGTGGTACATTTCACAATCCTCTTCAGATACCGTGTGTTTTTGTTGAAAGTTGAAACAGCATTATGCCCTTGACCTAGAAACCAATTAAATGACAATCTTGGTATCAACTATATTTTATATCTGAACTTTGGAAGATGAATCAATTAGGCCTCCTTACTGTTATAAAAAAAAAAAAATGTACTAGACTTGGGGGCAGTGTTAACTTACACAAAGGCAAATAATATGGGAAAAAAAACAATAACCAGAACTTAATGTCATCCAGTATTGCTACAAAATAAGTGTGCTATCTACAAAATACCTTTGCAAATTATAATTTTAATAAAATTTTAAGTTCAGATTATATTTTTCAGAAAATCACCTTCACAGAAACCTTCATGTGTGACTTTACAGGTTAAAAATGTTGACTTTAGGCACACTGCTATGAAATAGCTCTCAAAAATCAGTCTATCATAACAAAAATGAGCTGTCAAAAATCAACACTGAACCCTTTAGCAAGCCTCTTTTCATACATTTACATTTCACATATTTCGTCAGAAAATGAAAATCTGATTTAAGATTTAATAAATGGCAAGTTATGTAGTAAAGAAAGTCACAAAGCAGGCTCTGATTCTTTTGAGAGATAAGAGTTGGAAGACTTCCTTTCAGTGGTCAAAATAGCTACTAATAGTCTCATAAAGCAAAGCCTGAATTGTTGTTTCTCTCAGGGTTATGCTCTTTTTGGTTTACATATCGTTGAGATTCAAGCTTTCTCAAAAATAATTTATATTCTAAATTGAGTTATTTCTTTTTAGGAGACAGATAAGGAGGGGAAATGGGCAAATAGTACCATGGGGTCTTCTCATCCTTCAAGTACTATGTTTAAATTAACATCCTAGGCCCTCTCTGGTCGCTCAGTGGGTTAAAGCGCTGCACCAAGAAGCTAAAGTCACTTCTGCATGAGTTCGATTCCCACCTGCCTGGGAGGTGACCACATGGCGCAGCAGACCTCTCTTGACCCGCCCGCTGCTCCCCTCAGCAGTGTGCTTCCTCAGTCTGCCTGTTCTGCTCCCCACTCTGTCTCTGGTGAATCCTCTCACCCTCTGCATCTCTGGCCTGTACCCCAGTTCTATGTGAATAAATAAATAACATCTTTAAAAATATAAAATTAAATTAAAATTAAATTAAAATAAATTAACATCCTAATTTCCCCTTTTCTCCCTTCCTTCCCTCTCCTCTTCTCTCCCTCCTTCTGTCCTACTGTCCCCTCCTCTCTTTGGCCTTCTTCACTATATATTATAATTCCATTTCTTCAATAATTCATCTGTTCTACACTGTTTAATGATGCAGTTAACCTATGCCAACATGAATCATTATCCAGTTTCACAATCGAAGTCTTCCAAAGGGCAAAAAACAAAACAAACCAAACCATGACTTTTCCCTGCAACAGAAGACAAAGGACAAAGTCAAACTGACAGTTATAGAGGAATGGCAGAACTTAAGATGCTGTATTTGGCTGCCAAGTAAAATTCCTTTTTTACCTGTAATTTTATCACTTATAATGACTTTCATAATTGCTCAACTAGTCCAGAGTTAACTCTGTGAAGATAGAGCGGGACAGGATAGTTCACAGTTGCTCTTTGGCAGAGGAATTTTCACATGTTAGGGGGATTATTTTCTCATTGAGAAAGTGCACGGAAAGAAGACAATGCAGTGGTGGAAGTAGCTCAACCTACTTAACATATCTGACTTTATAAAGATCAGTGAAAGTACTAAAGGAAACAATGTAATGTTTGATTACAGTTTTCTTTCTAGTTATTTAGAGTTACAAAAATGAAAATATTGGGAGGGTGATTATGTTCCTGTGTAGATTGGTACTTAATATTACCTTTTAATTGAAATGGAATGTAACTATGATTACAATTGTATGTTAACCATGGGAGTTTAGTAGTAAAGCTATTGTTTGTTCAAATGTTGCCATTGTATAAGAGTAGATATTAAATACACATGATTTGCAACCTATGTGGTCACAAGAAGTGCCTTACCTAGAAGGACCCTGTACTTGGTTTAAAGTTTGTATACACACACACACACACACACATACATATGTGTTAACACACACTCAACACATACACACACAATATCACACATACACTTTTATTTGAATTAATGCATTGTAAATAATTTAAATTTATTATGACTTTTTTTCATTTTATTAAACAAAGGTACCTTCCTGGGACAACGTGATTTTCTGTATTTATAGTTTAAAAAAAGGTGCAAGATAATCTGTTATGATTACAAATTTGTTTAGCAAAAGCTACTCAATGATATATTAAACCTCTTCAGAATCATTTTGCTCTATTATGCCATCAAGACTATGATTTTCTCCAAAAAGAATAATTCATAAGTATATATTCCAATGGATTTTTGCAAAATGAATATACACAGAAAGTATTCCAGTTAACCTAGAAACACTCTTTTGGCTTCTGCCAAGAATGAGTAAACTCTACCATGACTTCTAACAGGACAGATTCATTTGCTTGTTTTGAAACATATGTAGTTGAAAGCATATTGTACATATTCCTTTGTGGCTGGATTCCTTGGTTCACTATTATTAATGCTCAGTAGTATTCCACTATGTGAAAATATAATATGCTTTAAATTCCATATGTATACATCTATATGTGAAATTACATATATTATATAACACTGTATATAAATGTTTATATGTATATGTGCAGCTCTTTTAGTACAATGCATGCTTTATCCTTTCAGGTGCAGTCTCTGCAAAATTCCCACCACCATTTCACCCATGCACCATCACTGTTGTTCCTTGTTTAAGAACACATTCCCTTCCCTCTGTTACAGAGTGTTTCTGATTAATAGTTGCTGTTAGTATTATTTTTTTAATTATTATTTAATAAAATTTAGTTTTATTTTTTAATTATTTAATCATTCTTCTCTGGTTCCTTACTTGGTTCTCCTACATTCCTCCTATAAGTGAAACATTATGCTTATCCATAATAGTTTAGATGGATAATTTACTTGGTTCTCTTATTTGAGATTAATATTAATATATTACTGAACATACTCTCTTCACATACCAAAGAACACATCGATAATTTGAACTGTAATTTAAATGGAGAGAATTGTCTGATTAAACTATCACAACAAGCTCATTTTCAAATGACATGGATTTCTTTCATGTTTCAAAACAGACTTGACAAAATAACACATTACTTGACCAAAGTTAAGAGTTATCCAGGTTTCTTTTTAGCACAACATATAAAGTGCTAATTTTTAAAATACAGATTTCAAAATTTTCCACAATCTGATGTTTTTGTAGACATCAGCTAGAAAATATTTATTACTGTTTTCTAGACCTGTCTCATCATGAGTTGAAATATATTTTGAAAGACATATGAAGTCAAATATTTCCTGACCTGAAATTGTATACCAGGTAGTTTTAATCTTATTCATTTAAGCATAATTCATTTCTTCTATAGATAAGATATTATCCTCATGGTTTGACACAGCTCTCTCTGCTTTTATGATCATTGATAGTTATTTAGATATTGATAGTTATTTAGATAAAGCAGTATTTCTTTGAAAGCATTCAACTGTGTCTATCACTTAATGTATTTAATAACATATGAAATGATATGATAGTTAGCCTTAAGTGTTTTTTACTAATTATGTCATAAATGAGTGAGCAAACTAGGCAGATAACATAGTTAATGATAATTCCATCCTGGGATAATTATTATCTCTCAATATTTCATACACTAGTTTTATTATATGCCCACACATCTCTTTAAAGAATTTTACATAGAAATAAGTGATGACGACTTTCCACAAAGTCCTCTGTTTCCCACTTTGTTTTATTTTGGGGTTCTCGTTGATTGGTTGTGTGATTGATAAAGTCAGTCACTTATTATTTCATTTTTATTCCAAAAAATAATTTATAAGATTATGCTCTGTGACAGATTCATTGTAGATTCCAGAGATGCAATGATATTCTAAAGGATTCATTCATTAATGTAATTCATATTTATTGGAATTTTAAATTAGTGTTAGGCTATATCAGGAATGGTCCAACCAAAGCACTAGAGATTTATACGTAATCAAAATTTTATTACAGGGGTTTTACTTATAGTGGTGAAATTTGGTTTAAAAAACTGTTCAGGCTATGTTTCTTTTTCTTGTACTGAAAAGTCCAAAGGGCAGAAAACATTCCTGTCGAGGGTGCAAACATTAACTGAAACCTGTGAGGCTCTTCTGGAAAGTATTAGGACAAATTGAAAATTTTGGTGTACTGTCACCTCTTTAAAGCCTCCAACTTTGATGCCCCGGAATTCTTAGCAGGAAAGATTGATGCCTTACTAGCTCTTGTCCAACAGTCAGAGAAGCTTAAAGTTGAAGATGTGGTAGGAATTAGAGGAGCTGTAGACCCAGCTCCTCTCCTGTACCAAAGAGCAGAGTTGACAGATAGGTGACAGTGACCTGCAGTAACGCATTTTTCCTTTCCTTGACCTTCTGTTTGTAAAATAGCTGATTGCATCTTCACTTACCTTCTAAATCACAAGCAAAATATTTCTTACATCCTTTGCTAACCTAAAACTAGATAAGAATGGGGAATTTGGCAATTAATTTCAGCTTAGGTAGGTTGGCACAATGAAACACAACAGGATTTTGTTGTGAGGTATGACTGCAATGATAAACAAGTTAAACATGATACCCCTGTCATGTAACAATATTATCAATTGCCATTATTGAAAATAGAAATAATGTGTTAAGAAGGTAGTGCCTCTTTGAGCTTAGAAGTGATATAATTATTTCCGCCATCATGATGTTTTTAATGCTGGTCCGCCCATACTTCAAATCTCATCTTCCTGAACTTCTAGTTGTGTGTGTGTGTGTGTGTGTGTGTGTGTGTGTGTGTGTGTATGTGTTTATCATAGTATTGCTTTTCCGTATACAGGACTATATTTCCTTTAGTCTACTGATGTTCATTTTTATATTGGTTTCTACTACATGTTATACTAGTTTGTTGTTATTGCTGAAGGGTTCTTCTCTCTAGCTAGCTTCATGACTGTAAGTATCATTTGCAAAATTATTTATGTTTTATATCAGTAAAATTTGGGGAAAAAAAGAGAAGTGAATATATGTTTCAAGTTAGTTAGACTTCAGAAATCTTATGTTTGTGTTGTTTGTAAATGTATCATTCCTCCCATATGAAATATTAATCTCAACTTGTCAAATTGTAGGTAGTAAAGGTTTCCAATAGTGTTTTCAGGGATGAAAACAGAGTAAGAATTGTGATAGAGTGTGATTTCTTTAGATTTTTTTGTAATGTAGCATTTTTATATAGACTTAATTTCTATTTTAGTTTACACTGTGCTTTTTGGGATGATGTCAGAAATTAGTCATATCAGGTTACCCCATAAAAAGAACTTCATTGTAGGAAATGCAGTAAAGAGCCAAATTATAACTCTTTGAATTCATATATTTCAATTTTATTTGATCTGTAAAGGATAAATAGCAGTATGCCTGTGTATTCAATTATATACATATGTAAACGTCTGTATGTGCTTATATGCACATATATATTATCTATTGTGAGTGCTATAAGGTAGGGGTCTAGTTTCATTCTTTCATGTGTAAGCATTCAGTTTTTCCAGCATTATTAAATGAAGAGATTTTTTTTTTCTTTGAATGTTAACTCTCATGTCAAACGTTAGTTGGCTACATACTGATAGCTTTTTTTTTTTTTCCCTGGATTCTTGATTCTGTTCCATTGGTATATATATTTGTTTTATGCCAATACTATATTGTTTTTATTAGTTAGCTTTACAGTATAGCTTTATGACATACATTGAAATCAGGGTTTGTGGGCTCTACAGCTTTGTTCTACTCTGTTCAAATTGGTTTGACTATTTAGGTTCTTTTGTAGTTCCAAATAAATTTAGGTATTATTTCCTATTTTTGTATAATGATTATCATTGGCATATTGATGGTTTGGGGTAGTAAATAGAAAATGCAACCAAACCCACAATGAGATCCCACTTCACTCCAGTGGAAATAGCCCATATTAAAAAACAAAAAACAAAAAAACAAAACAAAACAAAAAAACAGAAAAAGTAATCCTGTGAGATGTTAGTGATATGGACTGCTCCAGTCACTTTGGAAAACAGTATGGAGCTTCCTCAAAATATTAAGGCAGATATACCATATGATTTAGCATTGTGCTGTATGTATCTGCCTGAAGAATACAAACGTGCTAATTCAAAGAGATATGTGAACTCCTATGTTCATTGCAGGGCAGTTTTAAGTTGTTATGGAAACAAATGTCCATCATTAGAACAGTGAATTAAGATGTTTTTTATGTATACAAACACACACACACGGGAATGCTATTCTGCTATTAGAAAAGAAAAGAAAAGAAAAGAAAAGAAAAGAAAAGAAAAGAAAAGAAAAGAAAAGAAAAGAAAAAGAACCCTTCCCAGTTGCAACAACATGGATAGAATTTGAAGGGATTTTTTGTTTAATAATAACTTACTTTTACACCATTTTGTGCCTTTTCCATCTCAGTTGTAATCCCCATGGGCTTCACACCATCAGTTCACCCATGTGTCATCACCATAGTCCAGTGCATTCCCCCCAACACTGATTTTTGATCCCATCCCCTACTCCACCCTCGTAAAATGTCTGTCATATATAGTTTATCATCATTATTATTATTTTCTCCCTTGGTACTTTATCTCCTGCTATGAGTGAAACCATCTGGTAGTTTTCCTTTTCTTTCTGGCTTATTTCACTAAGCATGATCCCTTCCAGCTCCATCCATGTTGCTACAAAAGGCATATATTTATCTTTTTTGATTGCTGAGTAATATTCCATTATATATATATATATATATATATATATTACATCTTTTTAATCCAGCCACTGGGCACTTGAGTTGTTTCCATGTCTTTCCTATTGTAAATAAAACAGCAGTAAACTTGGGGGTGCAGTTGTCTTTTTGAATCAGTGTTTTTGTGTCTTTTGGGTAGATACCCAGAAGTAGGATTGCTGGATCATATGGAAGCTCCATGGGGTGAGGTGGTGTCTCATTGTGGTTTTATTTTGCATCTCCCTTATTACAAGTGATGTTGAACATTTTTTCATATGCTTGTTGGCCACCTGCATTTCCTCTTTGCAGAACTGTCTTTGTAGCTCTTCAGACCATTTTTTGATGGGGTTGTTAAATTGGAAGGGACTTTTAAGTGAAATAAGTTATCAGGAGAATAATAAATTATAGGTGTTTTCACTCATTTGAAATATAGAGAAACAAAACAAAGGAATTAGCTAAACTAAACCAAAAATAACCTTAGAAATATGACTTCAGAATTCAGGCTACTAGAGGGAGAGTGGAAATGAGACCAATGCATAGAGGGTCTCAGTCACCTAAGGTACAGGCCTAAAGGTGCTTGTAGTTGGTGTTAGTGTGGGAACATACATCTTATCAGGTGGGACTCTATTCCCCTGAATCATGTATGACATTGTAAACTGAATATTGCCTCACTAAGGAAAAAATAATAAATAATTTAAAGTCATCACTTAAAAAAAAAAAAAGATACCGTGGGAAGAGTTAGAGGGCAAAGAAGTGAAAATGTATTCTGTGCTGATAAACTGGAAGAATTTGTGCTCATAGATTGGAAGAATTGACATTATTAAAAATGCCCAACATGCTATAAATTTCCACATAAGGCATTTCTGAGTCTTGATTTTTAACTTCAAAATTTAATAGCAGGCATTTTTGATTATTCAGTATCTGAGCTGACTGACTGATAGAACATAGTTTATTCCTTTAAGCAACTATCTGGAAGGTAATAATAATCTATCTGTTATCGTCAGAAGCCTAATTTGTAATATTGAATAGCTCAGGCAAAGTTCTGTGAAGGGATAAAAAAACATGTCTTATTTAATTCATTAGTTTTGCACATCAGATCTTTGGGTACATGAAGAATGCCAATTGGACTTGCTAATATATATGCAAATAGCATCTAGGCATAAAACATGATGGGTTTTTGTTTTTGTTGCTGCTGTTGATAATGGTGATTAATGTACCTGATTTATTTGATTCTAGAAAAATATATTTTCTTCCAGTATATTGGATCAACTTTAGGAAAATGTAATTTTTCTATGAAAATGTAGTACTACTATTATTTGTAAGTATCATTTGTCTTTTCTGTACATATCTTTCAATTTTATTAATTTTGACACCCATATGAAATATACCTATAGAAATAATATCTATTTTGAATTAAATGGGATGACATAATTCATGTGTGGAGAATTTATAAGTTTTAAAACTCACTCTAGCCCAATATTCTTAGCAAGTAAAATATTATTAAAGGTATCCATTGTCTCATTTTAGTCTATTTTTCTGTGACAAATATTTTCTCTTCACTAATATAGAATGCTTTAAAATAAGATAACATTTACAGGATTACTTACTAAATCTAATTTTCTTTTGGCAATTGTAGTTTTTAGCTCAAATCCTAAAAATGAACGAAAAAAAAAAACACTTTCACACATAGTAAAACCAAGGCAAGCCTTTGTTAGTATATCAAATTAACTTCTCTTCAAAAAAATTCATGACAAAAACTTACAATAAGGCACAAATTATCAACAAAACACAAAGTACTTATATTAATGACACAAAATTGTTATTATAATTTTTTATAATCAGATAGGAGAGCTCTAATAATCCCTGTTTAGAATATGCTTTTTAATCGAGAATCAGTGAGAGTTTATAGAAATGTTTTTGTTGATCTTATTTAAAATGAAGAGTGAAAGAAAAAGTTAAGGAAGAGATAATTCTTTTAACATAAAAAGATTAATTAAATATTTTAGACATTTTATTTGTATTTTGTGTGAGACACTCTGAGGGACTTGTAATAGATTCAACAATAATAATGTAATGGTCTTAAGAAATTTGTGATATAATTGTGAATATACACATTTACACATAGCTGTTTCCTGTCTGATGAAAAGGGTTAAGTATGCCCACATAATTATATGCCTACACAGAATTACAAGTCTGTGAAAATTGACTATCTATTGATTTTTAAATTCCATAATTTATACAAATTCTAGGTTTTACTGTGCTTATGGTCCAAAAATCACATAGTGTTTCAATGATATTTCTTCTCATCTAAAATATGCTTGAAACAGAAATGATATATTTTCTAATTATCAGTAGTTGTCTTTTTCAGTTACATGTAATAGTGAAAACATTTTTCTTCCTCAACTAGCATATATTTATTTCCAAGTATGATTTTGAGGAGTGAACCCTCAGGAATCAGAGAGGAAATTGTTAATATTATTTATTATATCCTCAGGGTCAACTATACACAGGGCAGGAGAGAACTAATTATGCTAGGGAAAGGCTTTTCCCTGCTGACCTGACACAATAAATGGAGCATATGATTTCTTTCTGAAAGTATCCATTCCAAGAGATTTAGTGGGAACCATTTGTATTAAAAGACTTGAAGAAATGACATTATTTTAGACAGGAAGACAAAGAAACTTGGAATTGAATTTTATATATTTCTTATGTCTACTTTGTCTGATAAAATCAGAGAAGTCTGGTAATATGCAAAAGTATTACTATATACTGATAGAAAAAATAGTTAAGAAATTTTAATGAGACGTGAAACCAGGTATATAATTAAGAATGGCAGTATAAAAACACAATCATTTAAGGAAAGACAGTTTATATTAGTATGACTAATTGAAAGAATTTGTTTTTTCACTGTAGAATTAATCTCAATAGCTCCAATTAAAATTTTAACTTCTTGTCTGGAAGCAATAAAGTATATTATACATTTGAGAGAAAAACTAGAATCAAACCCTGACATCCAAAATTAAATTTTAATTTTGAGAACTGTATTTATTTATATGTAAATAAATAAAATGTGGAGAAAATATTTTCATTAAGATGGACTTTGAGAATAAAAAATGAAATGCTGAAACAATATGTTATAATGTCAGTAATAAAATCGCTAGTACAAAATACTCCATGAATCTTATATAATCCTTGCCTTTATGTAATTAAGCTCTGTGATATTCAGTAAATTCTACAAAATAAATGCTTTCCCCATTGATATTACTCTTTAAATATTTTTCATTAAGATAGTTAGATATATATTAGAATCATCAATTTCCAGGAAACTATGTAGACAATGAAATAGGAAATTTATGAGATGTTCTACAAAGTATAATTTTGTGTGTTCCTAGCACAATTATCAAGTTAAAGTTTTATATTTATATTTTATATTTTCTTGAATTTCCTTATATAATTAACTTAATTCATTCATGATCTTCAAAAATACCACTTCTCTTTAACAAGCAGTATACATACCTAAATATAATCATAATCCCCCATTGAAAAAGCTTAATAGCTGAAACCCTACAACAAAGTATGTCAGACATAAAAATTAACATTATGAACCAAAAAATAAATTATTTCATAAAATACCAATAGTGACTTCTCAAAATCTGTGTGTGTATAGTTCATATATATACATGTATATGTATATATAGTTCATATATATATATATATATATATATATATATATATGTCCGTGTATGTATATGTGTGTGTGTGTGTGTATGAATACTATAGAGAAAAAATGTAAAACCGCATAAGAGGTACTATATAAAAGCAAAGAAACAAGATGTTACCAAAACTTCTGTATTTACCTCACCACTTATATTGACAATATAAACATAATGTTTAATCTCAAAATAGGATTTTTATAATAGGTAATCCAATTACATTTTTGAAGTAATCAGTTTCAGTAAATAGATAAATGTAGTAGACTGTGTTGGCAGGGCTTCTCTCTAACTTGAAATGATGACCTAAAAATATAAATCACCTTATAGTTTCTATTGCCTGAGGCAGAGGAGGACTATCTCAAGTTATTAACCATTTCTGACAACTCCAATATTTAATACTTTATGTAGGAAACTGCCAGAAAGTGTTTATGAACTACTTCCCCAAGACTGTGTGCATGTTACTGCACTCAAACCTTAACTATGCAACCCCAAACCTGAAATCTAAATTGAAAATAATTTTACAATACACCAAGCTTAATAATTCTCTTTGTAGAGCTATGGTATATAGTTCTCAGTCAGCATACACTGAGAAATTATGTATGTGGTCTTTTAGGAGCTAGACATAAAAATATGAATAAAATATATCCAATCTAGTGAAAGAGACTGGCATTCAAGTAAATCAATGAAATGCATGATACACACATCCTAGACAGGACAGTATCGATGAACTGGTTCATTTTTATCAAGGATCACAAAATAGGTAGAGATGATTTGGGATTTGAACATATGAAAGAGTTTGCAGTAACCATATGATGTACTGTTCAAAATAGTTTTAGTTGAAGAAACACTAAAATAATTGCCACTATGCTAATGTTTAGACATTGTTACATACCAATCAGTTGATAATATTAGAAAAAAAATAATCCTTTTCAGAAACAATTTATAATGTTAAAATTCACCTTAAATATATGTGAATAATTTAAAAGCAGATTAAATAATTGAATAATAGTTTTAATAACTAAAAATAGCAAATCAGATATTTTTGTTATATCCACATAATCATGTATTTGTATCAGTTTCTTGGTCACTTCTGACTCTAAAATCTCAGTATTGTGTGTTGACATTATCAGAAACAGTATTTTCCTTTCAATATAGTCTTGTAATTCAAAATTGCTGACATTTTAAATTAATTTTCTCTGTGCAAAAATTATTTTTCAGTTCATTCATTAAGTAATTCAAAGATTTCAAATTTATTTATGAACAAGATTCAGTCAAAATATAAAGAATACAGTTGTATTAGAAGTTAATGTAAGGTTGCTAGTTTTAGGAGAGGGGAGAAAAAAGCACCAGTTAAATTTTAGTTTTATTTTTAAGTATGATCTATGAAGTATTTGGTTCATACATAAAATACTGAAATGTATTAGATTTTTTAAAATCTGTAGTGAAATTTAACTGTGCATCTTATATTGTAGGACATTGATCCTTTATGCACACATATACTTTTCAAATATATTTGAGAGTGTATAAAAAAGTGATGTAGTACTTATATTTTTACTGAATTTGTTTCTTAAGTTTGTTTTCTGAAGTTCTGTACTTAATTTCTTCAAAACTGAAATCAGGAATCTAAGCCTCTACATCAAATGTGATTTACCACCTGTTTCAGGGCAGCCAAGGAACTAATAAAAGTTGCATCTTTAAACCTTTGAAAATATAAGGATAATATTTTGTACATACAATTATTTGAAATTCAAATTGTAGTATGCATAAATTCATTTTTACTGAAATATATCAGTGATCATTTAGTCTTTGTCTATGATTGTATTCACTCCAAGCCTGCAGAACTGAGTGGTCTTTATAGAGACTGAATAGCCTCAAAATCATTTACAGAATAAGTAGTTAAATTTGCTCTAATGTATGTATGTGCATGCGAGCAAATTTTGACAAATATAGTTTCTGTTTCTTGAAGTAGAATACTTCATATTGTTTATTTTCAAATTTCATTGATTTGGTGATAGATATGGACCTATTTATTTGGGATACAATTTCATGCCTTCATATGTTTGTTGTTTTGCACTTTGTTTTCTTTGATTATTATATTCTATAAATGAATGAAACCATACAAAAATGCTTCCAAGTTCTGATTTACTTTACATAGCATAATCACCTCAAGATCCAGCCATTTTGTTCCAAAGACATTATTTCAACTTTTAATGATCGGGTAGTATTGAATTGACTACATGTTTCATGACTTTTTATCCAGTTGTCTGTCAGAAGAGTGAGTTTGATGTTTTTGCTTGTACAAAAATTTTTTCTATTAGTGTTTTTATATTCCTTGAGTACATACCTAGCAGCTGTATCAACAGATTATATGGTATTTCCACTTTTTCTTTGTGGAGGAATGTCCATACTGTTTTACAGAGAAGTTGCACTAAAGTACTGTGGATGAGTATTTCTAACTCTCCACATTCTTACCAATATTTGTTTCTGGTCTTTTGAATGTAGACCATTCTCACAAGGGTAACATAGTATCTTACTCTAGTTTTAACTGAATAATAAATGATGTTGAGCATCTCACATATGCTTGTACAACATCGGAATATCTTCTTTGAAGAAAAATTATGATTATTTTTGATTTGGTGGTTTACTTTTTGCTGTTGAATTATATGAATTCTATATTTTGGAAATTTATCTCTGGTCAGATGTGTAGCAAATATCTTCTCCCAGTCCATAGATTGCCATTCTGCTTTTGTGGTGGTTTCTTTTATAGTAAAAAAAAAGAAAACCTTTTGTTTTTTTTATGTAATCCCTTTTGTTTACTTTGCTTCTTTTATTCTTGCAGTTTTAGACCTCCCCTCCATTTACCAGTATTATCTGTGATTTATGTTATGCATTGCATGATTTCACCTCTTATATCCAAGTACTTAAACCATTTTAAATTAACATTTGTGCATGAATTTTATTAATGATCTGCTTTCCTTTAGTTTTTGCATGTGGTTTTTCAGGTTTCCCAAATCATTTATTTGTTACTTGTTTGATTTTTGTTGGTTTGCTATTTTTAAACATTTATTTTCTTACATCGTTGCTATTTTTGTACGATATTTGATTTCTTCCTTCATGTGTGGTCCCAAAAAATCTCTTGTTAATATGTCTTTCCTATCTCTATTCTATGATAATGACTTTTATCAAAGTTTGTTCATGTTTGTATGGGCTTATTTCTGGGCTCTATTCCAGTCATATATGACATATAGAGTTTCAAAGTAGTGAGGTTTCAATAAACCTCTCCCCTAAGTACAACTAGAAAGTTAAAATATTGCTCACAGAAAATTCATTGCTGGCACGGGAATATTATTGCACTGAAGTAGGTGGTTTGCTTGGGTACATGACAGGGAGAGACAAAGGGAGTTTAAGCTCAGTAGTGAGCTACATGCTTGCTTTGAATCAACCATGTTTCCTAATTGAGGATTAACCTTTATTTTCCAGATGTGTTTCTCTATCACATATCATTTGTATACTATCCTTCAAAATTAATTTCTCTTCAGTTTAACTGAACTTGAAATAACCATTAAAATGTCAGATATAGGGCCCTCCCTGGTGGTGCAGTGGGTTAAATCACAGCACTAAGAAGCTTAAGCCACTTCCACATGAGTTTGATCCCCGCCCACCCCGGAGGTGACCCACATGGCTCAGCAGACCTCTTTTGACCCGCCTGCTGCTCCCCTCAGCAGTGTACTTCATTGATGTGCCTGTTCTGCTCCCCACTCTGTCTTTGGTGAAGCCTCTCACCCTCCGCATCTCTGGCCTGTACCCCAGTTCTGTATGAATAAATAAATCTTAAAAAAAAAAATCAGAGATATATTTTATTGAAAGAGGAAAAAAATACAAGAAAAAAATCTACACACCCCATTTTGAATTATAAAATATAATGGTGTTAACTGATATTTTATGAGTTATATAGTTATACTGATATAACAGTAGAATTATTAAATTTTTTTTGTGAAGATCTGTTTTTAATGAGTCATACCATTAAAGATGGACAGCATTTCTTAGTATGTGCCCTATAAATCATGCAATAAAAGGCAACCAGCTTTAAAAGTCTAATTTTTTAAAAAGTCCTATGTGGGAGAGTGATAAGGTAAAATATTATTTGTTATATTTATTTTTGCCACCAGCACAGCTATTTTATCAAATGCAAACAAATCCAGATATGAATAGTTTTCTTACAGGATGAATGTTTTTAACTTGGAATCTGGATGTATCTTAATATTAAGCAGGGAAATGCTTTTTTCCCATGGGAAGGCTTAAGCAATAAGTAATGGGAAGCAGAGAAAACAGGAAGGTAAGAGTGATGCATGATCAGCATGGTTTGAGGAGGTACGTGTGTTGCCGTGATTAGTGGATCCTGGGGGCAAGCTCACAAGAGCACACACTCCTGTTTGGGTGCATATGGTTGGAAACAATAACACTGAGAGACCAGTGAGCATGAGAGAAAGTTGTCTAAAGTATGGTTAAGACAGAAGGAAAGATATAAAATGGGCAATTGTGAACATCTGGTCGGTGTTAATATTGACTTTTTTTTTTTTTAAATAAATGCTAGTAGTTGACAAGATTATTTTTCATCAGTGACTATACCACCAATTATAAATTCTGACACATGTTTTAGGAAATAAAACACATTCATCATCAATTTTCTTCAGAAGTAGATATTAGTAAATATTGAAAAAAGATTTAATTTTTTCATATGCAGATAGTATTATCATTTAGAAAAGCCAAAATATACTGATACACCATATATTAAATTTTGTCTTTTTTATAGTCTTTGATTCTAAGCCTCTAGATGAATGAGAAAAAGGAAAATATATGACAGGTACCTTAGTAATTTTAAATGTTATTTATTCATTACTGATTCTCTAATTTTATCTTCAGGTTTAGGAATTTCCAGCCAAACCTAGAAATGATTTTTATAGATATTGGCAAGTTAATTCTAAAATAATATAAATAGTTACTAATAAAAGCAAGAAGATTTAGAATGTAAAGAATAAAGTTGACCTATGTAAATTGATTTCCTTATTCTCATAGTTTTAGTAATTAAGAGAATATGTTATAGGCAAAGGATAAAAAATACTAATTGACTAGGACAGAGAACTCAAAAATAGAGCAACACAATTATAGTCAACTGATTTATGACAAAGTGTCAAGTCTAGTTCCATGAGGGATTACTTTTCAATAAATTATATTAAGGGGTCTCCCTGGGCACAAAGGGTTAAGACTCAGCACTATGAGCTATAGGCAGCCCCTCCAGCATGAGCTCTATCCCCAGCCAGCAAGCTAACCCACATGCTATAGCAGGCCTCTCCTGTCTCTCCTGTTGCTCTCTTTAGTAGATCTGTCTTTTCTGTTCTCTGTACAAGAGCTGGGGTATAGGGAGAATGTGAGGGTTCACCAGAGACAGAGTGGATAGCAGAACTGGTGGACTGACTGAAATATACTGACAATTGGTGCCGCAGGAAAAACAGGAGAGCTCTGCTGCACCATCTGGGTCAACTCCCTAGCCAGGGATCAAACTCTTGCTGCAGTGGCTGCCAGTAGCTTCATAGTGTTGAGACTTAACTCCTTGTACCACCAGGGAGGACCTACTTTGGTACTCTGCAACATTGACCAGTATAGTAAAATGCTGGGACTCTGTTTTAGGTTACTGAAGAGCATAAACTGCATCATGTGACTGAACCATGTAATTCCAGGTCTCCTCAGGAGACAGCTGAAAGGTTTTAAATGTATTGCCCCCATATCAACATGCCACATATTTTTATTGATTGTTGACCAAAAATAATTATGTAACTTTACTTATCTCAAGGGAGTAAAGAATTATGGGAGAACACATGAAAATTCAGGGATGACCATTACATTTATATAAATGCAATACATGATTTCAAAGAAAAGGTTTTCTTACATGATTTAGGACTCAAATGATGTCTTACTACCTAAAAAACATGAACATGATGAAAATGATCCTGTTTTTTAGTATTTCAAAGGTATTATGTAATTTTAATTAGCATAATACATTTAATTATATAATTAGTAAAATATTTAATTATATAATTAGCATAATGTAATAATTGTGAGATTAGCTTAATGTGCCAATGACAGTTACTTTCCATGTCGACAATTATCTTGTGCGTGTTTCCTTTTTCCCTCTAGTATAAAATGTTTCTTGTGTTTTCTATGGGTATATAAAATCACTCCTCTCTCACTCTTATCAATGCCATGTGAGAAGTGTATCACTTTAACACATTACAGGGCAATTAGAAAAGTTCATTATGATAAAAGCATGAGTAGTTGATTCTTTTCAGTATTTTAAAAAGTTTTTGGTTATTAAAAATAGATGTCATGTTAAGATGTTATAACATACGGTATATTAATAAATATGATTAGTTATAATTATTTGGAAGTTAAATCTTTAGGATTTAAAATTTATATATTGTACATATATGACATTACTTTTTATAAACAGAAAACAGAAAAGATCAGTGACTTCTGAACTTCCAGTTTTAAAGGTTGGAGAAAGAAATATAAAGCAGTTTTACACAAATTTGACATTACAACATAGTTAATAAAATAAACATGACAAATAATTATTTGCATATAAAATTACATTGCAGTAAACAATAGGAAGGCCTAGTAAATTACAAATTTGATTCTTTATTTTTAGCATTCTTGTAACTTATTTAATGGAAAATATATATCTTAGAAGTGATTACTAATCCATAAAAATAAGTTAATTCACCAGTTAATTTAAAATGGGTTTTCTTCTTTCCATCTCTGCAAAAAAAGGTAAAATAAAAATACATGTTATATATGCAGTCATATACAATAAAATCAAACTATTTTTATTTTTAAAGTGCCTAAAAATGTAAGAATGATAAGAGGCAATTAAAAGGTCTTGGTTTATAGGCCTTGTAGAGGATTTATCCTATCACAATTATTTTGAGAGAGGACACAAAGAACCACAGAAAAGATGCTATAATAATGTTATTTAATGGGCACACACAAATAACATCACAAAAGTATGTAGTGTCCTCTTATTCTTGAATAGTGATGCTCACAAAAATATAGTACTTCCATCTGCATTTTATAAATACTACACAGCAGCATTTATCTCTATAAAGGCTTATAAGCAGAACAGAATCAATACTAGGCAGCTTCAAATTCAATCAGCTATCTTAATTTCTATGGAAGCTAATTTCCCTATGCCACTGTTATTTACTGGGACTGCATCAGAAAAGAAAATTCATTGCAGTCATTTGAGTAGGGAAAGCACAGTTGGTATTCAAAAATTATTAACTATACTGGCATATGTTTTTATATATAGAAATGTTGTTTATTGAATTTAGTACCTTAAGTATCATTATTGAATGAAGCACTAGCAAAAGTCAAATAATGATATAAAGGTATAAAGAAACAAAGATGGATACAAATTTGGTCACCAGCTTTTTCAAGAGTCTAGCAATATAGAAAAATATTTATTGGAATGTTAGTGTATGAAATGACAAATACATATTAGAACTTTATTCAGTTATTAAACCATAGAAAATAATATACTATAGAATTAATTCTAGAATTAATTCTGAGTATTCTAGACCAGCAAAAGTTATTAAGTTAAATGTAAATGTATGTATATGAATGTGCATATATATAATATATATATATATATTTAATAGTATGCACACATAAACTGGGGAACAGAACATATCTATGAAATGACAAATACATATTAGAACTTTATTCAGTTATTAAACCATAGAAAATAATATACTATAGAATTAATTCTAGAATTAATTCTGAGTAT
>NW_004567107.1:61817893-61822607 GCF_000260355.1 Condylura cristata | reverse complement strand
CCATAGAAAATAATATACTATAGAATTAATTCTAGAATTAATTCTGAGTATTCTAGACCAGCAAAAGTTATTAAGTTAAATGTAAATGTATGTATGTGAATGTGCATATATATAATATATATATATATATTTAATAGTATGCACACATAAACTGGGGAACAGAACATATCTACGCTAGTTGTGTACACACGCATACACAACTTTTAAATATGTTTTTAAAGCGTATTTTGCAAATGCTTTGACAGGTTATTTTGTTTGAAAGTCTCCTTTTCCCCTCTATCTTCTTTTCCTCCTTTTTTTTCTTTCCCGTTCCTCCTTCCTTCCTTTCCATCATTTAGTCACTAATTCACTAGTAAAAAATGTATCATGCATCCATTATATAATACTTTGTTAACTCTTAGGAAAACAGAAAAATAGAAATAAAAATATAAGAAACTGTACAGAAATTTCAAGGTAGTTGCATTCATAAATTGCCTTATAATTCAATTTGTTAGATTTTCAAAGCAAAAGCAGGTATGAGCTAGTACTCAAATTAAAAAAAAAAAATGTATCATCACCCAAACCCAGAAGCTCCTTTCTATTCCTTGTAAACATTTCAGTGATTTCTAAGGTCACAGTATTCAGAATAGTATCATTATGTGTTCTCTTGTACTTTTCTATTGATCATATACCTATTTATGAAATTAGTAGTTAGTATGTATGCCTGTCTTCAACTTTTGTAGATACTATTAAATATACCAAGCTTATTTACTAATTTATACCACCATGCCCAAGATCAATTTTTTTAATTATTTTTATGTAAAATGTGAGGTATAAGTCAGTATTCCGGCATGTGGGAGTCCAGTTATTCTTGTAATGCCTATTGAAGAGACAATCCTTTCTTTAGCTCTTTTAGCTCTTGCAACTTTGAAAAATCAATTGCCATCATTGGTTGGGTTGTTTTCTAGCTTCTCTAAACTATAGAGTTGATCTAAGGGTCTTCTAGTGAATACCATAGATTCTTGACTACTGTCATTTCATAGTGAGTTGTAAAGTTGGTTTAAGTAAGCCTTTAGACATTATTTTTCCAGAATTTCCTTGGCTATTCCAATTTCTTCACTTTTCCACATACTTTTTCTTTTCTTTTTAAAAGATATTTATTTATGCATACAGAACTGGGGTATAAGTCAGAGGTGTAGGGATGGTGAGAGGATTCACCAGAGACAGAGGGGGGGAGCAGAATGGGCAGACTGATGAAGCACACTGCTGACGGGAGCACCAGGCAGGGTCAGGAGAGGTCTGCCACCCCATGTGGGTCACCTCCCTGCCTGGGGATCAAACTCGCACAAAGTAGCTGTGGCTAGCTTCACAGTGCTGTGCTTTAACCTGTTGCACCACCAGGGTGCCTCAACATGATTTTTCTAATTCGATCATTACTATACACCGAAAGTATTTGCCTTTATATTGATATAGTTGCATTAAATATAAACAAAGAACAGAGAATTAATACTTTAATATATAGTCTCCCAACCAATGAACACTGTTCATTTTTCCATTTATTTATATCTTCTTTGATTTCATATGAATCACCAATATATAAACCATAGCAATATATGATTACATATACTCTTTCTATTCATATGAAGGATTTAATTTGGGGAGTGTTGTTGCAAATGGTATTTTTTTTTTTATCTTGACATTCCACATTTATAGCTTTTCTTTAAAGAGTAAGGTACTTTTTAATTTCTGAAAATTATTTACTCGTATCAACTTCATATTTTTCTGAGTTGTTTAAAATGTTTTTATAAACTGAGTCTAAAATATCTTTTTTAAAGCTAGTTTTACCCATTATTTTTCTGATACTTCTTTTATTCCCAGATGTTTTTAACAGCTGTCTATTCTAAACATCAGACCTTTGCCTAGCCCTATATGAACTATTGTTTTTGCTTTAACATCTTACAATATTTCATAAGCTTTTAAGGCATTTTCTTTCCAGTTATGTGTGTTTGTGTTTATGTATGGATGTAATCTTGCCAAACTTGGAATTCTGCTTCTTTTTGTTAATGGGAATGTTGAAGTCTGTTCCTAATATCCCCACCTTGTATGTTAATCCAGAAATTACATTGAAAAGAAAGCCCACCATATTAGGTATTTACCTATTAGTCCTGTGTTGTTTCCTGTTCAAGATCTAAAATCAGGTGGGTTTTAGTACTCTTCTTACAGTTTTCTAGTTGCTTATGATTGTAAGATAAATAGACATCAGTGACAACTGCCAGGTTAAAATGCAGTCTTTTCTGTTTTTAATATTAGTTTTACAGCCTCTTTGTTTTGTCTCTTTAAATATCTAAGCTAAACATTATATAGTATGTAATTATAGTTTTTTTATTCATATAATCTTATTTCCTTCAAAGTTATCACTTTCACATCTCTTGCTCCCTCAAAAACCCCATATAAAATTAAAAACACACTATAATACCTATTTTTTTTCATATACTATGTTGTATTCCTTTTGTTGATCATCTTTTCTATTTGCTTTTGTTAGCCTAAAACAGGCCTCTTTTTTTTGAAACAGAGTGCTATTTCAAGCAGTTTCTCAACATTTCCAAAAATCAATATCACTACCTTACTGCTACTATGATACAGATTTCATTTTGGAAGACATCATAGTAGAAGTGGAAAGTTTGTTTACGCTGGTGTTCCAGTACCAACTGATTGCTTATACATCTTGAGCACTGTGTTAAAAAAGATTTTCAAGGCCTATGGAAACTAAGAGACAGAGGCCATTAAGCTTTGGAAATCTCTGTCATCATTGTGCCAAAAAGAAGTTTTTAGGTTTGCTAGTCCTTTGTGAAATAGGAAGTACCTCTCTGATAATGCATGTATTTTCTTGATATCATGCTGTTTTAGAACCAAACTGTTCAATAGAATTATCACTAGTCACTTGTAGTCTATTTAAGATTAAATTTAAATGAATTAATATTGTTAAACAAAATAAAAATTCAGTTGCTGAGTTTGATCAACCACATTCCTCATGTTCAGTATTCACGTGTGACTGGTTGCTATCTCACTGGTCACTACAGAGATGTATAACATTTCTTGCATGACAAAATGTTTACCTTTCAATGCCTTAGAAAATCTATACCTGAGTTTAATTTATCTGTAGTTAGCTCATTGTTTAAAATAAATTGATGAGCTACAGTCTTCCTGATGATTTATGCTACACATTTGATTTCCTATTTACCATTATCTTTATTTTATTTTGTCCTACTGAGTGATAGCATTTTTAATAGACTTTTTTTGCCCCACATAGATATTGACTAAATATGTGAAAATCCATCAGATGTTTCGGAAAAGAAAATTGCCAGCAGTATTTCATGTCAAAACGATGATAATACCCTCATTAGCTTAAATACTCTGCCCTGTGCCATCATCTACAAAAGAAACTGCCTTTGTGTGTGGGTTTAGCTATTCAAATGACATGATTGGGAAGTTCTTACATTATATATGAGTATAATTCTGGACAATGAACTTCATTAAAGAACTTCAGGGTATAATAAAACCAGTCTGACAAAAAAGTTTTAAAAGTGCTTTGTGAATTGATAATACAGTCAGTGAAGGAATTTATTAAATCATAGCAATGCATTTGAACTTTACCTGCATAATTTATTTAGAAAAATAATGTTAAATATTTAAATTCTAATGTATTCTTTTTTGATCTGATAAGTATTCCACAACTTTCCCATATTTTAGTTTCTAGAAAGTCTTTTGTGATGAGCCTGAAAATAGTATTCCATTTAAGTTCTAATATTCCCTTCACTAAGTTGCTTCATCCTGGTATTATGTGAAAATTTCATATTTAGCTCACCAAGATTCAATTTAAATAAATTATCTCGAGGATGTTCAGCATCACTTTTTTTTAGAGAGATGAAAAATAAGTGAGAAAAAAGTCCTATGCTAGTTAACACCTGCTTTCCCAGGTAAGAATTCTTGATCGCTTGCTTGATTTAATCACCCTAGAGAGCTTGTAGACTTATCAGTTCATTTACTCTGAAATATTTGTTAGGAACTTGCCTTGCTGATTTTCTAGTTAGTTGTTTCATTCTCACTGACTAATTTCTAATACTCTTCTAAAGATTATCAAAATGCATTTATGAAGTAGAAATCTTACTTTCTCAACATGTCCTTTTATTGCAATACAATAATATAATTATTTAACATAGAAATGGAGAAAATTTTTCTTACTTTTTAAATGAAAACTTGATACTTTAACTGGACATAAGTGAATGGTGTTTTTAAAATAGAAATACTCATGGAATTGAGTTTTCATTCAAAATTGTTGATCAGCAGTTCTGCTCCTGCAGAATCAGTTGGGTACAAATTTTGACAAAAGGAAGTGTGATTTACTTATATCTTAAAACACTTGTAAAGAGTTTTTATTCATTGTTCTTGTAAAGTTGTCAAACACTTTATACCCATTCATTTAACCCTTAAATTTTAGTTTTATCCAAACATAATTAAAAGCATTCTTCATTCTTCATATACATGAAAGAAATAAAACAAATTAAATTCACTCTTTTTCCCTAATCTATGGGATTAACCAGAAATGGAATGTTTTTCCAAAATAGCTTCTCTTCTACTTATATATAAATATGTATAAAAATCAGTTAATATGCATAATTTATTTGCTATAATAAATATCAAACAGTAAGAGTTTCTTAAATAAATATTAGTAAAT
>NW_004567107.1:61792933-61811738 GCF_000260355.1 Condylura cristata | reverse complement strand
GTATCCTCAGGTCTCTGGTTCTGAGCTGCAGCCTTTTCCCATGATTTGGTTTCCCCTCCCTCGGGTTTTAACATTTTAAAGCTAGTGGGTAATCCAGGGAATTTGCTCAGTGTATATAGTGACAGGGGCAAAGAGAGGGTTATGAAAATGATGACCCAGGAAGAAAACGATGTTTTTCTGAACATCTTAAAACACATAGATTATTGGAAGACTAAATCTAGATCCAAACCATAATTATAAAATATCCGCAACTTCTGCTAGCACAGAAAGCCAGTCAGTATGGATAAAACCGTGGGTCTCACAGTAAAATTACTCTAAGAAGCATATATTAAGATCACACACCTGTTCTGAAATAGGTTTACTGACAACATGAGTATCACTTATCCTAGGTTTAAAGTCAGTGACATAAATTGGACTGCAGTATGTTTAACTTGTAAAGCTTTTTTTAAAGGACTCACAGATTTCTTGGACATTAACTGTACTAACTAGACTTGATAATATTAACTGCTTGAAGAACTCAGGAATTATATAAACACTTAAAAATAGTTTGTTTTAATTTACTTGGCATGTAGACTTTAAAAAAGGTTGGTGATAATTCAAAGGCTACTTTTAAGGAAGTAGTAATTTGATGCATTTGATAAACAAAATAATAATGTTGAAAATTCAATTCTTTAGCACAGTTAATTCAAATGTTTAACAATTCTATCTCAGTAATTAGAAGAAATAGCAACAATACCCATTATTTCTTATATAAAAAGTTTCAGTTAATGCATTTATAACTTATTTTTAAACAGTATTTTCAATTTGATTTCTAAACAGAGGTAACAAAGAATAGAAGTGATTTCATGGTAGTTAGAGATAATAAGAACAAATAGCTGCCATTATTTTTTGTATCAGAAGTCTCCTACCTTATTTCTCACTAGCCTGATTTTCTCTTTTCATAGTACTTTCCTCTTTCACAAAATCATACTCGTCTTAAGATGTCCATTTGGTGTAAGATCCAGGCAAAAGTAATTACATGCAAATTTGGCATTAGATAATGTATTACTATTTGAATCAGAAAGTAGAATATAAAAAACAGATTAGCATTCTTTAGCGTATCAATTGTTTTCTTGTTCTCTTTCTGTTTCCTTCCTTCCTCCTACTTGGTTACCAGCAAGTTACCATTGGTCTACCTTTTGTCACTAAAGTTTACATTTCTGTGTAAATAGAGTCATACAGAAAGCATCCATTTTGACTGGCTCTGATTTTTCAACAAAATCTTACTGAGATTCTACTGTGTGCCTACCTGTGTCGTTACTTCTGTTCTTCAGACTGGGTTTTATTCCACTATGTACATCTACCACAGTGCGTTATCAATAGCACCTCCATCTGTCAGTGGACAAACATATGGACTGTTTTCTGCTTTGTGCTATTAGAAAATAAAGTCCTCTGATCTGCATATATGAGTCTTTGAAAAGACATATGCTTTTATGCTTTTATTTCCATTAGAAGTACAGTAGTTTGATATTTGGTAGGTACATGTATAATTTAAAACACTGTTTTCCAAGGAGCACATTCTGTATTTTCATCAGTCTCAGTGAATAAGAATTCCTCTCTCTACACATCTACACTGATATTTGATTTGGTCAATTGCTTTAAATTTTGACTTAATAAGAAATAAATTATTGATATAACTTACTATTTATTCAAGTTCCTTCCTTAATGAAATAATCTAAAGTGTCTAATCAGGCCTTCCCCATCATTATATTTTTCATGTAAGACATTGCAACTTTTCATGTCCATAACTTCAATTGGATATTTCTTAATGTTAATTTTGATATTTAACCTTTTGAACAATTTAAATATAATATAATATCTGTTTTAATGATACCACAGAGCTAGAGTGCTATTTCTAAAAACTGTATTACACCTGAGTTAGTTTTGACAGATTTGATTTTTCTTCTCTTTATGGGCCATATTCTTTTTCATTTTAAATCTGGTGATTTTTTAGTGGACTTCAGTCACTGAATTTCCCCTTGTTGAGCTTTGGCATTATTATTATTATTATTATTATTATTATTATAAATAATTTTAACTCTATTCAGTTAAATTATATAGGAAAATATAGGAAAAAAGTTAGTTTCTTTTTTTTTTCTTTATAGGTCTTGCTTTCAAAATTTGCTATGAGCAACGTATTATTTTGTTTAGGACTAGTAATTTCCCATTGCTAAAACAAGATCACTGTGACCTTCTGGATTGTGAATATTCTGTTTTGGCTGGAAATAGGTGCTATTCCCAGCACTGTATGAGACAGGTACAGCTCTCTCTAGTCATCTTGTATTCCTAATGTATTTAGATATTTATTTACCAGCTATTGCAAATTAGCAAACGCATAGATGTTCATCACTATTCTCTTAATATTTGAGGGGTTTCCTCTGCAGATATTCAGAGTTCTCACTCTATACTTCAGCTCTCAACTTTCCATTACTCTGCTTGATCTCCACCCACTTATCTTACCTGATGATTAATTTTGTCTCCATAACTCAGATAGAGCACCAGACTCCATAAGCTCCTACTCTCCAACTCCCTTCATTGCTGTCTGAAACTCTCTCTAGGCAATAATTCAGGTTAGCTGTAGAACACATCTTGTTTGTTACTCATATGTCTGGTAATGACTGTGCTTGATTACTAGATGTCTAATGTTATAAAAACTGTTGTTTTATCTATTTTCCCTGCTATATTGCTTCATGTTTAATGGTAAATCTAGTCTTTATTATTACATCTTGATTTTTAGCAGAAACTATTTATCAAGTAATTTCAGTACTCTTTAAAAATGATACCTCTAGTAGGAAATAAATTAAAAAGTGAATGGAAATTCTAGATTGAACTTCACTCTGCAAAGCAGATAATCAATTAAAAAAATTCTGGGTCCTCCCTGGTAGCATGACAGGTTGGGATGCAGCACTGTAAGCAGGCCACAGCCTCATTGTGAGTTTGATCCCCAGCCCCAGAAGTGATCCACATGGAGAGTAGACCTTTTCTGACTTGCCCGCTGCTCCTTTCAGCAGTGTACTTCATCAATCTGTCTGTTCTGCTCCCCACTCCATCTCTGGTGAACTCTCTCACTGCCCCCGGACCTCTGGCCTGTACCTCAGTTCTGTATGCATAAATAAATAAACCTTTAAAATTATTATATTTTTGAGGTAATAACACTGCATATGACTCAGAGTCCTGTAAAATCATACCTCTTGAGGTATATGTTATCAAATCTAACCCACAACCAAGGTATACCCTTAGTCCTCCATAGTCCACTGGACCTCCTTCAAAACATTCTCTCCGCCTGTTTCTTACACATCTGGAAGTCACAATTCTACAGTCAGACATCTGGGGGTTATTATTGTTTTGTTCTGATGATGCTTTGTTTTCTCTCTTTGCATTTCACATATAAGTGATCAGGTAATTTTCTTTGTCCTTCTAAGTTATTTCCCTTTGCACAATCCCTATCAGTTCCATCTGTGTAATTCTGAATAACAACAGTTTGCTAAAACATTTACTGGATTTCAAAGAAATACTTTGTCATGAATCAAATTTTAAAGACCTATTTCTGTTTCTCAAATTGATGTTCATTGTTAAAATAATGTATAATATCAGTTGCTTTATATGGCAATTATTCCTAATAAAATCAGTATTCAATATAATTTCTAGCTGCCATCCTTGGAGATTTTTTTCTATTGAATTACCTTGAATGTTGGGAATATGTGTTAAATGTTGCTTGCTTATCACAAAAATAAGTTAAAACAGTAAAGTTGTGGCCCTCCCTGGTGGCGCAATGGGTTAAGTGTAGCATTGCAAAGCTACCTGCACCCATTTACTTGACCCCTGGCCAGGGAGGTGACCCACATGGCGCAGCATGTTTCACCCTATTTCACCTGCTGCTCCCCTCAGCAGCTTACTTTGTGATCTGCCTGTTCTGCTCCCCACTCTGTCTCTGGTGAATCCTGTCACCGCCCCTGCACATCTGGCCTGTACCCCAGTCCTGTATGCATAAATAAATGAATATTGTTTAAAAAGGCAGTATTATTGATGCTAAACCAGTAAAAAAAAAAAGAATAAAGAATAATTTTCATATATAGTCATTTCTACCCATTAAATGTATGCATATGCTTATTCTAGTTTTTTAAAAGTATGAGCAATTTGAGAGTTTCATAATGAAGTTAAATATAAATTATGGCATAACTTATATTAGACTATATTTTCCTTGAGAGTAAGCTGATTAGTATTGGGTATAATTATAAATTAACATGTGATAGCAGTTAATTTACCAAATGCAGTGGAAAATGTGCATACATACATATATATGCATTTTTGTAGTTCAGTTATGCCATCCAATTTAATTGTTGTTTAAAACTACCTGGAAATGAACAATAGGAGAAAATTAAAACAACAGTGACACTGTCAATAATTTCAAATAATAGTACTTAGAATTAAATACTATTAGATAAAAAAGATGGACTACACACAAACACATACTACCAAAAACAAAATATTGCTGAGAGAAATTAAATATTTAAATAATTAAATAAATTTATTAAGTGAAAATTATGTAAGTCTAGTCAAGAGATTTTACTTAAATAAAGTTCATACTTCATAGGATTCAGTATTGTTAACATACAAATCTTCTTAAATCAATCTATAACAATTCCAGTAAATGGCTTTTCCTTTTTACAGAAATTGACATGCTGATTTTTAAATTCACAATGAAATGACAAAGACCAAGAATACTAAATCACTTTGACAAAATTTAGAGAAATAATACCTCCTAGTTTTGAGGCTTATGAAAAAGTTAGAGTTAGCAAAATAATGTGGTAATAAAATAGACAAATAGATGAAAGGAAGAGTAAAGAGAGATCAAAAATAGATGCATATATACATGGTCACTGATTTTCAGTAGTTTCAAAGGCTATTCATGGTTAAGGATAAAATACTAAGCAAATGATGCTGAAACAATTAGGAATTATATGAAAATGAATAAGAGGATACCCTCTCTGAGACATGAATCAGAAAATTACAAAAGGGAAATAGAAAGCCTTTGAGATGATGGGTATATTCATTATCTTGTTTAGGAGTGATTCTTTAGTGGGGACATAGACATACATGAAAATTCATCTCATTGTATCTGTTACATTTAGACACTGTGCTGTATATTAATTATACATTAACAATGTCCTGAAGATTTATACTTAATGTACATTTTATATCTAGAAAGGAAAACATTATATGAAGAAAAAAAATAATGTATTGAGTGAAAAATATATGTAAATCTGGTCAAGAGATTTTACTAAGATGCCTTTCCAATGTATGCTTGTTAAAGAACATATGTATACAAGCAATTGGAAAGATTTTAAAAAGCTGCAAAAGATTACTTAACAAGATTAAAAACCTTAACCTTTTAAAACCTTAATATTGGATATAAATACTGGCTTCTTAAATAGTCTTTGGAATTATTTTTACATGTCCTTGGAATCCTCATCACTTTGTTAGTTGAATATTATTTTTGATAATGCTTTTCAAATATTTTTACTAACCTTAATTTTGATTTTTGTAAAATGATTCTTTGGCAAATAAATAATCAAAACTTGAGATTTTGTCATTTGTAATATTTCACTTGCAAGATGTCCCCTTGTACATACTTAAATTCTTACTTTAATTTAAAGATTTATTTATACATATAAGAACTGGAGTACAGGCCAAAGGTGCAGGGGTGGTGAGAGAATTTACCAGAGACAGAGCGGGGAGCAGAAGAGGCAAATCTACTGAAATACACTGCTGAGGGGCAGTGGGTGACATAGGAGAGTTCTGCTGTGCCATGTGGGTCACCTCCCGAGTTGAGGATCGAACTTGTACTGCAGTGGCAGTGAATGTTTCTTAGTGCTGCACTTTAACCTGTTGTACTACCAGGGAGGGTCTAAATTCTAATTTTATTAAGAATAATACATACTCAATGAATTACATTAGTAATAGATAAAACATGATTCTTGGAGGGAAAAAAAGGCTGAACTAGGGCCCCTGAGTGTTCTTTTGAATAAAATATCTGTCTACGGCCATACCACCCTGAACGCGCCCGATCTCGTCTGAATAAAATATCTGCTTTAAGGAAGCTGTGAGCATTTTTTTTGCATCTGTATAATAATAAATAGCATCTTATACTTTAGTATCAAGAACACCAATACAAAGCACTATAGAGCTTTTATAATACAAAAATAATATGACACAGCATATGTATCTATTTTGTCTGAAATTATGTCAACATAAAGAACAACACTTATTTTATGTTATTCTGGTATACTGCCAGATTCCAATGCAATAAATTCTACTATATACTTCTGTGGAACCAATTTCAAATTTCCATTTTCCAACAGATGTTCTGTTATGACTTCAAGTGCAATATCTTACCAGAAGTCATGACCATTACACTGTATAAGACATACATAAATATACATATATATTTTTTTCCCTCTGAGAAGGATTTTTTTTAGAAATGCAAGTAAATTTAACTGTCTCCTGTTTTAGAAAGACCTGTAGATTTATACATTTACTACTAAGAAGCAGGGTTATATTGAATTAAACTATTCCTACATGTTACATGATAAATTAAAACACCTTTATTTTAAGACAAAGATATTTTCCAAGGCGATTATTTATTCAGGCTAGTGTAGTATTGTGGTTAAGAGTATAACTATTAAGTAAAATGTGTCAAAGGTATAACAAGTACAACGTTTATTATATCTCTATAAAGATTTATAGTTACCAAGATTTATAGGTACCAAAAATCAAGTGAAAATGGATTTTTCTTTCTAGTAGTAAGGCTAATTACATAACTTGAAAATCATCCAAAATAAAATAATTGCAACCAAAAGTATTAACATATATACAGCATAGATAAATATTTAGAGTATAAATTTACATTAATAGCATAAACACATTTAAATATGTATTTTGTTTATAATAATAATGCATTGCAAAACTTGTATCAAATTAAGGAATTCACAGGACCCAATATGTAGTTATAGAAACCTTGGTGTTAAATGTGCTTTCTATATACTTTTGTTTGCGATCTTAAGCCTCTGCTTTAATGTTTGTTTGGAGGAGAGTATATTTATAAGAGCTTCCCCAAATAAGCTGTTTAATACAGAGAAAACTGAGACCTTCAATTAGTAGATTTTCATGACAAGGTAAATGATAAATGTAACCAATCTTATAAAGAGACAGCAAGAAAATATGTCTTTGCCTTGAAACTGAGTAGGGAAAAATACATTACTTTGGAAATTTCTACATGCAGGGTTTTTTTGTGTGTGTAATTTCATGCTACCTGGCCTGAAAAATCTAAAGCGAAATGTACAATTTATTTATTTTATTGAGATAACCTTATTTATATCCTTGCATGAGTGTTAGGAGTACAACTTTATACTTTGACATTATACACTTACAAATAAAAAGCAACAACCCTACAAATAGCTCACAAGTTAAAACAGGAATATCAATAGACCTCCCTGGTGGTGCAAGGGGTTAGTTAGGTCTAGCATTATGAAGCCATTACTGGTCACTGCAGCACCAGTTCAGTCCCTGACCAGAGGTGACCCACATGGTGCAACAGGTCTCTCCTGTCTCACCAGCTGCTCCCCAATCTGTTTCACCCCCCACACCCCTGCCCTACACCCCAGTTTTTGTATGCATAAATAAATAAAACCTTAAAAAAAAAAACAGCAACAACATTAGCAATTACTAAACTTGAAAGGGTCGTAGGAAGAGACATGAAAAGTTATTTATATGCTCAGAAAATAGAGAAACTTGCCGTATAAACAAGTCCAAGTATCCATAAAAAATGATCAAGACTTAAAAGTAGGAATCAGTTAGAGAGTAAAAGCACAACATAATCTTACTTCCCAGTGAGATATTGTATAATACAGTATACCAACATTCTAACTGGGATAATTGAGACCAAAAAATGGAATAAATTTAAAAAATCATATGCTAGTGCATAGGGAGCTATAGCAGCAGAAAAAAATATATATATTTTAAAATATCAGGGGAGAAGATTTGTTTAAAACGATCCATTATGCCTATGTATTTTTTTCATTTTGGACATTTGCTAATGTCAGTAATCATCTAAAATTTGGTATTGGCTAGGAAGCCTCTTCTTGGGAATAAGAAAATTCAGCAAATGTGGTCAGAAGGCTCTAGAATTGAATGAAAATAAATATGTAACAATTTAAAATTGACTTGTTACTTGTTGGATTACTAATGGAATTTTGGCCTTGTACTGGAGGCTGGAAAGCTAGACCAAATGTAGAGGAAAAACATATTTAAATTTCCTACAGCCTTCAGGCGCTTAGGTAAGAACATGTCAACCTGAGGGAAGAGACCTGTTTCAAGCACATGGGTGATCATCACTCAAGAAATGTGTCAGATTTTGCAGTTGAGTGGTCAGGAGTCTAGAGACATGGACCAATGGACTGAACGTTTTAGAACAACGTTGTATTTCTCAGTTTTTTGTTTTTTGTTTTTAAGATTTTATTTATTTATACATATAAGAAACTGTAAGCCAGAGTTGCAATGTGGATGAGAGGATTCACCAGAGACAGAACAGGCAGATGTATTGAAATACACTGCTAAGGGGAGCAGTGAGTGGGTCAGGAGAGGTCTGCCATGCATGTCAGTCACCTCCCTGGTTTGGCTGGGGATCTAACTCTTGCTGCAATGGCTGTAGAGAGCGTTATAGTGCTGTGCTTTAACCTGTTGAGCCACCAGGGAGGGTCCTTTCTCACCATTTTTGAAGGCAGAGAATATAAACTTGAGAACTCTTAATTAACACCTAGGGGGTGCTCAGGTAAGAAAAAAAAGAAAAAAAGGTTAAGCAAGAGTTCATTCATCTTTCTAAAACTCTAAACACAATACAACAAAACTCAGTACCTATCTTCAGATCATCATTCCCTGTTTCTGAAGTTCGTAAGTTCTGAAGTGTCTCTGTAGTTGATATTCAAGAGTGTAATATTTGTATCTTTTGTGGTTTTAGATCTTGAATATCCAAGCCTTTGATTCATTTTTATTTGATTTTTTATGTTGCTTAATAATTAAGTTGTATTGTTTGCATGTGGCCCTCTAGGTTGCCCATGACCATTTTTTTGAATCAGTACCTTTCTTAGAGATTTATCCAATGCATATAAAAATACTCATCAAACAGACTTTCCTTTTTATATGTATGTTTTAGCTTCTTCATCAAAGTTTGACTGTACATATGCTGATTTATTTCTAAACTCTCAACTCTACTCCTTTGGTCTATGTCTGTTTTTGTTACATACCATAACTATTTTGATTATTATTACTTTCTGGGTGTAATTTGAAGTTAAGAAATGAGATACTGCTCTTTTTCTTCCTTTTTCTCAGTATTGTTTTAGGCTTTTTAGTATCATTTTTGCTCCATTCATATTTTAGAATTTTTTATTTCTATTCTCTCAAAAATGCCAATGAGGTTTTGACAAGGATGGCCTTAAATCTGTAAGATGCTTTAGGTAGTGTGGTAATTTTAACAGTATTTATTCTTCCTATCTATAAACACAGAATTATCTTTCCATTTCTTTGTCTTATCTTCTATTTTTTTTTAAGTGGTGTAGTAGAGGGTTCATTGTATATATCTTTCAAATCTTTTGTTACATTTACCTTTGATGCAAAGATGCACAGATGGCTAACAGGAACATTAATAAAAGCTTAGCTGCATTTACTGCTAGGGAAATGCAAATTAAAATAGCAATTAGATATCACTTCACACCAGTGAAGTTGATCTGTATCAAAAAGATTGGAAATATGTATTGACAAGAGTATGGTGAAAAAGCTGCTCTTGGTCATGGTTGGTAAAAATGTAAATTGGTATAACCTCTATTGGTATAACCTCTATGTAAATTGGTATAACCTCTATGGAAAACCTGTATTCCTTAAAAATCTTAACAGTGTAAGTTCCAGTTGACCCAGCAATACCTGCCCTGGGCATTTATCTAAAGCACATGAAAATAAATATTATTTTTAAAAGATAAATGTACACCCATGTTTATAGCAGCATTATTCACAATAGCTAACAGATGACAAACACCTTACTGTCCATTGAAAGAAAAGGATAAAGAAGTTTTGGTATGTATCTTCATGGGATACTGCTCAGCTCTTAAAAAAATGATTAAGTGCTGTCTTTGTGACAATGTAGAAGAAACCTGTGATTATGTTAAGTGAAATAAGTTGGAAAGTAAAAGACAATTACAGGATGGTTTCTTTCATATATGAGCATAGATAAACAACATAAGTGAACTAAAAGGTCACAAAATAACCCTTAATGCTGTGAAAATATAGTGCCTACCATGGGTGAATTGGTGGTGGGAATTTCTTTATTGTGATTACACCCAAGATGATAGAGTATTACTTTCTATAAAAATGAAGAATGTGTATGTGTGCATATGTGTGTATGTATGTGTACATGTGTGTGTGTGTGTGTGTGTGTGTGTATGAATTAAAATATATATATAGTGCCTACCAGAGTGGGAGGGGAGAGGAAGTTGAAAGGGAGGGCAAGTACATCAGCTTGATAAAGGGAATGCCACTAGAAGTTCAGTGGTAGGTGAAGAGAGGCTTAAACACATATAAACATAAAGATATACCTCTAAATTTATATTGTTTTATAACTCTACAATTTTAGTAAATAAGACATATGAGTACATACAATGATATTTGACTAAAATGTGCCTTTTTCATGTAGCCTATAAAAATAAGTAAACTTGGCAATTTACTTAACTTGCCTGTGTGTGTACATTACGTTATTAAGTTAGTAAAACTACTTGATGTTTTATGTGCTTCGCATGAGGCACTTTTACTTCTTTACATCAGAAGTTATTGTTGACACTCATTTGTAAATATGACACTAGGTGGATTTTGTGTTTGTTACTGATTAGAAAAACTACACAGTTAATTTAGAAATATAAACTACATGTAAACTTTGAAAAGAAGATTATTACAGATGTTATAATCTGCCATACCTTATCAGTTTCTTTTTTTTTAATTTTTTTTATTTTATTTTAATTTTTTTTAAAGATTTATTTATTCATACAGAACTGGGGTACAGGCCAGAGATGCGGAGGGTGAGAGGATTCACCAGAGACAGAGCGGGGAGCAGAACAGGCAGATGGACGAAGTACACTGCTGAGGGAGCAGTGGGCGGGTCAGGAGAGGTCTGCCACGCCATGTGGATCTCCTCCGGGGCAGGCGGGGATCGAACTCATGCGGAAGTGGCTTTAGCTTCTTAGTGCAGTGCTTTAACCCGCTGCGCCACCAGGGAGGGCCCAGTTTCATTTTTTAGTAAATGAATTCAAATATTAAAACAATACATATACCAATGTAAGACAGAATAATATCCACTGTCTTAAATTAAACAAGTGACATAATCATAACTGAGAATCACCATAATGACTTTTGCAAAAAATGACTTTAAGATCAAACACACAGCCAGCAGTCCACTGAGAGATCAGGTAAACAGAGGTGGCTTAACAGCTACCTCTGACTAGTCCAGGTGCTAGGCATCCCAAATCATTGTTTTAGGCACCCATACTTTCTCTGCACGTGATAAACTTTCTATTTTACCATCCATATTTCTTTTAAGACGTTCTTTTCTTGCCACTCATTTCTTTTGCTTCTTTTCAATAGTGTCTCTCTTTAGGATCTTTATATTGTTCATCTGCAATAAACATCAACACTTTTTTTCTGTATTGTTTAATTTAACAATGTGTTGTTTGTACAACCACTGAAGAAAAAATCTTAAAATATATTGTGTCAAAAAATAAAATATATATATATATTGTGTCATTGCACAGATCTCTCAGCAGTGTTCTATTCTCTACATATAGGACATCCAGAGTTGAGTTAGGCAAATTAGGTGCGCCAGAGGTTAGTTAAACTTACTGTTTTATTGAATTCTTATACTTTCTCTACAGTTTTCCTGAATACCTTAAGGTAGATTATTTATATCTCCAATTATAATTTTTAGTCAGGTATGAAAGATAAAAACCTGTGGATTTTGTTTATAGTTCTGTGTTTTCCATTGTACTGTGAGTTATACAAGATTAACAAGATATTTTGTGTATCTATTTATATCATACATATTTAATGAATAATCTATAGCAGTGACTCCATGATAGTATTTTCAATTAAACAATCATTGTCTGAGTATATGTAAAAAGTGAATGTGTACACATAATATGCATATTCTGAATGTGTCTTCACATATTTTTTTTTAAAATAGATGTAGAATAATTTAAACTGCATAAAATAACCAGAGTAAACAATTTTGTTTTCATTTGTTAGTGAATTATTTTACAAGACTTTGAACTGAAACAATAATTTTTCAAGCCCTTTTACCAATTTGCATGGTCACTAAATATTGAAAAATCACTAAGTATGTGAAAACTTTTCTGCTTTCCAAAAAATTATTAAGTATTGTTAATGTGGTCACTCTGTTGGCATTCTCAACATAGAACTAAATTTTTAGATTTTCCTTGGAAAATATGCTTAGAAACCATAAATATGCAACCAATTATATACATAATATTGAGTGGAAAAATCTTATTTTATTGTTTTGTAAGAAGTATTTCAGCAAAGGGTTGATCATTTCACACAAAATCAAGGCTATAAGAAGCTCTAAAGTCCCTAACAGGAAAAGTAATTGGAAATTCAGTAACATTTATTTTGGTGATTAAACAATTTAACCTGGAATTTCCTAACTTCTGTGTTTTTAGTATTTCAACAGTTTCAAAAATACTTTTACAAATTTCATTTTCTAAGCATGTATTAAGAAATATAAATTAAAAAGAAATAACAAGATCAGTTTAACAGGAGGGAATTTGGGTCATGTGTGAATTATTTTACCTAAGTTCTCTGAATTACAAATGTACTTTCTACTTACTCATATAATATTGTTTTGGAGATTATATAAATATGCATTTAAATGTAAATATTCCATCTTTTCTCCACCTCTGTGCTATATATTTTACAATATTTCATTGTGTTTGAGAACATTTTTATATTTACAGCAAATTTTCAAAGAAAGTTTAAACAGTTCCCACTCTTTGACCAGTTTGAGAAGGCACTGAGGCAAGGTATCATAGCATTACTAAGTCTGGTATTGTGCTCCATTTTTTCATGCCATTAGGGTTAATGATATGGTAGTAGTTTTTTGTTTTTTAATATTTATTTATTTATGCATATAGAACTGGGGTATAGGCCAGAGGTTCAGGGTTGGTGAGAGGATTCACCAGAGACAGTGTGGGGAGCAGAACAGGCCAACTGATGAAGTACACTGCTAAGGTGAGCAACAGGCAGTTTAGGAGAAGTCTCCCATACCATGTGGGTCACCTCTGGAGTGGGGCTTTGTACTCATGCTGAAGTGGCTTAACTTCTTAGTGTTGTGCTTTAACCCGCTGCGCCACTAAGGAGGGCCCTATGGTAGTGGTTTTACAGAACTTGGTTTGTTAATAGCAGTGGGATGACAGATCCCCAAACTAATAGATTCTAAATGGTAGCAGTTAAATGCTGAAAGGCAGGGTGCTTGCCACTTATTATAACGAATGGTAAGGGTGGAGGTGTTGCTATAATGTAGTACCTGCAAAGAGTTCTGGAGGTGGTTTATGAAATGAAAGATGGCATGCTATTCTATCCTAGGGAAAAAAAAAAAAACTGAAGATACTCATAACATCTACAAATAGTAGAAAGCACAAATGAAGGGATGAAGGGACAAGAATTTTGGAGCAATTGCCTGAATAATGTCACGATCCTTTTATTTTTTTTTTAAGATTTATTTATTTATGCTTACAGAACTAGGGTACAGGTCAGAGGTTTGGGGTGATGGTGAAAGGTTTCACTAGAGAGGGAATGGGAAATAGAACAGGCAGATCAACTGAAATATACTGCTGAGGGGAGCAGCAGGCATGTCAGAAGAGGTCTGCTAGACCATGTGAGTCAACTCCCTGGCCTGGGATCAAATTCATGCTACAGTGGCTTGGGAGAGCTTCATAATGTTATGCTTTAACATGTTGAGAGCCTTCAATCTCTTTTTAAGTGCCTTAGCTGGAGCCTATATTCAGATTTGGTATTCATTGAAAAGATGGTCAACTCACAGAGGGAAAGGGCCCTAAAATACTACAGCATATGTCTTACCTATAAAGCAGTATTTCTAACCATCTATTAATATCTAAATGATGTGAGATTGTCTTTATCATACTTATAGTCTTGGCTTCTGCATAAACCAACCAATTGACAACAAGAATCTCCGCTACACTGCAAATCAGGACATAAATTTTCAAACAGATGGAAAATAATTATATAATCCTGAGAAACATCAGAACTTCATATTGAGTTAATATATCAATAACATAATACTTACTGAAAGGAATAAGCAAGAGATAACTAAATATGCCCGGTGCCATGGTGAGATACCTGAATACCAAACTTGAGGGGTTAAACAAATATTTACTTTATGGAACCAGTGGCTATGGGAGTAACTCATCAAATCCTTCAAAGTAAAATACAAATCACTGTATTTCTGAGTTTCTAGATGAGCAGTAAAACTAAGCATAAACAAAATGGTAGGAATCTGTCTTAAATTTGAGGGGTAGAGGAGAATGAAGGGTGTTTAAAGGGGATGGGGCCTGTTGGAGCAAGGTAGATGATTATAGGTTTCTTGATAGTGGCCGTGGCATGATAAAATACATCTGATTAGATGTAAATCAATATCTCTAGATCATGTACAGAGATACAAGCCAATGTTAATTTAACAAAAGATGTGGCACACATACCCAAAGAACTACTAAGCAATTACCAAAATCTTACTTGTGATATTTTGCTTCTATATTCTACATATGAGTGAAATCAAACTGTATTTGCCTTTCTCCTGACTAATTTCCCTTACTGTAATACTCTCCAATATCATCCATGTTGTCACAAATAGCCAAATTTTACCTTTTATGTTGCTGAGTAGTAATACATTTGTGTGCATATGTGTGTGTGTATTTAAATATTTTCAGAATTGTGTCTTTGCATTTTTGTGGTAGATAACTAGGAGTAGAATTGCTGGATCATGTGTATCTATATTTTTAATATTTTGAGAAAAATGCCCATGTTTTTGCCCATAGTCCTTAGACAGTATACATTCCTACCAGCAGTGCATGAGTGTTTATTATTTACACCTTTGCCAACACTTGTTTCTAGTCTTTTGCTATTGGCCATTCTCAGTGGTGTGAGATGAGATCTTAGTGTTTTAGGTTGGCATTTCCATTAGGATAAGTGATGTTGAGCATTTTTGTCATGTATCTGGTATATATCCCTATATCTTTGGTGATATGCCTATTTAGTTCTTCTGCCCATTTTTTGATTGGGTTTTCTCTTATTGTTGCTGAGGTGTATGAGTTATTTGTGAACTATTAGCTCCTTATCAGGTGTCTGATGTGCAAACATTTTCTCCCATTCCATAGGGAGATGGATGGTAGTTTATTTAGCTTCAGAAGCTATTTAGTATGATATAAACCTGCTTAATTGTTTTAAAATCTGCTTCCTTTTCCATTAGAGTTAAAGTCCCTAACACACCATTGAAATCAATGTTGTACAGTCTTTTGCCTGTGCTTTCTTCTAAATATTTTATGGGTTTGGATCATATTTTGAAATCTTCAGTTCACTTGAAATAATTTTTAGTGTGGTGAGATAATAAACAAATTTCATTTCTTGCATACAGATGTCCACTTATTTCAACACCATTCTTGAAGAGACTTCATTATTTTCTCCATTGTATATTCTTAACTCTTTTTCCATAGATAAATTGTCTATGTAAGTGTTTATTTGTGGAATTTTCAATCTATTCCACTGGTCTGTGTGTCTTATTATTATTTTAGTGTCATTATTGCTGGATTAAAATATCTTTTTAGTATAGTTTAAAGTGTAGGCTATCATTTATACTAAAAAGTATAAAAAGCATCAGTATTACACATTTTAGTCAGAATTGCTTTGGCCTATTCAGGGTTTAATCTGCAAACTTCCTTATGCACAAATGACCCATATGAAATGAAGAAGAGAAATATGATCGCCTCCTCTAAAAATGAAGAGGTACTTCAAGACTGATTCCATTAGGAAAGACAACATAAGGAAATGGGTATCCCAAAAGGGGAAGATAGAGAAAAGGAGTAGAGAGTTAGTTCAAAGTAATTTTAGATGAAACTTCTGAAACCCGGGATACTAAATGTATCTTAATGCATTGAGATCTACAGGTACATAGTAGTTAAATTACCATTGTTAGATGGTGAAAAATATTGAAAGCTTCCAGGAAAAAAATGTAGGTAACCTATAGAAGTACTCCAATGAGGCTTCTCTTAGACTTTGCAGAAGAAACCACAAAAAGAGAGAATGAAATGGCCTGTTGAGAAAAGATAAAGATAAAAAAAGGTCAACCACAAATACGACATCCTACAGAACTCTGTTTCAGACAAACAAACTTAAAGACAGAGCAAACACTCACTTTCCTCGCCCAAAAGTTGAAAGGAGCTCACCTATTTTTAATTAAAGGAAGAAATGCACAAAGAGAGAGAGAGAGAGAGAGAGAGAGAGAAGAGATAAACTAAAGAAAAATGGCAATAGTAAATCCTTGTATATTAATAATATGTATATAAACTGAACTCACCAATCAAAAAGCACAAAGAGACTGGTTGGATATGAAAATAAGACCCAAATTACTGCCGTCCTCAGGTAAAACATTTGAGTCCACAAATACACAAATAGACAGACTCAAGTAAATGATTAGAAAACAATCCTCCAAGCAATTGGAATCAATTAAAATACAGGTATGACAACACTTATCACTGAAAAAAATTTTTTTCAGCTAATAAAAATAACATCATAAACACTAAATTATTCTTTAATGTTCAGTAAACATACAACCAACATTGAATTATGATTAAGAGATTAATACATCAGGAAGTCATAACATTCACCAGTACATACCCATCAAATATATAAGGCAACTGTTCTCAAATCTAAAACTAGAAATTGACATCAATACAATATTAGTTGGAAACTTCAACATCCCACTTACATCAATGGGCTTATCATCTAGACAGAATCAACAATGAAACAATATGCTTAAACAAGAAAGTAAGCTACATATGCTTAGTAGATATTTATAGGACATCTTCCTCTAAAAGGTGAGTATGTATTTTTAAATTATTTGTGGAAACTTCTCATGAAAAGAGCTTTTTTGGGCCCTCAACAGAGTGCACATTTGTCAATAAACTTATGAAGATTGAAATAATATCATGTATCTTCTATGATCGCAATGATATTGAAATACAAAAAGAAAATGGGAAATTTGTAAAATTTGCTGATCAAATAGCATACTTTTGAATGACTGTTAGGTTAATTAGCAATCAAAGGAGAAATTTAAAAAATACTTAGAGACAAACGAAAATGAAGAAAGGAGCCTCCAGAGTCTATGCGATGCAATGAAAGCAGAACTAAGAGGAAAATGTATAACAATACAGTCCCACTTAAATAAACATGATCTCAAGTAAATAATGTAACTTTACACATTCAATATGAGAAAAAAAAAGATCAAAGAAAAGTAAACACTAGTATAAGCAAGAAGATAATAGATGTTAGGGAAATGAATATAAATCAAAACAATATAGGAGATCGATAAATCAAAAAAAATGTTTCTTTGACAAAAATAAGCAAAATAGACAAAGCTCTAACTAGACTTACAAAGAAAAAGCAAGAGGAAATTGTAAAATGCAGAATCAGAATAAGATGCACTTCAAGCAAATCCACTTGCTCTTTACCCTTGAGAGACAGAGAGATGACAGAAAAAAAAATAATAATAATGACATTTTACCTGTAGAGTCACATTAAAGTTTTTGCTTTACAATTCTTGTGTTGTAAGAAAAGAATAACCAGTGCCTCTGCTTGCATTACATATAAAATGGAAAATTATATTCAGTAATGCAAAATGTAAGTAAGTTAGAAAAGATATATTTTTTTCTCCTTATTTAAAGTCATGTAACTTAATACATTTTTCTGAATAAATCTGGTTCTAAAAGCTTTTCTTTAATTAATGCTGTTCTTTAATCCATGTCTGAATTACTTAAAAATAAAGTTGTTTCTGAAATATCCACTCAAACGAGAAATGAAAGATGTCACAACTTAGTAACTGATACATAGTATATATTTTAGTTATCACACTTCTGAATAAAAACATAATTTTCTCCATATTCCAAAATTTACATGGGCAGTTGGTACATTTCTTCATTTGTCGGAAAGTTGTTATTTGGGTAAGGTCATTTGTGAGGCCTTACTGAAACGATGTTCTTGTATTATTGCGGCATGAAATTAAATCCCTTTCATTGAGCAAATACATTCCTTATTTTGTCTATTTAGCAATAAGCTATAATTTTTAACTAATTGGATGTTTAGGGAAGAAAACTACTATTTTCCTTGTTTTTGTGTACACATACTCTAATTTCATGTTGGTTTCATAATGGGGCATATGTATGCCATGCAATTAGATGCTCTCAACAGAACTCATTTTAGTTGAAGCTTGTGAGGTTAGCAATATAATTGCTGTAATTTCATTGACCAAAGGATCCAAATAATTGGACAATGATGAATGATGCAATACCCCATTATTGAATGAAATTACTTGAAGCTGGAAAAATTTCGGTTTTAGTTCCTTTGTTATGGGAGGCCCTATAAAACTTTT
>NW_004567107.1:61785682-61791753 GCF_000260355.1 Condylura cristata | reverse complement strand
TTTTTTTTTTTTTAATTATTGGTTCTCAGTCTAATGCTATAGCTAATCTAAATCTGCTGGGTTACACAGAAGCAGAAATTTTAGAATCCTTATGTGTTTCATCACATAGATTTTTTTTTTTATCACCTTAATATGATAATGGGTCATTCGCCATTCAAACACTGCCAAAGTGTGACATTTTTACAATCTCCATTACCTCTGCAGTATACTTAAATTTGATATATAGATACTGTTTTATGTCATGTTTGTCCTTAAACGACACTGAACAATGAAATAAAGAATATTAATGTAATTGACTTTCAGGAATAAGTGACTGTCTTGACTGTTGTAGTCTAGAGCTGTAACACTGACAGCAACAATTAAATTATCAAATTGCAAAGCAAGAGAAAATCAGCATTTTGTTTATTAAAATATATAAAAGTGACCCTAATGTAAAAGTTACTAGAAAACTTGGTGAATGAAAGCATTTTCAGGAAAAAGGGAGACTATAAAATGTAGTTTTATATATGACAGAAATCACATATTACTTGTAAAGATGTAGATATATGATATATATACATACATATGAAATATATAAGCCACTGATAGCCATATCTGTCTTGAAGCGATGTAGGATTTAGAACAATTTCGAATGGTAATTTCCAAGGAAATGGAAAGATGAGAAAAGTTTACTCAGAAGAAACATCATGTCCTTTTTTGCATTTCCTAGTAGGTAAACTATTATACTTCTCTATATATGTATATGCATACATGTGTGTGCATATCATATTTGTGTATATACATATATGAGGTTAATGTAAGTGACTTGAGCTCCTTAAAATTCAGTCTGGAATCTGTAAATTAAAGAATCAAATAAAATGAGTAAAAACTCTCTACTTCCAGTCAATTTTTACATACATTGGAAATCACCAAAGTAAGATAAAAAACAGACATTTCAATTTTCCCATCTATTCTGAATTGTTTTAACTCATCACAAACAATGAATAAAATAGTTTTTGTCTTTTATGAAAGCATAAACTACTGGCCTGCTCTTTTAATAGTACCACCACCTAGAAAATAAGAGTCAGAAAATACTTAATAGCTGTATTGTATACATAAAATTCTTAGCTTGTACCTGTTTGCTTGTAATTTTGCTAGTAAGTACTTTTATTGCCAAGAGTATTTTCAATTGTATAGTAACTTATATGGTCACACTACTTATAACAAGTACTAATGTTAATCTATATCCTTCCACTTTTCTTTGTAATATCCCTATATTTTTTTAAATTTTCAATTTTAGAATGAAAGATGTTATACATAACTGATTTGCTGACAAATTTCCCCAAATAAAAATTCCCACATGGCTCCCAGCATAGTGTACTAAACAACTAGCCAAATGAGTTAAGATCCTTTCTTTATCCATCACTATTTTTCTTGTGATAGATAAGAAAATCTATTATTGCTAATGCAGGAAAATTTTTCTTCTGGGAAATATGTCTACACTTTAGATATTCTGAGGATGGAATATAATTATTGATGGCGCTGGGTTTTATCATATCCAGTGGAACATCCTATTATTATAAAGGGGTTATAATGCAAAATAAAATTATTTTAAATAATTTTTTACAGAAATTCAAATTTAGATCTAAAAACATGACTACTTTACAATGTATAAACTTACCAACTTTCTTTGGTCAACAAAGTATGTACCACAGATTTACAAGCACTAAAAATGAAGAGAGATAATTTGTGAATTATATGGTATGAATTATCTTGGTACAATTTAAAAAAAAAAGGCATTTGATACTTTCATTTAAATAAATGAATTATATATTTAAATAATTGTATTATATATTGCGTACATACTTTATTTTGGTTTCTTCCTTAAGTTCACTGTTCTCCTATATACCCAGAAATTCTCATAAACACTGTAAATGTCCTACAGAAACATCTTTGCATATTTAATATTTAAATACATACACATATAACATTGGTTGCAACACAGTATAGGTGTACAGATTCTCCCCTCAGCAACTGTATATATCACATTGCACACAAAAACTGAGGTACAGGCCAGAAGTATGGGGGGATGAGATGATTCACCAGAGATAGATTTGGGAGCAAAATGGGCAGATCACCTGAAATACACTGCTGAAGGGTTAGCAGGCTAGACAGGAGAGGTCTGCCACACCATGTGGGTTGCTCCCTGGTTTGGGGTTGAACTAGTGCTGCAGTGGCTGTGAGTAGCTTCATAATGCTGTGATTTAACCCCTTGTGCCACTAGGGAGATCTAAGACTTTGTTTTTACCTATTGAACTCCTTTTTCCTATTTATGTTCCAAATGAGTGAAATAATAGACATTTGTAATTTCCTACCTCATTTTGCATGATTGTTTCAAGGTTCATCTTTTAGTCAAAAGTGGCAAGATTTCATGAATTTTATGACTGAGTAGTAGTTCATTGTATATTCCTTTCTACTTCTGGATTAATTTACCTGCCATCAAGTATTTGCCTTATTTCTATATCTTAGCTGTTGTAAATAGTGCTGCAATGGACATTGGGATACATATATACCTTTGAGTAAGTGTTTTGTTTTGTTAAGATTTATTATGCATATAGAACTGGGGTACTGGCCAGAGGCACAGGGGCAGTGAGAGGCTTTACCAGAGACAAAGTAGGCAGCAGAACAGGCAGATTGTTGATGTACACTGCTAAATGGAGCAGCGGCGGGTCAGGAGAGGTCTGCTGCACCATGTGGCTCACCTCCGGGGCAGGCAGTGATTGAACTCATGCGGAAACGGCTTTAGCTTCTTAGTGCTATGCTTTAATCTGCTGTGCCACCAGGGAGGGCCCTGAGTGTTTTTATACTCTCCAGATATGCATTCATAAGTTAAATTTTTAGATCAAATAATATATCTATTTTTAATATTTTGTGAAACCTTCATACTCTTGTCAGTAGGTACTGAGCTAGATTAAATTCACACCAACAGTGTGTGAGTACTCTTCATTCTCTATTGACTTGTCCTGTTTGATTTTGATACAAGGGTTAGTCTCATAAAATACATTTTGAATCCCAGACATTTATCATCCACTTGTATAACCGGTGTTTATTTAGCTTTTGTAATATTTTCCAAGTTTTTATCTACCAGTAGCTCTTATAATTCACTTATACCTTAATTATTTTCTTCTATGGAAATTTATTACTTCACTAGAAACTTGAAGCCAGATATTTTGATTGGAAAACATTATGTTAGTCTTAACTCTTTTTCTTTATTTTTTCTTTCTTAAGTCATGTAATACAGGTTACCATTATTTGGAACTTTAGGTTTATATATTTTCCTTTCAACTTTTATAAGATACTATTCCAATGTATAGGCACATAGAGTTGCCATAAAGATGTCTTCTATGATGAAATAAGAGTGGAATTATTTCTGCCAATTTAATCTGCAATATGGACTGGATTTTTTTTAATTATCAAATTGTCCCTTAGTAAGTACACTTACTGTTTTTTGTTTTTTTTGACCAGGTGATTAACTCAGTAATTTGAGCAAGTTAAATAATTTGATTTAACGCTGATAGATGACAGTCATGAGATAGATAAATCTAATGTAAAGAGTACCTAAAATAGTCAATACATAGCTTTGGTATATAATCTAATAAAATAATCTATTTATTATCTATATAGCAATAGAAGAATGATATGCAAAATCAAACCTAGAAACTGAAAGTTCCATATACCTCAAAGTCACAAGTAGTACATACAGAGCACTATAACAAGAAAGTGGTAGTCAGTAGAATATATGGGATTAAGGAATTCCTAAAACCACAAGCTCTTTCATAACCCTAACATGTGCATTACCCACATGTACCTAAAACCACTGACAGGGACTAAAAATGAAATTACAACAAACTGTATATAAAAAAAGGCAATGGCTTATAGTAATGCTTTACCTATAAAATCCCATACTAGTATTAACCAAATATCTTAATTTTGTGATCAACTGTCTCAGTTAACTGTGTAAATGATTGGTGTAGTTACCCAAACATTACCTATGATGACATCAAAAGAATGCAGTACAATATAGTAGTTGTCTTCTTCACCTCTTGTAAAACTTTCTACTTAATCTCCTTTCTTTATTATCATTAAACTATGACATCCTTTATCAAAATATAAGTGCTTGAAGGAAATTGAGTGTTTAATTCATCCTTATGTTTTTAGTTTTAGTATTGTGCTTAAGACAAAGTATATAATTAATATATGTCTGTTCAAATTAGTTCAACCACAATAGACAAATTGATTATTCAGTTAATACCAAGGAGTTAAAGGGATGATAGAAAAAATGTGTTAATAATTATTCAGGATGAATTATGCCAAAAAATGCAATTCCTATTTATTTAAATATTTTATTAAGTATAAATAAAATAATGAGGTTTAGAGCTTGCAGACATGGAAATAATTCTACTCAATTCATTTAAAATTCTTAAACTCTCATTTTCCCTTTTAAAAAATAAAAGTAATAATGTTTCCCTTGTGTATATCTTGAACTTATTTCGAGAAATTACTTTGTGAATTGTTTTTATTAAGTGTGAAGTTAGTTTGCCTTGTAGTTTGCCTGACAATGTTATTTATTCAAGGACAATTTGAATTTTGAAAAAGAGGGTATTTGTAGCAGGTCTTGCTTAACTCAAAACAGCAAATCACTAGACATTTAATAAGAAGCATACATTTTAGTATGTATTTCCATATTCCCAATATCATGGCTGTAATATTATATCATTAATCTTTTCACACCTCTGCTTAAAGTCTACCTAAAAAATGATTATACTGTACTATACATAGAAAATTAATTTGCTGTAACTGTAAGGTGTTTTGAGCATTTGTTGTCAATATTAAGTTTTATTTAATGGTCAAGAGACAAGTTAAAGCCCACAATTCTGCCCTCTTTACCCTGCAATTTTTGATGACTTAACTTTGGGATAAGACTCATTTTTTAACAGTTCCCAAGGGATGTTAATATTTCTCATCTGAAAAGTACATCCTGAGAATTACTTCTTTCAGCCAAATATCACTTTGATAAATAAATAACATATTAATCACCCAATAATATTTTAAGAATTTTAAATATATTAAGTTAAATGTTTTATCTTTATAAGGAGTTTATGAAGTGGGTATGCAATTTCCCTATACTTAAATACCTTATCTAATGTCATATAGCTGCTAATGCCTATGTTTAACTTACAGAATCAATTCAGGGTTGAAAAATCTATGTGGCTTATCGTCACATTAAGCAGATTTTCAAACATCATAAGGCTTCATAGAAGTAAACCCTCATTTAACCTGTCTCCTACATGTTTTTTTGGTTTTTTGTTTGTTTTTTATTCTTTCCTCTGATATCTTTTTTGTTTTTTATTCTTTCCTCTGGTATCTTTAGCTCAAATTTGCTCCTGTTTTCAGATTACCCTTGGAATATATTGCTTCCAAATTTGTATTGACCCTTTTTGCCTGCCTGGAGCAGTGGATTTTAAGTCATATATTAAACTAAACCTGATGCTTATCAAAAAATGATTAATACCCAACTATGCCTCTATTCATCATTTCTATCATGTTCTATTTCAGAGACTCCAAATAATATTTGAACCTGTTTTCTGTCATTCTATGCTAGTTTCTTCTCTGCTTATGTTTCATAATTCTTTCCCCACATTATCAGACTAGTTGATGTTCCTGTGCCTCTACTTTGTCCAACAGATGACCACCACTTAGGTCTGTAGCCTTAAGTCCTATATTATCTGCTCTATAAAGCTGGAACCTTCTCACTAAAACAGTTATTTTCTCTCCATTTGCAGTGTACATTCTACAAGCCAAAGGCTAATGTCAGAGCATTGTGGCAGAAAAATATCATAGAATGGATATTTGGATGTTGAATGGCAAAAGTGTTCAAACAGATATGAGAGAGGGGTACCATTTTCCCTGGCCTTCAACCTTGCCTCATTTTTAATTTTTTTCATTTGTCTTTCCCTATATATATATATATATATAGATAGATAGATAGATAGATAGATAGATAGATAGATAGATAGATAGATAGATAGATA
>NW_004567107.1:61757109-61784837 GCF_000260355.1 Condylura cristata | reverse complement strand
ATGCGGTCACCTCCGGGGCAAACAGGAATCGAACTCATGAGGAAGTGACGTTAGCTTCCCAGTGCTGTGCTTTAACCTGCTGTGCCACCAGGGAGGGCCGGGTATCAATATTTTTTTAATAAATGCATGAGGTATGGGTCATTAATCTCTGTCCCTTATATTCACAGCATATAAGCACATTTGTTAAAAAATAAGATATTAAAACTATTACTTAGATGTCTGCTCCTAAATATATATAACCTGTTTCTTGGAAATAATTGAAAATGTTTCATTTAACTATCACCTCTTCCTTTTCTTGTCTTTTTTGTAGTGAATAAGCATTTTTGATAAGCAGCACCAATTCTTTCTTTCACTTCTCTCCTCAAAAAAATGCACAGATTCTTCTTCATGCTCATTAATAAAAAATAAAAAAAATGTCATTCCTAAAACTCTCACTGCATAGGCAAGCATGAGACAATGAGGAGGAAGACAGGATTTTCCAAACACAACTGGGAAGAAGGTTCCACATATGATAAAATTGGAAGTATACAGAGAAAATTAACATGGCCCTATGCAAGGATGATGTGAAGTTTCATGAAGCATTCCTAGTTTTTAAGACTTTGAGAACAAACTGATGATTTCCAGAAAGGGAAGGTACTGGGAAATGGTAAGTTTAAGTAAAGGGGATGAATAGAAAAAGTAGACTTTTAACAGAAATCATAATGAAAGCATATTACAGAGGTTGAAGTATGATACTGTGTAGCTGAAACTATATAATGTCAAAATTACTTCAAACATTAAAAAAAGAAGAAGAAATTGAAGAGTCAAAATGATGAAACAAGATGTCGCTATGCTTCACATTTTCCCCAGATAAACTCACCTCACCATAAATCTTCAATCGGTATATTAATGAGCTCTTTCAGATATTTTTAAAATAACAATTCTGCTGAAATAAAGATCTCAATTTTTGAGTTAAATATATTATTTTAAATTTTATTAAATATCATATTAGAATATTTAGAATTATTGAAAATTCAGTCTTGCATAATTATAGATCACTCTACTATACTGTATTAAGTTCACCATTATAAACCTGGTTCTATCATCCACCACATTATTGATCCCTTTTGTCTATTTTACCCACTTCTCCCTTCCCTTTCAGGAAACAGTGATTTGGTCTTATAGTCTAAACGTTCATTATTGTTTTATTTTGTTCATTCATTTGATTTACAATAATATCACCTCTAATAGTATGAATTAAATTATATGATGTTTATCTTGCTTTATTTCACTAAGAGATGATGAATATCACATGTGTTTTCTCTGTGGTGTCTTTGGAGAAGTGTCTGTTCGCCTTCTTTACCATTTATTCTTGGATTGCTTTTTGTTACTGAGAATTTTTTGAGTTCTTCATATTCATAAGTCTTATTTATATTTTGGATACTAACTCATTAGATCTGTGATTTGAAAATACCTTTTTTCATTCAGTAAGATTCCTTTTTGTTTTGATGATAACTTCTTTGATGTGCAGAAAAATTTTGGTTTGTTATAATCTCATTTGTTTATTTTTGTTTTTGTTGCCCTTGCTGTTAAAGTCAATTATCCAAAGACATCTTGAAGGCTAATATCAATCATCATACTGCCTAAGTTCCTTTCTATGTACTTTATGGTTTCAGGTCTTATATGCAAGTCTTTAACCCATTTTTAACTAATTTTTGTGTATGGTTTTTAGGTCGTTGTGTAGTTTATTTCCTTTAGAGGTTCCTCAGTGCCATTAACTGAAAAGAATTCCCTTGCCCCATTGTGTGCTCTGGGCTCCTTTGTTGTAAATTAATTTTGCATGTGCCGTTTTATTTCTGGGCTCTTCATTCAGTTCATTGACCTGTGTCAGTTGTTATTCCAATACCTGGTCATTTTAACTGCTATCACTTTGTAATATAGCTTGAAGTCAAGTTATATGATACCTCCATTTTTGTTCTTTATCCTCAGAGTTGTTTTGGTTATTTGGGGTGTTTGTAGTTGAAAATAATTTTCATGATTTTGTTTTTATTTCTATGAAGAATGGTATTTGGTTTTTGGTAGGGATTGCGGTGTATCTGCTTACTGCTTTAGTAATTTAGTCATTTTAATGACTTTAATTCTGCCAATCCATTAGTAGGGAATATCTTTCTAACTTGTATATTCTATAACTAGTAATTTAGTTATTTTAATGACTTTAATTCTGCCAATCCATTAGTAGGGAATATCTTTCTAACTTGTATATTCTACTTCTTTTGATAATGCCTTACAGTTTTCAGTTTATAGGTTTTTCACCTCTTTGGTTAAATTTATCGAGGGTATTTAATTCTTTTTTGATGTAATTTTAAATGGGATTATTTCATTGGTACCTCCTTTACTTACTTCATTATTTGCATATAGAACCACTACAAATATTACATCTTAATCAATGCAAAAGAGGCAATAAATCAATAAATGATCAAACCTAATATATACAAAATTAAACTCAGAATTGTCTTTCAAAAATGTTCTTATTTAGAGTTTACATTTTGTGAAAGCAATATTCTAGGGATCTAGAAGATACTTTTGGGTTATCATAGCTCTCTATTGTCTATGAATCATATGATTGGTGGTTTGCCTAACAGTTTTCCTGACAATGTTATTCACAAAGAACCATTTGCATTTCAAAAAGAGGACATCTGTAGTGAGCACAGATGAACATCACATCATCTCCATATTCTGCCTCCTGAATATATATAAATTTTGTCTCCACATATTCTGATTATATTGTTTCAGACTTTTTTCATTAGTTACCTAGTATTTTATAGTAGTTCTTTAACCAGTTTCTCTTCTTGCATCTACATATAACTCTAATTTTATCCTGTCGGCATTTACTATTCTGTAATGCTCAATTCTTCTCCTTCTGGCTCTTTGGACTCAGCCAATGTTTTGGGAATATTTGTCTATTTAGGAATTCTGAATGTCTTTGTCCTTTGTCAAATTGTGTCTGTATTCTATGTTACACTGCTTGGTCTATATTATGCTCTTTTTCAGGAATATTTCTAAGTAATTAGGAATTAGTATTAATACCACCTTTCTCTGATGTGTTTCCTGGTACCCATGTCAATATTCATTTTCCATCTTTCTCTATTCTCAGAGTAATCTGTGTAATATCTACCATGGAACCTATAAAAACACATTGTTTTAATTTATTTATGCTTCGTTCTCCTCTCCCATTTTGACATCTCTGTTGTACTTTGAGATTCTGCCATTCATGGATTCTGAACTGTTTAATTTTTCCTATCCAAGGAAAACAGATAATTCTAGATATAGTTAGTTCTAAAATTGTTTGAAGTGTTTCTTGTATGTGTGAACACATGTCCACTTGACTGTCCCATATATGTTTAAGTGTAGCCAAACACTGAAGCTCTTGAAAATCTGTACACATTCAAGAAAGAATGTTTGTATGTTATTATGTTATTGTCAAATATTCTCTGAAGGACTAGCAGCCATCCTTCGGAGTGAATTCTATCACTATCAGTTATATATATTAAATTTTCAGTTAAGGATTCTGTATTAACTTATTATTGATAATAGCATGGCAGCTATATTTTATAGTATTTTCTACTTCTAGAAAATATAGCTTAATAATTAAATGAGAAATTAATAGAACACTAATATTGCATTCCTCTTACTTTCCAACAGTTCTACACTATTTGAACATGTAGTTTTCCTTTTATTGGATTATGCGTTATTAAGAGAGATAACAAAGTATTCTCTGTATAACAGTCACCTCATGCCTGGTGTTAAGGTTATAGTATGGGCATCAATACTTTTTGAATAAATACATTGTCATCACAGTTTCCATTAATTCCTTAGAGTCATACATATAAAATCACAGTTCTGTTAGCTATGTTAGAGCCCATTCCACCTGTAAGATATTCCAAAATGGTTCAGAGGTCAAATAGGAGGCACCCTAAGTCCTATCACGTTCATCTCCTTGGACAGGCCCCACTTTTCTGGGAACCAGTATCTGATTATGTTTGTAACATCTGTGCTTGGCTTTTCCTGAATGTTGCTGTGGTTTTTTTTGTTGTTGTTGTTGTTGTTGTTTTTAAGATTTATTTATTTATGCTTACAGAATTAGGGTAGGGGCCAGAGGTGTGGTGGGTGAAAGGATTCATCAGAGACAGAGTGGGGAACAGAACAGGCAGATTGACAAAGTACACTGCTGAAGGGAGCAGCGGGCCAGAAGGGGTCAGAAGATGTCTGCCACACTATGTGGGTCAGCTCGCTGGCCGGGGATCGAACTCGTGCTGAAGTGGCTGCAGCAACTTCATAGTGCTGTGCTTTAAACCATTGCACCACCAGCGAGAGCCCCCAAATGTTGCTGTTTTTAACAGGCAGTCTTATCGCCTATAGTCATTGACTATGCAGCTAGAGAGCATTTCACCTACCAGTTATCATCTCCCTCTGTCTAGAGGGTTCACCATTTCATAGGTTACAGGGAAGACTTCCAACTGCTTTACATCACTGGTGCATTTTACCAGCCCCTGTATGTTTCTAATCACTGATACAGCTACTGACTAGTGTCAGGAATCAATGTTCCTGGATCCAACTGTGCCATTTAGGGTGTTTTGATTGGTAGCCATAGATACCATTGTAATTCTACTCCAACAGCTTTCAGAAGGCACTCCACTGCTATGCTGGAGGTTTCTAAATGCCAAGAAGGCAGATTTCGTTGGATTCTTCATTGTCCTAAAGTGGAGTTGTGCTCGCAAGGATGTACTAAAAAACCTAGGAGAAAAGCTTCAAGCACTTTAGTAGAATCTCTTATATTATGTATATCTATGAACAATTATGTATCTTCTCTTATTCTTCCCTTTTGGTTTCTTCCTATAATCTTAGACATGAGATATTACAAGACAGACTCAAGAGAAATGCTTAATTTTTAAACATCCCCATCTCTATTGATCAGAACAGCATTTGTACAGTGTTTTGTGATATGGTCTTGATCAGATAAATTAGGGCACTACTGCACACTACAGCCTCATTGTGGATATATAGTGCACGCATGTGTGCACACACATACACACAGCAAAGCCTTTGTGAAAATGACAATAATATTTACTTAGTGTAGTTCATAGTTTTTCATACTTACTTGTATCATAACATGATATATGTTTATTTTTATCCTCTGAGTGTCTTGATAGATTGGTTTCCTGTGGAAATAGAGCTTTACTCAGGGGCCTTTTTTTCTTCTTTAAATTTTCTCTACAAAGACTAACCTCTCATAGAACTATAATCAACTTCATTGAGAAAGTTGTTAGAGCATTCCATATCCATAAAGTTGTTCACCAACTATTGCCTAGACATGATCAAAATTTAAAAACATAAACTAGGATATTTTAGGCCTATGTATGCTTTTTCTCTCTCTTTATGCACACATACATGTATATGTGTGTTTATCTGTGTTCATATTTTCATTCTTCTGCATATATTCATTGACATATACAGACACATGTGCTTGTGAAAGAATATAAATATGCATGCATAATGTTTGGTCTTTTGGGAACAACATAAAGCAATAAAAGTAATCTTTTACCTGTCACTTATTCTCATTATTGCTTTGATCCTTTAGATGAAAGAAAGGTGAAACAAAACCCACTGTATTAATAGGATTTTTTTCTGTTAAATTCATGTGAAAGTTTGCTCATTGGATATTTTTTTTTTTTTTTTTTTTTTTTTTTTTTTTTTAGTGGCTGCTGGGTATCTCATCTTTGGTTAGGTTGTACTTCCCATCATTGAAAAAGAAGAATGGTCCATTCAATTACATGCCAACCTGGAAGACCTGGAGTACAGCCTTTCCACAGATGTCCATTTATAAGATGCATCTGTCCCCGCATCTCGATCTGCCAGCTGGCCTTGCATAAGCTAGTTGGCAGCCTGTACAGTCTCAGGCTGCTGGCCAGCAGTTATAGCCCCAGTGTGCTGGCTTTAAGCTTTATGGCTCATCTCCCTAAAGGGACCAGAGGACTGGGAACATTGTAGAAACATTGACTCCTGGGAAGTCACTTAACATTATAGGGATATCAAGAAATATTGAAAGTCAAACATGAGTGGGCATATCCATTAAGAATTATTTTAAAAATAATCCATAATAATTGTTATGTAGTTAACTTTACATGTATTGCTCAGATAGCATGATGCCATAAAATTGAGGAAAACATCAAATGCATACGGTAATCAAGAAAGGCAGAAATATAATAAGCTTCCAGTGCCAGTCAGCTCTGGACAGGTGGTGTGTCTCCAGAGAGATTTCAGTGTAAGCCTCACAGAATGGTTGGCTCTGCGTTCTTAAGTTTGAGCCCTGCCTCATCTTCTATTTTGCTGAAGAGCCAGAAACTACTGAACTGGAATGAAGTCCAAGGTTACCTTGACCACTCCATTGGCAGAAGCATTCTGTAAATTATTCCAGGCAGATGGTTATTTATGTTACTCCCTTAGTTTCCAGGAAGAATATTCTCTTCCTTTATTCGCTATTCACCAGGGTTGCCCTAAGATATGTTCAGGAAACCTCATAGTTCATAGTCATATGGAGGGAATGATTCAACAGAACTCTTGTTGAATTTTATTCTTCATTCATTTCTGATAAAAAAAAAAGTGAGTACTGCATGCCAGCTGATGGCTGAAACTGAATGCAGAAACTAAATAGCACATTTCAAGATCAAAGCCCTGTTAACACTAAATTTTCTGGCCTAATTAAAAAAAAAAACATACTAGCCGAATCTTAGTTTAAGATTAGCAATTGTACTTTTTGCCCTTTGGTACATTAATAACCATAATGTGCAAATAACACACATTTAAAGCATAACCATAGCTTTAGCACAGCAATATCTCTTTTTGACACAGAAGCAGATGTTCTTTAATCCTCTGTCTCTGTCATTTGGTGCACATACTTCTTATTTTTCAGGCTTCTCTATGAGCACAAGGTGGGTTCCTGTTTTTTTTTTTTTTTTTTTCTCAGCTATCAGGGACCCTTAATCACAATGGACAAATTTATATTGGTGCATATTTAGTTGCAGTTTAGTTTTCTCTTGTCACTGGGATGAAAGAAGACACATGGATTTACTTTCATTAGGCTGTGACAATAGCTAATCATGTCTTTGGGCAAATTCCAGAGATAAAACTAGGAACATTTGAAAACTCAGATTTTAGAAAACTGCATCAGAGAGAATTTTAAATGTCTTAACTTTGAAGTAAATGTTTTCTACAGTTCTTTAGATGGCAGTTACCTGGACTCAAATATTTGCCCACCTTCCAGGGTTTCTATATGAATGACATGTGGAATTATTTTGTAAAACATTTTTGTACATCAAAGTTTGCTGCATAAAAATGAAATCAGATCTACCTTGGGGAAATGGCTTCTCATGTCTTCAGGGTTTTCCATATATTTGTTAAGATTTTCTTTGTCCAGGCAAGCAAACATTTGTTTACTTTTCTAAAAATAATATGCTTTCTCTCATTTAACATTAAGGGAGGCCTCTGAGTGTACACAGATGGTATATTTTTTCTCCTTGCTCCTACCCTCTACTAACTGATATATACAGTAAGTCTTTGAAATAGTAATAATATATTTCTTAGAAAATAATATACTTAGTAAGTCAGATAGGTTCATCCTTCCCCTTTTTGAAACAATATTCCCTCTGAAAACGTTATGGGAGTTGATGCCATATGAAAACAAAAGGATCAATACAGAGAAACCTGTCAACAAGAAATGAGCAAGGAAGCACTCCTTCTCTCACAAGGCCTGATGTTGATTTTTTCCCTGCTGAAAAAGAGTAAGATAAGTAGATAGAACAAGTAAGAAGTATCTGGTCACAGCAATTGAATTAAACCAAAAAAGCTCTTTGTCCACATGGGCCTGAGACTCCTTTCATACTCATAGATAATAATGTGGATAGGAAGAACCAGCAATATTAATTCACTAACGCTAGCATCTAAGCATGGAAAGTCTCTTAGGTCCTGAGATTTGAGACTACCTGATGACATCCTTGTGGGAACCTTTTTATCCTTGTAGGTAGCGTAAGCAGAGATCAGTGGAGTCCCCAGTAGCGTTAGATAAATCAAGGAAATCAAAATGAGACTGAAAATTTTTTAAATGATACCACAAAAAAAGAAGTGCAGGACCTGCTTGCCAGAAGAGTGACTTTCTCTGAAAAGAAAAGATTCAAAAAGGGCCCACAGTCTCCTAACATAATAGAAAAAAAATGTCCATTACACATAGAGCATCACTCATTATGCCAAGAACAAAGAAAACCATAGCTTGCATGAGTTAAGACAACTGGTTCAAACACTGAGATAAATCTTATGATGAAATTATTTGATAAATTTTTTTAGGAATCTCCCAAATAAATTTATCACCCATCCCAAAACATTTTGATATACATGAAAAATTGAACATCTTAGCCAAAAGATAGACACCATATAAAAGAAGCAAAAGGAAATTATGAAGCTGAAAATGCAATATTAGAAGTAAAGGAAGTGAAACTTGCTGGGTGAACTCTATTGGAGTGAAGATTACAGAGAAAAGAACCAGTGAATTTGAAGATCAATTAAAAGCTCCCAGAGAGAAAATAAACTGAACAGTAACACCCAGGGATCTGTGAAAAACAAAACAGCATTCATATCACCAAGGGAGTGAACAGAGAGTGAGACTGAAAAAGTGTTCCAAAAAATAATGTCTGAAAACTCTCCAAATTTGGCAAGCTATAAATATTCAGACTGAAGAAACTGAGTGAAATCCCAAGAAGAGAAGCCCAAAAAAATCCCATACCAATATATTTCTTAGTCAAACTTTTGTAAACTAGAAACAAGGAAAAGACTTAAAACAGCTAAGGAGAACTAATTTATTGTTTACAGGAGAATGCCAATTCAAACAACTGTGGGTTTGTTTCTCATCCAAAACTGTGGAGTCCACAAGGAATTTAGATATATATTTTTAAAGATTTATTTATTTATGCTTACAGAACTGGGGTACAGGCCAGAAGTGTGGTGAGTGATAGGATTCACCAGAAACAGAGAGGGAGGCAGATTGACAAGTTACACTGCTGAGGGGAGCAGCAGGCTGGTCAGAAGAGGTCTGCCATGCCATGTGGGTCAGCTCCCTGGCCGTGGATAGAACTCGTGCTACAGTGGCTTTGGAGAGCTTCATACTGCGGTGCTTTAACCCATTGCACCACCAGGGAGAGCTGCATTTATATATATATATTTTAAAGCTCTGTAAAACAGGAAAGCTTTTTTCAAGCTCTCCAAGAAAGCTCTTCACTGAAAAATGAAGAAGCAAAGATGTCCTCAGGCAAAGAAAAGTAAAAGGTATATACTACTAGCAGACCTGTCCTTAAAGTTACCTGGCTAAGAGAATTTTTCCATTGAAAAGGAAATGATGAAATAAATAATTGCATGATTACAATGAAGTAAGAAAACGTAATGGAAAGGATAGGGGTATTTGAATGTACAACATGATAGAGTATATATTTAATGAAAACAAAAAGTAAAAAAAAAGGGAGAATAAAAAAGACCTAAGTGGAAGTGACCTTACTACACTCCATTTGATGTATTAAACTATGACACCAGCAGACTGCATGGTAAATATATTTTGTTATACCTAGAGGACAATGTGCATATAGATGCAACTAACAATCCTGTTCACATAGAGATCTACTCAAAAATTCTATACATAAATCAAGATCATACAGATGTGGGAAGGGAAAGTTCAGATCACTGACAAGAAGGCAGGAAAAAAAATACAAAAGAAAACCAAAGGAAACAAACAAAAGCGAATGATAAAATAATTAGTCTTATGTAAACTTAAATACTCCCAGTAATTTTTACCTTAAATGCAAATGGTCTGAATGCACCAAGCAAAAGACAGAGATTGGCAGTGTGGAGGAACTCACATGGGTTCTAACTTAGTAACAGTAGAATTGTCAGGATTTAGAATTCAGCTCTCTGTGAAAATCTGTTATTCCAGTCTTCAGCTTTTTTGTCTTGCTTCTACAGTGGTAACCATCTCTTTTTGTGTTGCCAAAAGGCAACGTATAAAGGTTTTCAACTTCAGCTATTAAACACACTCAGATACTCTTTGCTTGACTAATGCATTAATTCTCTGCAGCAAGTACTACTACATTCTGCTGTTTTTAGTTAGAATTACTAATTTTGCTTTAATTTAAAGAGACTGGAGATTGTCAGCTCTTTCTTTACACTGGAATCATTTGCAGTCTACTATCATACACACGCACACACATCCATCCAATGGATATATATAAGATATTGGATACATTGGATGGGTGTGTGCGTGTATGCCATATATATATAAAGTAGTAGAATGTAAAGGATTCCAGATATATATATATGTGTGTGTGTGTGTGTGTGTGTGTGTGTGTGTATAATTTAGCTCTTATATATAATTATACACACAGACACACACACCTGGTTTGTGTGTGTATATAATTTTGCTAAATCTGTCAAAAGCAATACTCTAGCCAGTAATGTCTCACTACTGAAAAGGGAAATCTAATGATTTACTATATCTGCCATTTGAGTTTTCTTTAAAAGAATGGAGAAATTGTACACAACGAAGCAATAAAGAGAGGGGAAGATTCAAACCTCTAAAAAGCAATCAGAATTACCACTTATTTATGCAATTATAATGTTTCCAGGTGATTTTACAGTATATAAAGGATATGTGTGTGTGTATTTGTATCTGTGTGTGTTTGTGTATGTATGTATGCATATATGTACTTGATGCACTATTACAGGATGCCAAAGACTTTTAGGATTGCACCTTTCACCCGTAATGTGGTCATTATGATATTCACCTAGCATGTGATGCCACTTCAAAATTCCATTTTAGTGTTTGCTTACCCAGACAATGTCTGATTCCATTTGCTGTAGGTCTCAGTTCCCTGGGAAGAAAATGAAGATACACCTCTGGGAGCTGAACTGGGAGTACCTCGGGATCAAGACCCGAGGTCTTGAGGCAATGAAGGAAATAATATTTGGTAAAGGTAGGTATTGAACTGTCATGCCATTTAAACAAAAACCTCACCTGATCCTGTTCATGATTTTCCCTCCTTGAAGCAAGGGGCTTAGCCCTTTTGTGCCATATGATGGCCACTCATTGGGTCTGGACTGCTCTATGGAGGGTTTGTATCCTTGGAGAGGGATCTTTCAAATGGACAGTATCAAAATAATTTTGCTAAATCTGTCAAAAGCAATGCTCTGGCAGGTAGTGTCACAGTACTGAAAAGGGAATTCCAGTGATTTACTAGAGCTGCCATTTGAACTTTCTTTAAAAAAATGGAGAAATTGTGCACACCCAAGCAGTAAAAAGAGAGGTAGGTCCAAATCTCTAAAAAGCAATCAGAATTACCACTTGGTGGTAGAAATCATAACATAACTTTGCCAGCTGATTTTACAGATCGGTGATAGGACTGTGCATACATGGTAGTCACTTCTAAGCAGGAATGAGAAAATAGTATGTGTGACTACTTAATAGGACTGATTCAAAGAAATAGTCTTTACAGAATATCTACCACTTATATATAACATTTCAGTTTTTTTTTCTTATTTCAGTATATCTATGACTAAAAAAGTCCTTTTCTTTCTGAAGTGCTAAGGAATTACAGGGTAAGTAAAAGAAAAACAGCTAAGGGCCTCCCTGGTGGCTAAATCTCAGCACTATCAGGCCACCATCTCTACAGCCTGAGTTCAATCCCAGGCCAGGAAGCTAACCCACATATGGCCCAGCAGAGACTCTTGTCGCACCCACTGCTGCCCTTAGCAGTGTATCTCAGTAAATCTGCCTGTTCTCCTTCCTTTTCTCTTGCTTTGATGAATCCTCTCACCCACTGCAATTCTGGCCTGCACACCAATTTTTCTATGCATAAATAACTATTAAAAAAAAAACTAGGGCCCTCCCTGGCAGCGCAACAGGTTAGGAAGCAGCACTGCATGCTAGTTCAGCTGCTTTAGTCCAAGCTTGATCCCCGGCTCCAGAGGTGATCCAAATGGCACAGCAGACCTCTCCTGTCTGGCCCACTGCTCCTGTCAGCAGTGTACTTTGTCTATCTGCCTGTTCTGCTCTCCGCTGTCTCTGGTGAAACCTTCACCACCCCTGCACCTCTAGCCTGTACCCCAGTTTTATGTGCATATAAATAAATCTTTTTAAAAAAATAACAAGGAAAAAAAGCATGAGTTTTAACTTATGATATCAATAATATATACTCAGGCACTACTGTAGTTCATTATTTTATATTTATTTATTTTATTCACAGTAACTATTGGGCCTAGGATAGTGGATTGCATCTTTTTTTAAAATTTATTATTCACATCATTCTTCATTTTGTACATTTTTTTTATCTCACTTATAATCCCCATAGATTCCTACCACCAATTCACCTATATACCATGGCCATAGTCCCAGACACTCTTCCTACCCCACCCCAGTTTTGATCTTTTCCCCTCTTCACCCCAGTAAAATGCCTCTGGTTTATAGTTGTTCGTTGTTTTTCGTTATTCCAGTTGCCTTTTTTTCCTCCTGGTCCCTTACGCTCTTGTTATGAGTACAAACATTAGGCATTTTTCTTTTTCTTTCTGGCTTATTTCAATAAGCATGATCCCTTACAGCTCCATCTGTGTTGCTGCAAAAGGTAAGAGTTTATCTTTTTGATTGCTGAGTAATATTCTGTTGTGTATATGTACCACATCTTCTTAATCCAGTCGTCTATTTTTGGGTATTAGGGTTGATTCCACGTTTTCCCTATGGTAAATAGAGCAGCAGTATACATGGGGGTGTAGGTGTCTGTTTCAATTGATGTTTTTGTGTCCTTTGTGTATATACAAGGAGTAGGATTGCTGGGTCATATGGAAACCCTATTTTTAGCCTTCTGAGAAACCTCCAAATAGCTTTCCATAGTGGTTGTATCAGTTTGCATTCCCACTAGCAGTGCAGGAGAGTTCCTTTCTCTCCACATCCTTACCAACATCTGTTGTTGCTAGTTGGTTTAATATGTGCCATTCTCACTGGTGTGAGATGGGATCTCATTGTGGCTTTAATTTGCATTACTCTTATTGTAAGTGATGTTGAACATTTTTTTATATGTCTGCTGGTCATCTGCATTTCTTCTTTGGAGAAGTGTCTTTGTAGCCCTTCTGCCTATTTTTTGATGGGCGTATTCACTTTATTTTTGTTGAGTTTCATCAGCTCTTTGTGTACCTTTGTGATCAGTCCTTTGTCATTAGTATTCTGTGCAAAATTTTCTTCCAATCAGTGAGGTATCTCTTCATTTTGTGTAATGTCTCTCTTTATGCACAGAAGCTTTTTTTTAATTTAATTTAGTCAGAGATGTTTATCCGTTCCTTCACTATTCTTGCTGTGGGTGATGTATTATTAAGATGTATGTTGTGCAGAGGTTCGCCTACCTTTTCTTTTAGATATTTTATGGTTTCAGGTCTTATGTTTAGTTATTTAATGCATTTCGAGTTTGGTTTTTGTGCATGGTGTGAGGTGGTAATCTAGCTTCTTCTTCTTCTTCTTCTTCTTCTTCTTCTTTTGCACGTAGTAGTCCAGTTTTCTCAGCACTATTTGCTGAACAAACTTTCTCTGTTCCATTGCATATTCTTTGTTACTTTGTCAAAAATTAGCTGTCCATACATCTGTGGATTTATATCTGGGTTTTCTATTCAAATCCATTGGATCTATGTTCTTGTTCCAGTACCATGCAGTTTTGGTTATTATGGCTTTGTAGTAAGCTTGAAGTCTGGGATTGTGATGCCATCAGTTTCTTTTGTTTTGGTCAGGAGAGTTTTGTCTATTCGAGGTTTTTTGTGGTTCCATATTAATATCATCAACATTTTTTTCAATTTCTTTGAAGAATGTCATTGAGATTTTTATTGGAATATCATTAAATATGTATATATTTTTTTTTTTGGTAAGATGGCCATTTTCATGATATTAATTCTCCTGATCCATGAGCAAGTGATGTCTTTCCATTTCCTTGTGTCTTCTTACATTTCTTTTTTCAAGATTTTATAGTTTTCTTTGTATAGGTCCTTCACCTCTTTTGTTAGGTTTATTCCCAAGTATTTGATTTTTTTGTTTGTTTGTTTGTTTCTATTGTAAAGGGGATGGCTTTTTTTTTTGAGTTCTTCTTATTCTGATTGGTCGTTTGTGTATAGAAGACTACTGACTTTTGTGTATTGATTTTATAACCTGCAACCATGCTAAACCGGCTAATCATTGTGATTAATATTTCTATGGAGTTCCTAGGGTTTTCCATGCATGTTATCATATAATCTGCAAATACATACAGTTTTATTTCTTCTTTCCTTATTTGGATTCCTTGTATGTCTTTTTTCCAGTCATATTGCTCTGGCTAGGACTTCTAACACTATGTTGAAGTGTATGGTGATAGTAGACATTTTTGTCTTGTTCCTGATCTTAAAGGAAAGGCTTTCAACTTTTCTCCACTGAGGGTAATACTGGCTATAGGTTTGTCATATATGCCTTTTATTCATGTTGAGGTATGTGCCTTCTACTCCAAGGATTTTGAGGGTCTTAAAAAATGGGTGTTGGTCCTCCCTGGTGGTGCAGTGGGTTAAAGCACTGCACTAAGAAGCTTAAGCCACTTCCGTATGAGTTTGATCCCCGCCTGCCCCGGAGGAGATCCACATGGCGTGGCAGACCTCTCCTGACCTGCCCGCTGCTCCCCTCAGCAGTGTACTTCGTCGATCTGCCTGTTCTGCTTCCCACTCTGTACCTGGTGAATCCTCTCACCCTCTGCATCTCTGGCCTGTACCCCAGTTCTATATGAATAAATAAATCTTTAAAAAAAATGGTTGTTGACACAAAGATATACATAGAACTGATGAAACTCAACAAAAATAAACAACCCCATCAAAAAATGGGCAGAAGAACTAAAAAAATGTTCAACATCACTTGTAATAAGGGAGATGCAAATTAAAACCACAATGAGGTACCACCTCACCCCAGTGAGAATGGCACATCTTCAAACAATTAGCAACAACAGATGTTGACAAGGAACTCTCCTGTACTGCTGGTGGGAATGCAAATTAATACAACCACTATGGAAAACTGTTTGGAGATTCCTTAAACTGCTAAATATGGAGCTTCCATATGACCCAGCAATCCCACTCCTATGTATTTACCCCAAAGACACAAAAACACTGATTCAAAAAGATACCTGCACTCCCATGTTTATTGCTTCTTTATTTATAATTGGAAAGACATGAAACAACCCAAATGCCCAAAAGTGGATGACTGGATTAAAAAGATGTGGTACATATACACAATGGAATATTACTCAGCAACCAAAAAAAATAAACACATGCCTTTTGCAGCAACATGGATGGAGCTGGAAAAGATCATGCTTAGTAAAATAAGCCAAAAAGAAAAGGAAAAATACCAGTTGGTTTCACTCATAGCAGGAGTATAATGGACCAGGCGAGAAAATAACAATAATAATGAACAGCTATATACCAGAGTCATTTTATGGGGTGGAGTGGGGAGTGGGATAAAAAACAGTGGGGGGATGGAAATGCACTGGATGATGGTGATGGTACATGGGTGATTTGGTGATGGGAAGCCCAATGGGATTGCAACTGAGATGGGAAAATGCACAAAATGATGTAAAAATAAACTATTGTATTATTTTTTTAAAAAATGGGTGTTGAACTTTGTCAAATGCATTCTCTGCATCTATTGATAGGATTATATATATATTTTTTTTCTGTCAGTTGATGTGATGGAATGTTAATTGATTTTCAGATTTGACCATCCTTGTGCCCCTGGAATAAAACCAACTTGGTTGTGGTGTATTATTCTTTTAATGCATTATTAGATTCTGTTTGCTAAGATTTTTTTGAGGATTTTTGCACCCAAGGTCCTGGCTCACCATTCATTCACGGCAGTTGTCCCATCTGTTTCAGAAGCAGAGGTGAGCCCTGGCAGAGGTTAATGGCGGATATTGTACACTGGCTGCCACTGCCTGCCTGGGTTCCCCTGTCAGAGAATTGCCTGTCAAGGTGGGAGCACTGCTGCCCCCAGGCTTGTCAGGGGACCAGGTGTTTCTGCAGGCAGTGGCCCAGCCCATGCCCTGCCCTCAATGGTGGCAAGAAGGCTCAATCTTATCCTTCCCATGGATATCCCTGTTATCTGTAGTAGTCTCGCTCCTTCCATGCAAATCAACCTGCTAACCCTTGTTTCTCCCTCTGTGGTTTTCAGATGTTTCAGCTTTTACCAGTTGCTTTCAGGTTTTTTCTCCTTTTCTTTACTTGGTTCAGGTTTTCTAAGTTTGGAGCAGGAGACTGGGTCCTGGTTGACTTCTCCCCCTTGTTTCTTTTTCAGTTGTTTTCACCATCCTCCTGCTTCCTCTGAGTTTCCAATCCTATACAAAATGTCGGAGTCTTGTCTATATTTTGCTGTAGTTTCTCCTGTATTTACTATATTCAAGAGAGAACTTAATCCCAGTGACTCTTAGCGACCATGTTGGTGTCCCAAAATCAAGTTTGTGTCTTTGAAGAGTGCTTCTGTCAGAAAATTTCAGCATGGTCCAAATATTTCAATTCTAATGTTTGGTACTAAAGTTGTTATTTTTTCTGTCTTAGATCCTTACAAGTCATTTTACAGAGTGTACAATTTAAAATTTTCAGTTCAACAGTCTTAAAGTAGCATCCGCATATTTGGAAATCCATGTTTAAGATCAAATGGATGAGTATTCTTGACTTTATTTTTTAATACAACTCAATATAATTAAAAATCTAAAATGACACATCTTTAATTTTAAGTGATTTCTTTAAATTCTGTGTCATTAGTGTTAATCATTCAATTAGAAGAACACTGTTGGAAATGAAAAATATTCTACTGCATTAGAGATGTTGCTCATAGCTCTCCATTAATGTTCAATTGTTTTATTACCATACCATCACTTTTATCACTGAATGGGATAATACATTGTAAGCTCTTTTTGGTGGCAGGAAGCAAACTAGTCAAATAGGATATTAAAATTAAATTGTTTCAATTCCTCCAGATTCTTATTGAAAAGTGAATTGAAAGTTTTTAAGGATTTATTTATTTATTTATTTACGCATACAGAACTGGAGTACAGGTCAGAGGTGCAGGGGTGGGGAGAGGCTTCACCAGAGACAAAGTGGGGAGCAGAACAGCAGATCAATGAACTACACTACTGAGGGGAGCAGTGGGAGAGTTAGAAGAGGTCTGTTGAGCCATGTGGGTCACCTCGAGGCCAGGGATTGAGCACGCACTGAAGTGAATGTGGCTAGCTTGCTGTGCTGCATCCTAACCCCTTGCACCACCAGGGAGGGTCCCGTGAATTGAAGTTTTTAAGTGTGAAATTTAAAAAATGTTCTCATTGGGTACAATCATTGCTTTTTCTGCCAAAAGTGTAAGAATTAGTAGGTAAACTATGGTGTTACTTAACCCCATGTTCACCCAAAGAGTGTAAAAGTAATCTTAACACAATTTTCTATGATTCTGTTGAAAAGCTATTATAATTCTGATCATTTGCTTTGGATTTGAGATCCATTCTTCTTTTTACCGCATGCAAGGAATTTGCTAATGACTGAAAGCTAAAAATAAGACAAAATCATAGTATTCATGTAACATTTCATCTTCATTTGTAATATAAGGCTAAGATCATATACTTTCAATCTACATTTATTTTGTATGCCGAGAAGTTAAGCCTAACAAAAGCTGAATAATTTTCTTGTACAGGATTGAATCTTTTTATTGTTGCTATTGTTTAGAAACAGAAATATAACTGAGTGAAATATTAACCATAGCCAAAAGGATTTATATCTCTTTTTTTTAATGTAACAAAATCCAAGGTTATGGTTTTATTCCAGTTTCTTATTCAAGTGGGACTCAAAAAGTGGTGACTATGATAACAGTTAAGTTTTATAGAGATAAACTTAGACCTTTGCAAGAATGCAAAAATCTATATGAGATTTTTTCTATTTTCTAGTCATAGGATAGAACTAAACACTTTTAGATACCTAATTTATTCCTTTGGTTAGTATTAGTCATTGTGATAGAGAATTTTTGTTGAAATGTATAAAAGGACCCTCCCTGGTGGCACAGTGGGCTAAAAATGCAGCACTGCAAGCTGGCCGCAGCTGCTTCAGTGTGAGTTTGATCACCGGCCCAGGAGGTGACCCACATGGTGCAGCAACCTCTCCTGTCTTGCCCACTACTCCCCTCAGCTCTGTACTTCATTGAACTGCCTGTTCTGCTCCCCACTCTGTCTCTGGTGAATCCTCTCACTGCCCTTGCACCTTTGGCCTGTACCCCAGTTCTGTATGCATAAATACATAAATCTTTGAAAATATATAATAGTAAAAAAAGAAATATTTCAAAAATACAGGTTATCTAAAGCATTGTTATTTGAAAAGAAAACAAACATTGTCTTGTTTCAAGAAGTCAGTAGGAGGTTAATGTCTAAAGTGAAAGTTTTCCCCCTAGAAAATGGCTTTGTCTACATAAAACATGCATGAATTCCTATGGTATTTGCCTTTCTTTGTTACCAGAAGTGAAGAGGGAAGGGTGTGGGATGGATAAGTCAGAACAAAGGGGAAAATGGTGTGGTGAAATATAGAATTGAGTGTCCAGTGTATACACATGCAGATTCGCTATGATGCAGTATACCTGAAACTGTTAAAATGCAATGTCACTTCAATTAAAAAAAAAAAAAAAGAAGTAGATATTGTCTAACCCCAGCTCAAGTACTAAAGCAATGGGTAAAAAGAAAAGGGCGGTATGTTGTGTTAATATCACAAAGGACTAAGATTCAGAAAGGAGTGATCTATCCATAGAGATTTTGGAATCCCTTGCCACTTTGAAGTCCTTAATTATTTAGGCATAGTTTAGAAATATAGTTATAATACAAGAAGCCTGACCATCTGTGGAACAATTTTTTTACAAGTATTTATACCAAATTTCATAATAATTTTATATCCAGTCTTAAGCAGCTTGTAAAGCGTAGCTGGAAATATGGCAAAACTAAATAGAACAAGTTCATTATAAATAAGCAGTGAAATTGTTTATATTAACAGGACTGCTAATTTGGTTTCTATAGCAAATTGTTGTGCTTTTTATTGATTAACTTTTATATATTGATCTGGGTGTTGAATAACAGTGTTCTTGTTCATTAAAGAAAGTTTAATTTAATTACTTCAGGAAAATCTAAATTCTGTCCTCTAAGTTTATTACCATTCTCAATTACATGCTCTACACAGCTGCCAGAGTGACCTTTATGAAACACAAAACTAATCATGTCACTCTCCAGCTAAAAATCCTTCAAGAGTTCCCCATAGTCTTCCAAATAAAGTTCAAATTCCATAGCTTGGCCACCAGATAGTTTATGATCTAACTCTTGATGATTGCCCTTTACTGGCATCACAACCATTAGGGACAAATTATGAAATCGGCCATGCTATTTTTGTAATTTGCACAAAACATTCTTCAGTCTTTTCTGGACTGTTCTTACTCCTATACTGACTTTATTTCTTTTCTGAAGACCTGCCTGGATTCCACATTTCTGACTCTGTATCATAAAAAATAAAACAAAGCATGTATATTTAGTTAAAGTTGGTTGACAACATTGGATGTGATTGAGAAGCATAGGTTCACACAACTTACACATACCGCCAAAGCACCATTATTTATTTTTGTGATTTTAAAAAACTTGCCTTTCTGCAGTTTGTACTGTTCTCTACTCTGTATTTTTTAAAAAATAGTTGTCTCTGGACTTCTTCTGTAGATAATTATGTCAGTATAATTGATTTGATTCCTACCTCCAAACTTCATGTATTTATACATACACATGTATTGATACATATAGATGTATATGTGTATTATATATTTATATATGTATACACATACTAGGTACTTGTACATTTTTTTTTAAGATTTATTTATTTATTCGTACAGAACTGGGGTACAGGCCAGAGATGCGGAGGGTGAGAGGATTCACCAGAGACAGAGGGGAAGCAGAACAGGCAGATGATCAAAGTACACTGCTGAGGGGAGCAGCGGGCGGGTCAGGAGAGGTCTGCCGCGCCATGTGGGTCACCTCCAGGGCAGGCGGGTATCGAACTCATGCGGAAGTGGCTTTAGTTTCTCAGTGCAGTGCTTTAACCCGCTGCGCCACCTGGGAGGGCCGGTACTTGTACATTTTTATGTGTAGATGTATACACAACATTTATGGCACACTACTTTAACAACTTATACTTGATACTTAACACATTTCAAAGTATAGAAAAGAAAAGTTATCAGGGATATGAGAATTAGATTTGGGTAGCAAACCTGAAACCATCAGTTAGTGACTCATTTTTAAATGCAGTGGTAGGAGAATTCCTTTTCTCCACATCCTCGCTAACATTTGTTGTTGCTTTTTTTTTTTTTTTTTTCATTTGTGCCATTCTCACAGGTGTACGGTGATATCTCATTGTGGTTTTTATTTGCATTTCCCTGATTACAAGTTATATTGAACAGCTTTTCATATGCTTGTTGGCCATTTGCATTTCTTCTTTGGAAAAACATCTTTTTAGGTCTTGTGCCCTTTTTTTTGACTGGGGTTGTTTACTTTGTTTTTGTTGAGGATATTACTCAGATGAGATTCTATTGATCAGTGGAGACCTGGGCATCATTAACAGAGTTCCACTATTCTTAACAACGAAGGCTTCTTGATATGGCTTCTAAAACTAGACATATCTTAAAAGGCATATCATATAACATTCATAGATTGTAAATAGGGAACATGAGATGTTAGATCTGTGAGGGGAAGTTGAGAGGATAGAAGTCCCAGTAGCTTAAGCTGTGCTATAATTAAAACAAACAACTCAATCTCAAAGACTTAAAGTAAAGAAGATTTCATCTAGAAACATATCTTAAGATTTGGCTGTTTCTCTGATTTACTTCTCTAACCTAGAATCCAAGCTAGGGGAAAGAAATAGCAGTTTTTGACAGTTAAGCCCAGAGTGACCCACATAATTTCCCTCTGTATCTCATACATTAAAGCAGTTCATGTGCCCAAGAGTTTTGTCCTGTTAAATGGAGTATAAAATACTCTGTAAAAAAGGGGAAATAATACGTATAAACAATATTACTGATTACCATGGATGATAAAATAAAATTTTCACAAGGCTAACTAATGAAATCCTTTCTTTCCATAAAGTACAGAATATGCTTTAACATTTCTTTCTAATTTTGTTAGCTAAATATTTATTTATGATTTTTAAAGTAGGGCAGAAAAGACAGAATAATTCAAATCTTCATGTTGTTTGGATCCACAGAGAGCAAACATTCCATATGGCATCAGGATTGTTGCTTAATGTCTGGTGCATTTGGGATACTTGTGATTGGCATTCAACATAATGTACACACATGACCTTGGGAAAATATTGTATTTATTTGCAGAAGATATAAGGTGATTTTTTCCTATTTATTTCCTATTACTACTTCTTCAAGTCAGGATGAATTACTATAATATTTTATAGATAAAAGGAGATGACCAACTCTGTTTATATTATATAACAAATTCAGATGAAAATATCCACTATACGATATGAAATGAATAGCATATATTAAAATTAAAACTATTTGAAAACTATTTTTTAAATGTATTTATTTATGCGTACAAGAACTGAGGTGTAGGGCAGAGTTGTGGGGTGGGAGTGTGAGGACTCACCAGAGATAGAGTGGGGAACAGGACAGGCAGATCTACTGAAATACACTGTTGAGGGGAGCAGCAGGTGAGCAGGCGAGACCATAGAGGGCTGCTGTGCCATGTGGGCTATGTCCCTGGCTGGCGCTATCTAGATAGCACTGTGTGTTTAACCTGTGAATCACCAGGGAGGCCTTATCTGAGAAATTTAATAACATTTACAAACAAAATAAAGATATAGCTATTAACTACAAAAGATGTATTTCAAGTGTGAGTTTGATGAAAATATTATTCTATGTTAAAATAAAAGTAAATACTTTTTTAAAACCTTTTTTTAAGGTTTATTTATTTATGCATACAGAACTGGGGTACAGGCCAGAGGTGCAGAGGCCGTGAGAGGTTTCACCAGAGACAGCGTGGGGAGCAGAACAGAAGATCAATGAATTGCACTGCTGAGGGGAGCAGTGGGCGAGACAGGAGAGGTCTGCCATGCCATTTGGATCACCTCTGGGGCAGGGGTGTAACTCACAATGAAGTGGCTGAGGATCGTTCTCAGTGCTGTGTCCTAAGCCATTGCACCACCAGGGAGGGCCCAAAAGTATGTAATTTTCCATAAATACTCAAGTATCACATTTTAAATTTTTAAAAAAGCTATAACCTACTAGTAAAAACAGACTACAAATTATATCTAATTTTATGACTTTTACTATTTTCTAAGATAAGATTCCTTCATTTTCCTCATTTTGCATATCTACTCCCAGTTTATCTCTATTTGTTGTTGAATACATATAAGCAGAGTATGTCATGTGTTCAGATAGCTAGACATACTAGAAATACTAATTTACAGCACTGTATATGATTTGAAGGCATAGATGCATACCTCTTTAGATATATCTTACACCAAAAATTTCAGAAATTCCAGAGATTTGACTTCATATATTCAATAACACCTAAAAGACACTTGTTAAATAACTTCCAGTGTGAATAGAACAAATATTTTTGCATTCATACATTTTATATTATGTATTATTTGAATTTTCCACTGTTATATACGAAATAAAAGTGATCCTAAATGGATTATCTACTTGACAAAACAAAAAGGGATTTTTTTATTTTTTAATATCTAAAAGCAAAATAGATAATATTTCTCCTGTAACATTCTTTATATAATATAGGAGACCATATTTTTCTGCTCACCCATAAAATTAATAAATAAAAAATGAATTATGACATTTCAATCAAGGTTGCCATTTTATAGTCAATTCATTTAGTGGATTCTAGTAATCTAGGGAAAAGAAAAAAACAGTGTAGAAACAGAACCAGAATAAAAGAGTGTCTTTTCTTCTCTTTATTGCTTGGATCCAATGATATAACATGGCATCTCCTATCTTTGAGAATACACTTAACAAATACAGAGGCAATTTAGCATTTTCCCAACTCACATCTAGTGCAATATTTAAGAAGATTTCATCTAATTGAACACATGTTGAAACAAATTTAATAAAAGTGTTCTTGTAAGTGTTTCAATGGCTAGATGGGAGACAAGCTACGCAGGCAGCAAAGTGAACATCATTCTGGTAGGGCTCTCCAGGCTAAGAAGTCATTTGCAAGATGTTTTCACTGCCTAGAATGTCAGCCATAATCAATCTTAGAGATAGAAGGAGGCTGCAAATGGGTGAGGTAATGTTCAAATTCCTTGAAAGATGACTAGTCATAATAAAATTAAATGGATATTTTGGTATTGCTTTAAAAGAATTTAGATAACACTTAGGTTCAGAAATGTTAAAATTTCACCTTATTTTAAAAATATAATCAGATTATTAAATATAGTCATCACCTTCTAGATCTATGCTTTTGCCCACATTCTTAGCTTTTCGGGAAGAATACATATTCTGTGGAAGTAGAGTTGAATGTAAACTGTGCTGGTTCTTAATGGAAATATGAAATGATATGTATTTCTATCTGACTTCTTGTATGTTACATTTTTTGACTATAGAGTTCTCTTTTTTAGTGCTTAATTCACTAAAATTAAATCAGATTGGTCCCTGAAGTTACAAAATAATGTATCCATTTCTTGAAGCTATGCAGGGCAAAGACAACAGAATTGGCAATGGTCATTCAGAACCTAAATGGGTGTATAAAACATTCAGCTTTATTAATTCAAGCACCTTAAAACCCTGTATTTAGACTTGAAGGTGTTTTAAGGAATAGATAAAGTTGCAGTTGTAGAAATTGTGAAGTTTTGTTTTATTTTTATTTTATTAAAGATTTATGTATTTTTGCATAGAAGAACTGGTGTATAGGCCACAAGTGTGGAGGATGAACGGTTTCACCAGATAGAGTGGAGAGCAGAAAGTCAGATTTATTGAAATACACTGCTGAGGGGAGCAGCAGGCAGGACAGGAGAGGTTTGCTGTGCCATATGGGAGTTAGCTCCTTGGCTGGGAATCAAATTCAACTCATACTGGTGATAGCACTGAGACTTAACATCTAGGCTACCAGGAAGGCCCTATGAAGTTTTGTTTTATGGAAAAATAATTTTGTTTTAAAAATGCATTTTCTCAAGCATTCCAAGAATTTGTCTGCACAGATCTTTATTGTATAGAGTAAGACTTTAACATTCAACATAGTTCAATCTACATATGTTGCATAACTTCTTAATAAGATACTGACTTGTGATTGGGGTTACTGAGCAACATCTAATTCTTGTCATTCAGTACCTCAGAACACATACAGGGAGGACTATTTCACCTCTCATTGCAGTATGAAGAGTGGTGCATTGCAAATTAATAATCTAACACTAGAAAAAATGTTCACATTTAGCCACTGAAATCCTTAAGGCAGTCATGACATTCAGTCATGCTATTATGAAAAGAGTTGACTTTTGAGATTGGGGTATGGTGAACTTGGAGATACAAGAGAGAGAAGGTCAGTGTGACAAGCTGTCTTCTCCTTCCACATGTTAATCACAATTACAAGTTACTCTATTCTTAGAGAACCTGCTTCTACATGAACAGGGAAAGACTGTAAAGAAAAGACTAAATCACAAATTAATGAAAGCTAATCCAAGAGTTAATGGAGGTCTTCTCTAGCATCTACCTCATTCTAAGGTATCGTATCTTAAATAACTAGTAAATATGGAGTCTGAATATTTCAAAGCTAATATTTCCATTTTATAATGGCTAAATCAGTTGAATAATAATATTTTTATTTTTATTAGATAAAACTAACTTAAGGTATTATTGTTTACAAATCAGAACATAATCAGTGCAGCTCTGCTACTCCTTTAATGGCTATTTCAAGTTATTAATTATTTTCTCAGAAGCAAATATGAGACTTGGTTTTACTGATTTTCTTTAATTGATATCCTTGAATGCAGACATTCCTCAAAATTCCTGGTACTTTTAGCTTCCTAAAAAAAAAAAAATGCAAGTCTTTTTCATTTTGCACTTTTAATTATTTGGTAATTTAAGATTTTCAGGTGGGAGTCAGAATGTAGAAGAGATTAAGTTTCTTTTCTTTGCCTTATTTTATTAAGATTTTTTTTCTGATAAGACTATTTTTCTATCCTTAAATCCACATGATACAGATGCCACTAGCTGTGAAACTTGGAGTAATTCAACTAACATCTCTGAATAAATAATTTTATCCATAAAATGGATTAAAAAACTAAAACTCATAAAGCTTATTGTTTACAATGATATGAAAAATAGTTCACAAAATAAATATATATATATCATTACTCCAAATAACATCCCCTTTGCTTACTGATTTCATTCATTTTAAAGAAAAAAAAGTAATTAAGGACTGTAGGTTCTTAGGTTATATTTAATCGAATATAATCCTTTGTACAATATGTGGACAAAATACTCACTGGCATTGTGAGATATGTCAGAAAGGACATGGGTTCTGATATCCTGGACAGGTGGTTCCAAGTTGTGTTTTCACTATTTACTAATTCAGAATTGCATGAGTATATAAAGTACACAGACTGTGGTATATTTTCTTTTTATGAGCATAATTTACTCAGTTTCTGTTTTGCTATATGTGAGCAATATTTTTAACAGTAATTCAAAAGCATGAATGTGGGTATAAGATGAAATTAAATGAGGTACAATTGTTAACAAAGTCTTCTTTTAATCCTGCTTTCAAAATTAAACATATAAACAAAACAGAATGAGATATTAAATAACAGTTATACACAGAAAATGTTCAATAATTGATTTTGTTTCCTAGAGAAAATTTTATGTCTGTATTCCATAAAAAATTATATCCCTTCAAGTTTATTCTTTAACTTTGTGTTTTCCATTTTCAGTTATAGCAGCATATCAATTCAAGTTACTACAGTTTAAAAAGTAGAATATTTCTACCCCACGAGAAAAGAAAGGTTAGCTTTCGAATGTCATTATTGCTCTGGGACACAGAAATACATTTTTTTTTCACTATGGGATTCCATGATGATTCATTGCAAGAATTGATTGAAAAAGTAGTATGTGAATATAATAATAAGGTTGGAAGATTTTTGGAGAGAAACTATTATGTGATCCTTTGTCTGACCTAAATCTTTCACTTCAGGCTTAGTGTTTCATCACTTCTAAGACAGTAGCCTACAAAAGAAATTTTCATAATGAAGTACATTATGAAAAAAATCAAGGCACTAATTCATTTTTAACATTTTAGACCTTTATGCTGTGTCCACTAAGAAAAGTGAACACCAATGTAAAAGTTCATTTAGTCCTTAAGATCGGTCATTTTAGTTCATGCTGTTGTTTTTCCAGTTAAACAAAAGATGTGATTGTTTTTTTCTTTTTTTCCTCTGACAAATAAATGTACCTTTGGGGTAACATTGCTAATATCATTTCTTGTTCATTATACATTCTACACATTGTGCTGAAGGTGAGCACTCAGTTTTCTTGAAAGTTATGTCTAATTTTCTTCTATAATACTGCATCTTTCTCATTCTTTCCTACATCTGTGATTACATGTCACAGTCTCTCATTAATAGATTTTTCCACTACCTTGTTTCTACAGCATAGATGTCAAACAGTTATATAATTTTCTTCATATCTGGCATGGTATGTGGTATCCTTTTATTAAATAAAGGTTCATTATATTTTCTTGGGGAATCTAATTTGCTGTTTTAATAACCATAATAATTTATAATCCTTTATACATCTACATGTCAGTTATGATCCTTCATTCCAGAATTGTTTTAAACTTGTAATTTATTTCAGAAATATAAGTATTTTATAAGAATATGTCTTGACTTTGTCTCTAGTAAACTCATGTGTTCTATAAAATCAATATTCTGTAAGTTAGTAATATTGGTAATTTTTTCATTGATTTTTCCAGAACAAGAAGTAAATTCTTATCATTTTAATTTGGTTGTCCTTAAGCACCCAATTTATTTGATCATAATTTACATCTTTTTTAGTTTCTTTTATATAATCAGTCCTGTTCTAATATCATAAGTTCCATTATTTAGATTATTGATTTCAGATCTTTTCTTTTCAGGGTAATTCTGTGAATGCCATAAGCATTGTATTTCCCAAGCTTTGATATAAAATTGGTGTAACATTATCCAGATATTCTGATTCAGTCTGACTGCCTGTGAGCAAATTCTGCAGGGTCATAGGTGGGTCCAGGTGCTTAAACACTCAGCAGGCTGTTCTGATAAAGAGTATGAAAAGACTATGAAAAATGCCAGAAACTAATGAACCTAACTTAAATTTTATCAGTAACTAACATTGTGACCAGCCCTTAGTTTACTTAATATTAATGAGATTCAAGAAATTTACTAGAAAAATTTAAGTATTTGTATAGTATCCCAACAGTCTCATTAAGTCTAGAATGTGAGTCATGTTCTAGCATAAAATATTTAGAAACATTTAGGTTAATTTAAGAAGGGATTTACTTTTTTCATGCTTATAAAGGTAGAGTGTGTCTGGAAGCAATAAGTTGCTAGCAGTTGATGTGCTAACTCATCTG
>NW_004567107.1:61756247-61756889 GCF_000260355.1 Condylura cristata | reverse complement strand
TCTTTTATTTGGATATAAAAGCTATCAAATATAAGAAAAATGAACAAGGAAATTTTGACAGGAAAAATAAATTCAAGACAGAAAGCCACAGATTTTATCACCAGTAAGATAAAGATCCATAGAGATAATGTGACTTGTCAGAAGTCACTTTGCTAGGGGGTGGCAAAGCTCCAATAATAAAAACCTGTGTAAGCTCAGAGTCACATCCTTATAGTTACGTTTCTTATTTCTGAGCTTTATAACCCTTACATCAAAGAAGCATTAGATGTATCATCTATTTTGTGATATAATAGACATTTTTTAAAAAAAAATATTTATGCATACAGAACTGGAGTACAGACCACAAGTGCTGGGGCCATGAGAGACTTCACCAGAGACAGAGTGGGGAGGAGAAGAGGCAGACTGACAAGTACAGTGCTATGGGGAGCAGCGGGCAGGTTGGGACAGTGATCAAACTCATGCTGAAGTGGCTTTAGCTTCTTAGTGCAGTGCCTTCACCCGCTGCACCACCAGGGAGGGCCATAGACACTTTTATTTTAACTTGGTAAATCTCAGGTCATTGTAGCTGACTAGTCATAAAGGAAAATAAAATATAGGATTAATTAAAGTCATTGTTATTGATCTTTAGTAATTCTCCATTGT
>NW_004567107.1:61751377-61754237 GCF_000260355.1 Condylura cristata | reverse complement strand
CTGAAGCCACAGAGTTTGGCTGAACACATATGACTGCAGGGAGAGTATGTATCCTCACTAAACTCTGACCAATTTGTAAATGTCACCAAATCTCTATGTCTAAATTTTGTGTTATCAATGTGGTCTCTTAGGGTTGTGTTGTTTGAAGCTTGGAGATATATTTAACATTATGTTTGGATACCAAAGAGAAAAATAGGAAACAGCAATAGAAAAATAATAACAATAAGCTATTTAAACAATTTGACAGTCTATATGCCATGTATCTCACTGCAGATAATGAGAATGTTGTGAAGACTCTTACACAATACTCAGCTTTTTGTTTGCTAGAAGGATTGCCCTATTCTGATTTCAGAACTTTTCCTTAAAACTATACTCACTGTTTTTACATTTTTCTTTGAAAATGCTGAGTAATAGTACTCTGGAATTAAACCCCCAACTTTCATTTTATTCCTCTTCAGAATAGTCATTTCTCAATATTGCATAAAATTTGGTTACAGATAAATATTTAAAGCATGTGCTATTTTATTAGAATGAGAACTTTGTGTGCATTTCCTATAGTGTAATATTCAGTCCAACTGTAGACACAAAAGTTATTCCAGCTTAGATGCAATTGGATGTTTTATGAATCTTATATTATTTGGGAAATTTTTACATGGAATATTTTGTGACTTTTCTATATAAACTAATAAACTTTCCATACACTTACTTAACATTCTATACATTTTAAATAGTTGTATATTATTGCATGGGTGAATATGCCACGATGTATATACTCTACCTTTATTAGCAATTAAGCATTTTAGTTTTTTTAAACAACATAGATTCCAAATGAGGTGAAAAGCCATGTGAAATTTAACCAGCATTCTTTATCCACATTATTCTTCTCTTGATTTCTTTCTATCCTACCTTATTAGGAAATATATTTTGTATGGCGAGTATTGGTATAGGTTATGTTCTAATAATTTATGAATGTCATTAATTTTTTTCTTAGCCTTGACACCTCCCCTTCCCTTCCCACCGAAGTAGAGAATTAGATAACTGGTTGAATCCAGGTAGCTTATTGGTGAGTAACTCTAGGAAATAGGAGTAGGTGATAGAAGACAGAGAAGTAGAAAAAGAAAAGCCATTGTTCTAGGTTTCTTCACAATCCCAGACTGATGAAGCTTGATCCTTTCAAAACCCAGAAAGAAGGATTGTTGAACATGGCTTAGAATTTTCTAAAATGATGGAACAAGAAATTTATTTAAAAAGAGTATTTGGTCAGTCCCAAAGCTAGAAATTCTAGGTTTCTGTGATCTAGGCCTCTGATGATAGTTACATACATCCTTTGATTTGAGTCAAAGAAGCTCTAGGATATTCATCTGTGATATGGGTGAGTGAGATGCCACCATTCTGCACCTTTGACTTACTCTACCATGGCAGGAATAAAAGGTGGAAGCTGTGCGAGGCAGACTTTAAGGCATCACCATACAAAGGACGCAACACAATGAGAACACAGATTTCATTCCAAAGATAAGTTTCTAGAGGACATTGACCTCTCTAATCAGCTTTGTAACAATGAAGTCTGCCTTGTGAGCTGTTTCCTAGGCTTCACCCCCTATTCTTCCTGATTAAAATAGCCATACTAGAATTCTGGTTAATTGCTACATGCCCTTACATGCATTTTCACAAATATAAGATAGAACTTACTCTTCTCTGGTTGACTCAACTTTAAAATCTGGCTCTCCTATACTTTCCTAACCTTCTTTCTAACTCCCTGTTAGTTACCTCCCTCCCTTCTCCTTTACTTGCCCTTTACACTTAAGAAGATATAAATAAAATACACATTCTCCAATTAATGCCTTCATGGTTTGGAAGGTAGATAGTATTAACATGGATGGTTATTGAGAAAATAAATTAACTTCATTTATCTTATTCATGGTGGGCAAATGCCTTCTGCCATTTAATAAATGCAGAAATGGAGAAAATTCTATCTCCTTTTCGTTTATTCATTGCTTTCTCTTCCTAATAAGCACATTAATTTCACAAATGTTCTCTAGATATTTACGATATTTAGTGGCTGTGGACTTGTTATTTTGCTTTTAAAAAAATTCCAACAAATCTCTTATTTCATGTCAGAATACTTCACTATTTTGTAAAATGTGCAAAACAACAGCTGGAATAAATGACAATAACATTTCCAGCGAGAAAGAGTTGAAGAGTGGTGATTCAATTAAAGAAATACAAGAATCAAGATTTAAAGTTAGTGAGAAGGGGAATAAAAATTTATTTGTAAAATGAATGATTTCTAAGGTCATGCCAGGACTTTCAAATGTAAATTTGGGACTGGACTTCTTGTGAGATGAAAATGAAAATAACCATTATAATCTGGCAAATTTGATGTTAAAAATGTTTTTTTTTAAGATTATTTATGCAAAGAACTGGAGTGTTGGCCAGAGGTGTGTGTGTGCGGGGGAGGCGGGGGGTGTGTGAGAGGATTCAGCAGAACAGAATGGGAGCAGACCAGGCAGATTTACTAAAATACAGTGCTCAGGGGAGCAGCGGATAAGACAGGATATGTCTGCTGTGCCATGTGGGTCAGCTCCTTGGCCAGGGATTGAACTCAGGCTTTGTAAGTGATAGTTCTGAGACACCACCTCTGCCATCTGGGAGGCCCCTAACATTAAAAGTTTTAAAATTTAGGGCCCTCCCTGGTGGCACAGCGGGTTAAAGCACAGCACAAAGAAGCTTAAGCCACTCCCGCCTGCCCTGGAGGAGATCCACATGGCGAGGCAGACTTCTCCTGACCCGCCCACTGCTCCCCTCAGCAGTGTACTGGTCGGTCTGCCTGTTCTGCTCCCCACTCTGTCTCTGGTGAATC
>NW_004567107.1:61716051-61751277 GCF_000260355.1 Condylura cristata | reverse complement strand
AGAAGCTTAAGCCACTCCCGCCTGCCCTGGAGGAGATCCACATGGCGAGGCAGACTTCTCCTGACCCGCCCACTGCTCCCCTCAGCAGTGTACTGCGTCGGTCTGCCTGTTCTGCTCCCCACTCTGTCTCTGGTGAATCTTCTCACCCTCCGCATCTCTGGCCTGTATCCCAGTTCTGTACGAATAAAAAAAAAAAAGTTTTAAAATTTATATTTCAGTGTCTTAGTTACCATAACGTATAAGCCAGAGTGTTGGTTTAAAAATCAAAGACAGTCAAAACAAAGACAGGAAAGCAAGCTAGAGCCAGCATTTTTGATTGCAGGGACTTTTATTTGAAATAATAAATAATACAAATAATATTACACATGCAGTACAATATGTAGTGACTGCAAAAACTCATATGAGTGAATCTAGGTGTAAATATTTTTTTAATCTAAAAAAATTGTAAAATGTTTTCTATCATTTGTTGCCTTTTGGCATATTCTAGAGTCATAGTTTATCTGACCTGCATCATTATTGTGTTGAAATTGCAACATATAAGATATAACCAACTTTTCAAAGCAGGAAGCTATACTCCACATAGTATAAATAAGGAAAACTTGATTTTTTCCCCTTTGAGATCTTCACAAATCTATGTTTTAATACTAGTAAGACATACAATCGGGATATTCTCCTTTCTTTTTTCAAGATAATACCTTGTTAAAGTTCAATTTTGCTTTGTGGTCACTTTCGTATTATGAGGAACAGAGAGTACCTGGAAGTGGGCAAGAAGGTAGTGGGAGGGGAGGAAGAAAAAAATATGAGGACTGAGGAACAGTTTTTTATATATATATATATATATATATATATAGAGAGAGAGAGAGAGAGAGAGAGAGAGAGAGCGAGAGAGAGAGAGAGAGAGAGAGAGAGTTCCTTTCATTCACATGACACAGGCATTCTCACAACATAACCTATGTATAGAATTGAATGAAAAATATCAGGAATTCAAACCTGTAAACTTCTCCACCCTTGTGAGCTTTACAAAGCAGGTTGGGGTGCTTTACAAGAATCATGTCAAGAATCTTCTTTTTTCACTGGTTGACTTTATAGTCAGTATGTCACTATTTTATCTAAATTATGAGTGTAGGAAAATTTATATTTTGTCATTACATTACTCACAGATGAAAAATACAGTTGTTTCCAAATAGATCTGAGTCTTTCACTTATGAACAATATTAAAAAAATGACTATTAATCTGTATCAGTCAGAATTTCCTAACTAATAAGATAGCAATGATAAATTATCTGCCATATAGTATTGCCATTTAATTGCTCCTATAAAGCATCTAATTCTCAGTTTATCCCATAGCAGGGTTCAACAAATATTAATTTTTATTAAAGCCTTATTATTATAAGTAGAATAGTTAGCTTATTAAAAAAATTAACTGTTTGAAAACTGAATTGAAATTTTTAATAAGGAAATTAAAATCCAAAGATTTTTGAAATATAAGCTTCCTTGATCTTTGAAAAATTAACTTTCTCAGAGATATAATGATATTGGCATTTTGTTCATTTGCAAGAGGTTCTCCAGCTAATATATTTTACAAAGTAATGAGAAAATAATTGCCAAGTAATACAAATCATTTAAACACTCAAAATTAATTTATTTCTTTAAACTTTGCACAAAAAGAATCATTATGCTGCTTCATTGTTTTGCCTTGTAGATTACAGTAATTTTAGTACAAAATGAAATTAATGGAGAATTTTTATTAGAATATTTAACATGCCCTTGAAATAAGATATTTCAGTGTATATTTTATATCTACAGTTTTGTGTTGCCACTTTTACTTCATTGTCAGAAAGTATAATTATTTTCCTTACAAAGCATTTCATATCAAAGACATTTTGTTTTTCTGAATACCAGATTTTCTTTAAAGAATATTGTTTCTACTAATAAAAATATCTCTAAAGATTGTGTACATTTGTTGTAGGCTTCTGAAAGGCAAAAAATTCTTAAGGGCTATTCATAACATATCAGTGTAAAAGTATCCTCTCATGTTTACTTGCTCACCATCATAGAAAGAACCTCAAATAATTGTAAAGTCACTAAAGAAGTTGACCATGTTGGAAATAGTAGGTACATAATATTAGGTAAAGACAGGTAAGGAAGGGAAAAATAAAATTCAAATTTTGGTGTGGGACAATCCAGAACATTTGTCCAATTCTTTTGTGTAAACTTTAAACCCTGAACTTTGTGGGGAGTGGCAGTAGAGATAAGGGAAAAGACACAGACCAGAGTTTATTTCTGCTCTCATCTAAGTGGCTAATAACTGTAGTAGCAGAATGGGCCACCAGAGATGTCCATGACATATCCTTGGAGCTGTGTATAAGCATGTCAGGTTTGCAGATTTAATTAAGACAAATCCTCACAAACATATGTGGTGTTTAAAATAAAACATTCAAATAAAACAAATTCAGATTTAAATGACATAAAACAAATTCAACATCCCCTTGATTGTACAATAATAAATGCATTTTTGAATGTTATATTAATGTTATAACTGGAAAATTATAAAAGAGATTTGTTTTACTGACAATCTTTGTAGTGTTTTTTTTATGTAATGGCTTTCTAGGGGAGACATCAGAAGGTCATACAGCATGTATAATTCCCGATTACATATAAACCCTGTGTGGAACTACATCTAACAAAATTATCCTCACTCAGTTAAAGCCACTAAATATTGCCAGTGATTGTGAGAACTAACTAAAATACCTCTTTCCATTTTTTCAAAACAGTTTTGGGAATCATGGCTCTTAACAGGCTTTGAAAACCAAAGTAGTAAGTAATCAAAAAGATAGGAAGATAAAAAAATTCTGTGACCCTCAAGGATTTTATAATTTAAGTAGTGGAGAAAGTTCAACATAGGGATATCTATAATAAATAATACAAAATGAATACTTTTAAATTTAAATATATATAACCAAATAACATTAGCCTTCTTTCCATATAATAGCCTGTCCTACAATTTAAAGGTAGGAGTATTAAATTTAATGATTGAAGATGCACTGTGTCAATGTTAACAACTATCTTAAAATGTTCTAAAGTATGCTATATTCTCATTTAATTGAGGAATTGCAAGCTCATGTCTAGAATGCTAAAACTGACCAAGTCTTAGGACTTTTCCAGGTTTTAAAAATATTTGTTCATCTTCTATATGGAGTATGCATTAAGGGGAGGATGTATTTGCTCAGTCATATGATCATTTTTGTTTGTTTCCCCACAAGTCATGATGCTTTGTCAGACAAGAGAAGTTGTACACTGACACTTATGGTCACTTATGATTATCTTTCTCTTGGTTCCTTCTCCCTCAAAAGCTTTCAATTCTAAAAAAAGTATCATTGTGGGGTTTTTAGGTATCAGCTAGTTCATATAGACTTAGAATCTTTTTTATGAATCCATCTTATTGGTAAATCTTTTGATTTTCCTATTTCTCTTGCAATGATGTCTAATTGTTTCACATAAATATTTGCACGTTGCATATTGTACTTATGGGGTGCTACCTTTTTGAATGTTCCAATCCAGTTATGTCTTATACTCAGTAGCAAGCTGGAGACGTTTGTGGCATCCTGAAGATTTCTCTGCCTTCTCTTAATAGGTTATTTCTGGAACAGCTGTTAGCTTAAGCATGCTGACCCTAAAACTACTCTACTCACAATATAGTTACACCTGTACTGGATCAGACCTCACCTTTACTTTGTTTACTGAGGATTTCCCATCTCACCCTGTGCCACAGAACGGCCATTTTCCCAACCCGTCGCTCACAACATATCTGTGCTCCACATCTGCATCTGACTGGCTGTTTTGTGGCTCAAAAAGTTCACAGAAAAAGTTGTTTGTGTCAAGTTAACAACAAAAGCATTTTTTTTTTCTTTGCCACGTTTGAAAAGAGGCTTCAACTTGGAGTAGTGTAAATGGGCTCGAATCGGGAATCACAGGGCCTGGGTTCCTGCTCACCAGTGGAGGTAAGGCTCCCTGTGAAACAAGTTTCACCTGTGATAGTGGGTCCCTAACCGTCTTTTTGTTGATTAATGGTACATGTGAGTGAATATTCCCGAACATGAACTGTTTAAAGTTTATATAAAAGAGCTAAATCTTTTAAAACGTGTGGAAAAACGATTAGTTTCTGAAAATATTGATGTGTTGTAGAGTTCACTAGCTCCAGTTCTCTGTTAAACTATGAAATGGTGGTTTCTTGTAGCTTGTGATACTGATCTGGATTCCAAAGTTAAAATCTCCAAAGACTTCACATATCCAAACTAAGATAATGCTGAATGACAGTTTGATTAGTCTTTCTAATATAGGAAGAGACGAAAAGGCGTATTATTTTGGGCAGAAGTAATTAAGTCTCACTGAGTTCCTGTTCAAGGTCTGTGAAAGGGTACTAGTGGTATTAAAAGAACAAAAGATAAGGGTAATAAGTAATGACTAATGCCTCCTCCAATTTTGTAATTGTTGTAGACAGAAAAACATACAGTTTGAACAATACATCCTGGAAAATATTTACACATGTAATGAACTTAATGTTCTAATGTAATACATCCCCGTGAACCAAATCTAGTGAGAAGCTCAGCTACGCTTGATGCTGGGATAGTTTTAAGCCTGGTGCATGTTAAAACACCAATGTTCTATTCATTTTTAAAATCAGCTTACTTTACTGATAATTCCCTTACCTCAGGCCATTGTGCTTTGTTAACATATAGCTGTTTATTTACTAGATAATAGATGGTACAAAATAATGGATTTTTTTTGGGGGGGGGGGAAGAGCTCTATACTTTTATGAGTATACGTAGAATTTGCTAAGATGCTTGATGTTTTTAAACACATAACACAGTCACAGTTACCTGAAGTTCTAAATAATGCAAATGTGTATTGTTATTACGAGTGGCAATTTAATGCATGCATTTAATACATTAACAGGAAACCCAATAATTGTAATTTTCATGCAACCCAAATGATTATGCAGCTTTTGTGTGTGTGTGTGTGTGTGTGTGTGTTTGTAGTGTTAGTCTCCATTACATAAAATTAGGCTGAATACACAATTTATTGCTCAAAATGGGAATCAAATAGTAAGACCAAAAGAGGGAGAAATTGTCACTAACTCAATATGGAATAGCAGCATGACACTACATGTCAAAGTTGTCAATATATTATTTGTAATAAAGCATAGTAAACCCTCATTATTTTAAGGTTTTTCCATGATTATCCTTTATAAAATAATATTTCCAATCATTTCATGCAACTTTCCTTTATGCTTTCTATTCCCTTTCTCTGTAATTGCAGTCACCTACCCATAAGACACGGTTATGTTTTCATGTAGTAATATATTTAGCAGCTTTGGGATAGATTATTTTTTGAGACTCACAAAATAGCAAACAGCACACAAAGAGACTTAGTGATAATTCCCATGTCACAGAGCTAGTAAGTGGTAGCAAGGGTGCCAGATTTCAAAACCTCACAGTCTATCTCCAGAATATGTGCTGTAATCAACCATACAAAAATGCCTCAACTTTTAGACAACTTACCGCCACTTGATATAATGTATATATGTATTTATTTTCTCCCATCCTCCCACCAAGAATATATTTTTGTTGCTATTCTTTTCTGCTAACCCTCATCAAGTAGTATACTATCTTGTCTATAGTACTCCCTCAAATACGTATAAAAATAAGCAGAGAATAAATGAACTAATAAACTGAGGCTTCTGAGGTTAAGAAGGAAAGTGGTGAAGGACTATAAAGGATTGTAGTAGGAAATATGAGTTCATGCATAAAGAATGTAACTTGAGAAGTAGCCTTTAACAAGCGTATTGCACATTTTTTGCATAAACAAAGAAGGGGTGCCTCAAAACTCTAAGAAAGATATTTTTTAGTTCCATTTGTAAGATTTTATATATACAGTATAATAGATGGACTTATAGGTAAATCAGTAGAATCTATGAAGGGAAGATGTGATTAAGTGAGCAAACAGTTTTGAGTCCACCTGCAAGTATCTTTGGGGGGGAAAAAAAAAGCCGCTTCAAAATTGGATATCATCTGGTACTTCACTGCCTGAGTAATTTTTCTCACAATCCCTGAGTAACTTTTCTCACAATCCCTTTTCAGATTTACATCAATGAGCTAAACCATTTTGTGAGCACTTATTTATATTCTGGGTATTAGAAGATTTGAGATAGTAGAAATGCTAAGACTTTGTCTTCAAACCCTTATTACACCACAGCAGCCAGATCATCATCTGCTGTATCTGGAAGTTGGGCTAAAGGAGGTAAAGGCACTGGGCAGATGTGCTGCCAAAAGTTCCATCACCCATAGTCTTAGAAACAGTCTTACTCTAAGGTTCTCTCTCTTACTAACACTCCCATATGTTATAAGTAGTAATAAATGACTTTAAAAGCAAGCCTTGTCCTAATTATAGGAAAAAGAAGAATTAAAACTTCACATTCTCTGAGAAGTGCACTGGAATAAGTGAGTTTTAATAAAAAATGAGTGTCTTTCATAGCTTCTCCTGTTTTAAAATCCCTTGATGTTTCATAGAACCTGACATAATATTAAATAGAAGCTAATGAGGGAGCAGGAAGGGTAGGGAGCATCAGAAAAGATTTCTTAATTTTGCTATACTATGTCTAATCTTCCTGATGTTTCTGAGAATGATAGGAGACCGCTATTACCTGGTTATGAATTTTAGGTACATGAATCTTAATCTTTGAGCCTAAGATTAGCTTTAATTTCTATGAGCTTTAGTTGATATCATCTTAAAATTATTATTTTTTCTTTCATTTTTTAAAAATTTTCTTACATCATTGTTCATTTTTGTACAATAATTGATTTCTCCCCTCCAGTGTTTTTTCCATAGCTCTGACCCCGCCAATACCATCCATGAACCAACCCCTGTGTCCTTCTCTCCCTTGTTTTGACCCCTGTTCTTGTCCCTCTCTTGCTGTATGCTTCAGATCTATGGTCATCTTGCAAGTTTTGTCTTTTTTTTTTTTTTTACTTTTTCCATTTATCTGTATTCTACATATCAGATGCAGAAACCATTAATATTTATCTCTCAGCTTTTTCAATTATTTCAATGAATATAACCGTTCAAGTTTCTAAAAATGGCATGGATTTGTCTTATTGCCTAGTAATATTCCATTGCATAAAGATATATATACATATATATATTTTTTTAATTTATTTATTTTATGCATACAGAACTGGGGTACAGGCCAGAGGTGCAGGGGTGGTGATAAGATTCACCAGAGACAGAGTGGGGAACAGAACAAATTGACTAAGCACACTGCTGAGGGGAGCAGAGGCTGGTCAGGGGAGGTCTGCTGTGCCATGCGAATCGGGTGGGGATCAAATTCATGCTGAAGTGGCTTTAACTTCCCAGTGCTGTGCTTTAACCTGCTACGCTACCAGGGAGGGCCCTGTTCTTCTGGTTTTTGGCATATGGGTTGTTTCCATATCTTGGCTAATGTAAAAAGTGCTTCAGTACATAGAGGAGTGCAGGTTTTCTTTTTAATTAGTGTTTTTGTGTCTTTTGGGTAGATTTATAGGAGCAGAATCACTGCATCATATGGTAGATCCTTTTTAGTGTTCTGAGGAATCTTTACACAATTCTCCATAGTGATTGGATTGGTTAACATCCCACCAGTAATGGTAAAATGGTTATTTTTTGCCACATCTCTTCTAACTTTTATTGTTTATACAGTGTTTTGTTTGTTATTGTTATATAGGTCATTCTCTTAGTTGTGAAGTGCTATCTCATTGTGGTTTTGATTTGCATTGTTGAACATTTTTTCATATACATGTTGGCCATTCTTGTTTTTTTTTTTTTTTCTGAAAAAGTGTTTTTTTAGTTCTTCTGTTCATTGTTCTTTTGACTGGATTGTTTTTGTTGTGGTGTGTAATCTATGTAAATTGTTGATATTAGTTCTTTGCTAGTTGTGTGTTGTGCAAATATTTTTTTCCCATTCAGTAATGTGTCTCTTCATTTTGGTTACTGTTTCTTTTGCTGCACGGAAGCTTTTTAGTTTGATGGAGTCCCAGATGTTTATCTCCTGCTTTATTTTCCTTGTTTCTGGAGAAGACTTTTCAAAGACATTGCTCAGATTTGGGCCCTCCCTGGTGGTGCAGCGGGGTTAAGGCACAACACTAAGAAGCTAAAGTCACTTCAGCATGAGTTTGATCCCCAGCCCCAGAGTTGACACACATGGTGCAGCAGACCTCTCCTGACCTGCCTGCTGTTCACCTCAGCAGTGTACTTTGTCAGTTGGCCTGTTCTGCTCCCCACTCTGTTTCTGGTGAAGCCTCTCACCACCCCTGCACCTGTACCCCAGTTCTGTATAGATAAATAAATAAATCTTAAAAAATAAATAGATGTTGCTCAGATTTATGCTATGGAGTGTTTTTCCTATGTTCTCTTCTACGTATTTTATGGTGTCAGGTTTTACATCAATTCTTTTATCCATTTTTATTTATTTTTTATATGATGTGAGATGTTAGCCTAATTTCATTATTTTGCATGTTGCTATCCAGTTTTCCCAACACCATTTATTAAAGAGGCTTTCCAAGTTCCAGTAGGTTAGCTGAACATACATATGCGCTTTTATTTCTGGGCTTGCAATTCAGTTCCCTTGGGCTGTTTGTCTGCTTTTGCTCCAGTGTCATGATGGCTTTATTATATAATGCCATTGTAGTATGGTTTGAAGTCTGTGAATTTAATATCCTATGCTTTTCCTCTTTTAGTTAGGAGAGTTTTCAGTACTTTGTGTGTGTGTGTGTGTGACTCCACAAGCGTTTCAGCATTTATTTCATTTTCCAGAATGCCATACAGATTTTTATTGGAATTGGGCTAAATCTTTAAATTGCTTTTGGTAGGATTGGTAGGCTGGCCATTTTGGTAATGTTCGTTCTTCTGATCCATGAGCATAAAATCTGTGGATTTTAAAGGATTCTCTTCATTATCATCTTGTCTGTAAAAATGTTATTTCGACTACTTTCTCTACTTGGATTATTTTACATCTTTCTGTTGTTGAAATGTTCTTGCTAGGAATTTGAGTACTGTATTGAAAGGCAGTGGTGAGGGTGTACATTATTTTCTTGTCCCAGGTCTTAATGGGAAAAATTTCAGCTTTTGACCATTAAGAATGATGTTAGCTATGGGTTTTTCATACATGGCTTTTGTTATGTTAAGATATTTCCTTTGTATCTTGCATTTTTGGAGGGTCTTCATTAGAAATAGATGTTAGGTTTTATCAACTGTTTCCTTAGTGTATATTGCTATGGTCATGTGATTTTTTTTTTTTTTTTTGCTAATGTGACAAATTATATTAATTGAGTTTCAGATTTTGAACCATCCTCTGTTGCTGGAATAAATCTCACTTGGTCCTGGTGGATAGCCCTTTTGATACATCGTTGGATATAGTTTAATGGGATTTTATTGAGCATTTTTGCATCTGTGTCTCTAGAGAGATTTTTCTGTAGTTTTTCCTTTTTGTGTTGTCTTTGGTATCAGTGTAATGTTGGCCTCATAAAATGATTTTGGTAGTGTTCTTTTCTCAGTTTTTGAAAAGAGTTTTGTAGAGCTCATCTGTGAAAACATCTTGTCCTGGGTTTTGTTTTGGGGGAGATTTTTGATTGGTGCTTACATTTCACTGCTTTGATTGGTTTAAGTTTTCTATTTCTTCTTTGTGTTCAACTTCTGATTGGTTTAAGTTTTCTATTTCTTCTTTGTTCAACTTTAAGTGATAATGTAGTTCTAAGAAATTTTCCATCTCACCTAGATTATTGAACTCAATTCATATACATGTTCACAGTTATCTCTAATTATCCTTTGGGTTTTTACTGTCTGTTATAATTTCTCCTCTTCCACTTATGATTCTATTTATTTGAATTATATCCCTTTTTTCTTTGTGACTCTTGCTAGAGATTGGTTAATTTTATTTATGTTTACAAAGAACCAGATTTTGGTTTCAGTGATCTTTCTGATTATATTTATTTCTGCTTTCATTTGTATTATTTCATTTGTTCTACTGACTTTTATGTTATTTTGTTTATTTTGAAGTTCATTCAGATGGGAGATTAGGTTGTTTCTTTGGTTTTCTTTTTGCTTCTTGATTTGGGACTGCTTTTGTTGAATCCCATATTTTCTGGAAAATTGTGCCATTATTGTCATTCATCTTGAGGTATTTCTTTAATTTCTTTTTTGATTTTCTCATGAATCTGGTGGTCTTTCAATAGCATGTTGTTTAATCTCTATGTAATAGGGGAGCTCCTTGCTATATTTTCATAGTTGATTTTTAGTTTGAGGTCTTTATGGTCAGAGAAGTTACTTAGTATGATTTCAATCTTCATGTACTTGTTGATGTTTGTCTTTGACCTAATATGTAGTCAGTCCTGAAGATTGCTCCTGTACACTTAAGAAAAATGGTCATTTGTTTTTGGTGTTCAGTGTGCTATAGATGTCTGATAGGTCCATATGGTTCAGTTTTCCTTTTAAGGCTAGTGTGTCCTTGTTTTAATTTCTGTCTTGTTGATCTGTCCATTCATGAGAGAGAAGTATTGAAGTCTTTTACCACATATGCATTTTCTCCAGTGTCTTTTTATCAGAGGATATAGTAAATTTGGTGCATTTATATTGATACATAGAAAGACTATATCTTTCTAATGTATCATCCCCTTGATCAATATATAGTGTCCATTGGTATTTCTTGTCACAAATCTGTTTGAAGTTTATTTTAGGTAATATGAATATGGCTGCCCCCTGCCTTCCTTTGGGAGGTCATTTATTTTCCAACCCTTTGCTTTCAATTTATGTTTATCTTTAGATCTTTGATTTGTTTTCTAGATACAGCAGAAGTTTGGATTATGTTTTCTAACCCAGCATGCTACTCTGTGTCTTTTTACTGGTGAGTTTAATACATTAATATTTAGGGTGATTGTGAATACTTGGAAGTCTGTTACCACCATTTTACAGTTATTTTGTAGTTCTTTTGAATACCTTGTTCAGTTTTTCATGTTCATCCTTCTGTAGTTTGGATTTTAAGGCTTGTAAAATGTCTTGGAATGAGGTTTAGGAGTAGTCAATTTTGAACATTTTGTTTGAGATGGTCCTATTTTTCCTCATAAAGGAAAGAGAGCTTTGCTGGATAAAGTATTGTGGCTGGCATTTTTGTCTTGGAGTTTTTTTAATGTGTTACTACAGCCTCGTTTTGCCATGGTGTTACTTCAGAGACATTTAATATTGGTGCAGTTGGTTTTCTTTTACTCCCTCATCATCTTTTTTTTTTTTTTCTTTGTCTTAGACTGTTGGAAGCTTTATTGTTATGTGTGTCTTGCTATGGTTTCCTTTATCATGATAGTGGGTCTTCTTCAAGCTTCCTAAATGTATTTCTTGCTTCAAGGTTGTACATTTCTCTGCAGTTATTTCTTTGAATTTCTCAGTTTCTTTGTCTCTCTTGTCTCCTTATGGGGGTCCTATAACTCTTGATTTCCTTTCTTCATGATGTCAGATAGCTCTCAGTGTTTTTTTCATAACATAATTTTGAAGACTAAAAGAAAATGTGTTTTAAATGCCTGATGAATACTTAGTAAATAGCCATTACTATTTTTATTATTGATTATCTCAAAATGGGAGCTATTATTGTTTCTGAGATATTTTTCCATCTAAATTAACACAATATCATAAAGAAATAATTGATGCTCAAGTAAAATTTTGTCATACGTTTTATTCCTTTTAAGCTATGAAGAACACTGGTAATTTATTTACCTAAATTTATTTCATTTCTTATGACTGATACATTGAAAACCAGACATTTTATGAGTGGTGGCCTTTCAGTTTTTACTTGATGATATTTCTACTAGGAGTTTTCTTTTGTACTTATGGCAAATAATTTCAAAATATTAGTAAATTGTTTCAAAATTGTAGCTTCCCCCAGGCTGGTTCCTAGATATTTGGTAAAAATTGATGCATAGTTATTGACCATAGTTGCTGCTAAAAAAAAAAATACAAGTATATATCTTAAAATTCTTATCTTGGTCATATTTTAAAAACAATGTTTGTATTATGACATCTTTTAACCCATATTGTGTCAACTTTGTGGTTTTTTTCTTGTCACACAAATAACAGTAGGTTCCTTATTCTCAATGTACAAATTAATCCACAGCCCTGGGAAAAGTGTTGGGTATTTGCTGCCACATGGGAATAGCACATCTTATTTCTCTTAAATTTCTTGTAGCAAACACAGAAGAATACTTATGAAACATTAATATTCCCAGTCCTCCCTTTGTTAGGATGCAGATGAAAAGCTCATTATTGTTATAATTTCATTTTATTGTGATTCCTCTGAGGTACTCTGTTACTATGAAGTACTTGGCTATATCCCAGAAGATGACTGGCTGTTTCATTAAATGTCCTAAATTTCTCCTACAAGGAGCAAAGGGAATCCAGGAATTTATAACTCTTAAGCAGTTAATGGAGAATCTCTAAAAATGACTTCCAATTCAAGGAATTCAAGTCAATTTGCATGGCAAATCATTAAATATACTTTTTTCTGATATAATTTAAAAATATCTTTAGGATCATGTAGATAAGATTGAACAAACTTAAAAATCACAATGATCTAGCAGAGTCGCTGCTCAACTAGTACATTGACACATAATATGTTTGTAGAACTGGAGTAGTAAGTATCTTTACTAGGAAATGATCTGATCACTTATTTTCATGTTGTTTCTCCCACTTATGCTAATTTCGTGGAAGATGCTTTGAGTCTTGGAATTGTCACATGAATTCTCAGTTGTCCTCCTCTAGATATTTCTCTGACCCTCAGATTCCTCTTTACTTTATTACCCTGTACTAGATAGCACACCTGTTGTAGCTTGGTGATCATTGCCTTAATTTCTCTTTTTCTTTCCTTACTATATATTAACTGTGTCCTAGTAACATTTCTTAACCCTGGGGTCCTATTAATTTTAGCTACTGAATATCCATTCAGAATACTATTTTATTGAATTAACACTACATTTTATGTTTCTGGTAAGTATTTTTGTAAGTTACTGTATTAAGTTCACCACTACAGTTCAGTTCTTTCCCTTACCATTATTTGACCCCTTTCTCCCTATCTACCATCCCTTCTTCTGTTATCTTTTTGTAATCACAAATTTGACTTTATATCTAAAAGTTAATTTTAGTCTTACTCAGTTCATTTGTTTGCTTTGTTTCTCTATGTACCATACATGAGTAAAATCATACAGTATCTTTCTCCATCTGACTTATTTCACTAAGCTTAATAAACTCTAGTTTCATCCGTAATACTGCAAATCAATTTCATCTTCATACTTGAGTAATGTTCCTTTGTGTATATATGCCGTGTATTTATGTAGTAGTCCATTGATAAATATATGTTATTTTCATAGCTTGACTGAAGTGAACATGGGGATGCATCTGTCTTTTAATATTAGTGTACATATTTATTCATTTTGGGGGATACACACCTAGAGGTAGAATAATTAGATCATATGGAATTTCTGTCTTTGGTTTTGAAAGGGTATTCCCATAACCTTCTATTATTAAGTTTGCATTTCCAACAACAGTATGTAATTTTTGAGTTCCTTTTATTTTTCAGCTAGTCTTGACATATTATACATCTTTGATGTATAATAACATCTTTTAAATGCTTCAATTTTTTTTCATACCAAAATCTCCCTTATGCACATATAATCTTAACCAAGTCATCCAGATTGTATTTGAAGTTACTGTTTTAGATCTCTATTTTTGGCACAATTTCTGGTAGCCTGAAATTGCCAGTTACATTATGCCTATAAAAATAAATTAAAACCTTTAAAATTTATGGAATTACAACTTTGATGAAATAAGGAATCCAGTGTAACTACAAAGACCTATGAGATGCTACACAATCTGACCCACTACCTATTGCCAAGAACCCAGTCTATTTTCTTTTCAGATAATTCTTTAAAAGAAGGAGGGACAGAGAAGATGTAGAGCTTGATTTATTCTTTGTTATTTCATTCTACCTGCCCTTCCTTACTCATCTTTCCCATCTGCATTATTCAAATGCAGATAATTTTTGAGATTCCTTTTTTAACTTACATAAATTATTTAATTTCCTAGACTTGCTTCTATAGGTTTTATGTATTAATTCATTTACTATTTACAATAACCTTTTGAAGTAAGTGTAATTATCATTCCCATTTTTCTCTTTTTAAAGAAGAAACTGTGGCAGAGAGTTTACACAAGTTTGTATAACTGGTAATTTACAGAATTCAAATGCTGTCAATTTAGTGACGGATTCAGTAATCTTAAGCTCCTGTTGTTCTTTTTTTTATTATGGAAACATTGTTTTAAAACACTGTATGTGACTCACAGGCATACAATGGTACATTTTCAGGTGTATGGCATCTGTTTGTGTAAATTAGAACCTTAACTACACCATAATGCTATTGAATTGAGTCAATAGATACGAGGCCCTCAAAACTTTTTTTTTTTAATTTCATGAAATAGCTGCATTCTATTCTATTCTTATCCAGTTTTGTATATAGATAAAAATCCTTTTTTTTCCCTTCTAAATTTAGAGCAAGCTTCTACCTAACATTTTCTGTGTTCAATCAAATTCTTTAGTGCAAAGGTATTTTATTTCAAGGAAAGTCAAAAATCTTTGCGACTCCTTTAACATAATTTAAATTTGATATATTAGATCAATTTGACATGTCAGATAAATTTTATGTATTTATTCAATAAAAAATGATATATAACAACTATTTTGTCAAGGCAAGTAAAAATAAGCACCTCTTTATTTCCAAAGTTTAGTTTTTGGAAATAAGTATCTGTTTACCTCCAAAAGTTAGCTTTATTGTGTGCTAGTGAATGTTAGAATCATTTTAACCATTTTGTATTTAGTCCTCAATTCTCCAATCTACCAAATTCTCTCCCTTTTCCATTGTGCTTAAATGACTCCTAATGAAAATAAAATACAAAGCTTGTCTGCTAGTCTTTAACTGAATTTCATTGGTCACCCAAATGGACCATTTTGTCATTTGTAGATTTGGAAAATATCTCTGCATCCAAATAATGTATATGATATAATAGTTTGTCATGGGTGGATGGGAAACGATCTTGAAATACCACCTCTCTCAAGCATTTCACATAAGACTTTATTATTTTTTTGAAGATTTATTTATTTATTTGTACAGAACTGGGGTACAAGCCAGAGGTGTGGAGGGTAAAAGGATTCACCAGAGACAGACTAGGGAGCAGAACAGGCAGATCGACAAAGTACACTGCTAAGGGGAGCAGCGGGCGGGTCAGAAGAGGTCTGCCACGCCAGGGCAGGCAGGGATCGAACTCATGCAGAAGTGGCTTTAGCTTCTTTTGTGCTGTGCTTAAACCCGTTGCACCACCCGTTGCCTATGGTAGCAATTTATTTTAATTAGTATCAACCTTTAATTTGTAACAGTAAAGGAGAATAAAACATTTTTCAAGTTTTCACATATACTACAAGAAAGACATTTCATGGAATATATTAAGTGCCTAAGATAGTGGTTTTTTTTTTTTTTTTTTACACACACAGGCTTAAGTTTTAATCTGTACTGGGACTCAAGTTCACATTGTGCTTTTTCCACAGTTATGGCTTTCTATGGCTGAGTAACAAATTACTGTAAGCTTAGTGGCTTAAAGCAGCACACATTTATTATCTCATATTTCTGTGTGTCAGGAGTCCAAGCTCAGCTTAGCTAAGTGTCTAAAAAAACTGTAATCAACATCTGAGGTACAAGGTCTCTTCCAAGCTCATTGGTATCATTTAAACATAAATCCAGAATTAGGTGAAGAGAAATTTTATTTAAAGAGTGTCTTGTAGGGAGAATACATTGAACTTGAAATGCACAAGTATCTTAAAATCAATTGAGAAAACCATTTTATATAGACCTTTATAGAGAAGAGAAAGTAGGACTAGCAGGAATTTTGTGCTCAAGGAAGGTGGTAGAGTGAACAGGCAGGAAAAGTAGGGTGCTGTCACCCCCTGTGTTTGTCTCAGCAGTAGTTTTATGCTTGGTCTCACTGTAAAGAAAGATGATCTGCAGCCTTGGTATTTCTTTAATTTGGCAGTTGAGCCAGAGTTCATGGACCTGAGGGAGGAGAGAAAACCAAGTCAAGTTTAACTAAGTCAAGTCAGTGACTTAAGTTGTGGGTAAGTGTGAACATCTGTCAGTTCCTACTACTTTTGTTTCAGACAAACAAAATGTTGAACACATTAGAGATAGAAATAGAATGAGCAACTAACTGTGCAATTGAAGTTTGAGAAATTATTTTCAAGGTCAGAATGGCCAATAGACCCAAAATGTCCTAGGATATTAGTTCTGAAGTATTTCTTGAATATTAGAACAAAGGCAGCATTGACGTTTTGTTGGAATTTTTGTTTTGCAGTCTGAATGGCATAAACACCAGCGAATTTTGCGTGAACATATGTACACGTGTCGTTTATATGTTATTGGATGCATTTCCTTGGGAAACTAGAATCATGTCCAGCTTCCATTTTCCATGCACCATTTTAGAGAGTGACTCACTGCAGTTCCTGAAATTCCCTGGCAGTGATGCTGGTGATGTCAATGACTGTCCATAGCCCTGGTTATTTTCCAGAGCTCCAGTCCTTGAATGTGGTCTTGCCTATGGTAGTCAAATCTTGTACATTCACACTCCCTCTTGTTCTACATTTTATGGGAACCTAGTGAAAAAAAGAACTCATCTCCTTATGAAGTTGGCATTTTACACCTGTGGCTGCAGGTGTAACACAATTTTTTACCTCTTGGCATGTTTATAGCCTGGACAACTTATACCAGGTATGATATGGTCAGGTAAGCAAAAAAAATAAATCAATCTTTATGAAGACTAGTAAGAGTTAATTGAATTAGCTAGGTAACAGGATCCAGGCCAGTTATCAGGCACACTTTTCCACAAATAAAATATGTCTTAGTAGGAATGATGTAGCATTTGTGACACCAGTTATCCATAGATTTACGTTTTGGACTTTATAGGAGCTATTTTTATAGAGACATTACCCCATAAAGTTGGTAAAAGAAAAAACACCTGGTTTCTGTTTACTCTATGGTCAGTCCAAATGTACCAAGTAAAATCACATTCAAAATTATTGAGTCTCTGAGCTCCATAAAGCAAGGCAAAGAATATATACCCTTACCTACTAGCATATCTGTAGACATTGATTGAAGATTAATTGTAGTAATAATACTTAGGCTTATAAAAGTATACTTGCCTTTTTAATATAGAAGTATGGATTGCCCTTTTGAGAAGAACTGAATTTGAAGAATGTTCCTTTTCTTTTCTGTAGGGAAGAGCTGAAGATCCCTTAAGGGATGCCCTTAAACTATAGTCAGGTTTAGAAATTTGGAAAAAAAAAAATTAAAACTTCTTAAGGAAATGGAGTTTATTACTAGCAATCGGAAGTTGTTCCTGTGAGATTATGCCATTTCCCCATGTGGAGAATATTTATTCTAAACCTGTGTATCTTCATAGTGCTGTGCTAAAGTATCTATTTCAGAAATAGGGGCATTTTACCAATTAATATGTTTTTGATAGCATTATAGTTCTGCATGCAGGCTATTACAAAGCTAGCAATTAAAATCTTCTGACCAAATGTTATGCCTGATTAATCTTCCAAATGTTTTCTGAAGTTTTGCTTGTAGTTAGAGACTATTTCAATCATTTCACTATTTATATTTTTATATTTTCCACCAGTTTATTTAAGCTGGGCAGACTCTAGGGCAGAATAGTCTCTATTTATTCTGGGTCAGAAAAGTTTTTTATTATTATATGTTAGGTCAAGACATAAAATTGACTTATTAAGGAGGAGCAATTTAAGTTGTGCAGCTTCTGTTCCTCAGCATCTGAAAACCAGAGGAATATAAGGATATAAAGAATTGTTGAGAAACTGGGAATTCAACAAAGTAAGGATAGTTTTGGGTAGTGCTGGTAAATTCAGTGAGAAATAGCAGTTGGTAGGGAAGGAGAAAGGAATGAATTCATAAGAATGGAGGAACAAGGAGAGGGAAAAGGAGAGATGGGAGTGTTTCTGAGGTAAGAATAAGCAAATTGAGGAGTATCTTTGTGAGAAATGATAATCTCAGATATAAGTAGACTAAGGTTGTTGGATGGTCTGAATAGACGAGAAAGTTGTTTGTTCTGTTTTTTCATACCAGGAAAGACAGAATCTGAGACCATGACATGAACATGAGTTTGAAGACAGTTGTGTCTGCACTTCACTTAAGTCATGGCTCTGTTAACTTTCTTTTTTTTAAAGATTTATTTATTTATTTAATCATACAGAACTGTGCTCAGGCCAGAGGTACAGGGACGGTGAGAGGATTCACCAGGGACAGAGTTGGGAGCAGAACAGGCAGATCGACGAAGTACACTTCTGAGGGGAGCAGCAGGCGGATCAGGAGAGGTCTGCTGTGCCATGTGTATCACCTTTAGGGCAGGCTGGGATTGAACTCATGCTAAAGTGACTTTAGCTTCTTAGTGCTGAGCTTTAACCTGCTGCACCACCAGGGAGGGCCCAAGATTTATTTATTTATGCATACAAGAACTGGGGTACAGGCCAGAGGTGTGGGGGTAGGGGCTGAGAGGATTCACTGGAGACAGAGTGGGGAACAGAGTAGGCAGATTGCAATGCTGAGGAGAACAGTGAGCAGGACAGGAGAGGTCTGCTGGGCCATGTGGGTCGCCTCCCTGGCTGGGGATCAAACTTGCACTGCAGTGGCCACAGTGAGCTTTATAGTGCTTTAACCTGTTTCAACAACAGGCAGGGCCCCACTAATTTTCAATTAAAGACAAACTCAGTCTGGGCCTCCCAGAGGCACAGAGGTTAAAGTGATAAAATCAGAGCAAATCCATAGCAAATGTTTCTCACTGTGGTCACCAGAATTTCAGAATGAGCTGTTACGGGAGCATTGTGCTCTATTCCAAACATTTCCTTGCGGACCTGTCTGGGGACAGGTGAAAGTTCAAGAGCCTATGACAGGAAAGAAACCTGGACAAAATTTGCCCAAATCAATGGATTGTTTATTTGTAATTGTGAGCACTTCGTTACTAGTTTGGGACAGAATTCATTTTCTTGCAGCTGCAGTTTTGAGGCCCTCAGCTCTAGGAGGTCCCCTGCAATTCCCTTCCTGTGGCCTCTCTACAACCTACAGTTTGCTTTTCAGTGGCAGCAGGTGAACTCTCTCTCCTTTATGCTAAAACACAGTCTTATTTATAAAGGATAATCTTGGTTGAAGCAAGTCACAGATTTTGCCCACTTTCAAAGTTTGAGGATTATATAGGACCATAGGACCTGCTACTTTGGGGATAATGGAACAGTGTATTGGCCATGCTACAGCATTTCCATTCAAATATATATATATATATATTTGAATATATATATAGTGAAATTCAATGTGTTAGAATTAAATTATGTGAACATTCACACATAATCTCTCTCCAGAAGCAGTATGACAGTATGATATTAGAAATATCTCATTTATGGTAATAACATAAAATAAATGATTACATACTTGCTCTTGTATTATGGTTTTATTGTACAGGAAGATGAATGTATATAATTTATTTAAAATGTTTCTTTGTATGTGACCATTTGAAAGAAGACTATAACATCACTGTGCTATTACTGCTACAACATTTGCTAAACACCATACGTTCATAATATGATAATGAAATTCTTAGTAGTATAATGCTGAGCAACAAAACATTCTATACCTGTGAAAATAATTTTAGAGTAGTCATAGGTCAAATATGATACTGTAATAATTGAAGAAATTACATTGCAAATACATCATACTGGGTGAAATTTGCAAGCAATAAGGGTGGTTAAAGGCAAATAGTGATTCTCATTTTGGCTGTTTAACTTGGGGAGAGAAAAACTAATCAATAATTTGTCTTTCCAGGATTGCTAGAAAATATGTAAAAAGACTAAATATAGTAATGGAAAACTGTGGTAGATAAATCATGGGTAAAGTGATATATAATGAAAGTGGTATACATTGGTTTGTAACATCTCATGAGATTTGTAAAAGTTCCTGTAAAATAGTATTTATAAACTAAGACAGTTATTTAGGAAACTGACACCAAACCTAGAATTGTAGAAATGGAATAAGTAAGTACAGAATTAAAATACTATGACCAATAAAATAACTGTAAAGCTTTGAGGGCCAGACACTATCTGCCTTCGAATAATAGGCTGTGACATTTGAACCTCTAACACACCAATTATTGCAATAATTTGAGTTTTAAATTTATCTTCTGTAAGAGGACAATGATCCATTTTAAAATTGCTCTGCAAAATTGTATGGCAATAAACCAGTCACTGACTGTAAGTTTTTCATGATGTAATTAAGTTTCTTCATTTCATTGCCATGACTATCTGAATATGGACTGATCTTGGAAGAAATTAAAAAATAGTAAATATTGTTGGCCGACTTCAGCTTTTACAACAAAGCTAGGAAAAATGTCATTGATGAAAATAAAGTACTTGTTTTGTGTTCTTAAAACATAAAAATGACAACATTTTTATTTTACATGCCATTTCATGCACATGTCCACATTCTACATGCTCATTAGATAACTTCAGTGCACTGTTTGTTTGTTTGTTTTTATGAGATAGTGGATAAACATAATTCTTAGGGCCTCCCTGGTTGTGTAGGGGTTAAAGTCTCAGCACTCTCAAGCTATTGCCAGCCACTATAGTTCTATCTCTGGCAAGAGAACTAACTCACATGGTACAGCAGGCCTCTCCTGTCTAATCTGCTGTTCCCCTCAGCAGTGTACTGCTCCCCACTCTGTCTCTGGTGAATCCTGTCACACTCCTGCATTCTGGCCTATATACTACCTTTTGTGCATAAATAAATAAAAGTAAATGTTAGAAAAAATTATTGTCTTGACATTTAAGCCAATATGGAAACTTCTGAATGTTTTCAGAAATGTACAGGCTATTTTTTAGTGAAAAATAAAATTAGGATTTTTTTCAATGAAAAATTTTCAGATGGCAAAATTTATCCAAATTATAGGCAACCCCTGATTAAAAAAATTTATAGATAATCATCTGAATCACACATTTTTGCACATTTAAATGTTAAAATTCTGATGTACTTCTTTTAGAAACTAGAGATAGGATGGTGTAAGTGTGTATGATCTGGTAGAATTTACTTCTTAGTCAAATGAGGGCTGCTTGGGAAGGAGATAATCCTATCCCAGTTTACCTCCTCTCATCATTTTTCTAAAGTTTGCCTTAGGCTAGCTGCCTTAGGCTCTCATCTAAAAAGTTAAGAAATATTTCTCATCATGTATGAACACTAAATATATTGTGCAAGTTAATTTGGAATATTATTTGATGAAAAAAAAGGATACAACTTCCTGTTGGAAAACAAAATCTATGATCTTTAGAGTTCATCACAGACAAAAGGAATCTGTTTCGTTGCTCTTCAAGCTTATTGAACTATTATTCAAAACTCATGTAGCAGTTCTTAGTGAAGACTCATATTTTCTTAAAAGGTCTGACTATAAGGAATCATTATTTAATCTACTTATGATCAATGAAACATAATGGGAAGTCTGATTGGAAAGTGCAAGGATAGCATTTGCCATATTCTATGCTAGAGAATTCTTTGTTGACACTATATATTTGTTTTTGTGCCTTGTTACAATATGTTGTCTGGAGTACAACAGCTGTCTTATGATAGTGAGTTGAAAACCTTGATAGATAAAACAACTATGGTCAAGTTGGATTATGAAAAAATCTAGGTTATTGTTAACATTATGATTGGAAAGTAATCCTGAGACAATCAATCTTCCCACTTTTATTAAGTGAATAATACATGTTTATGTTTGCTACAGTTCCATTCATTAAATGTCCAATGTTTATAACTGAAATGTGTTTTATTGTTTTAATAGCTGCAGGAAAACTGAGAGGGTATCCTAATAATAGGTTGACAAACTGGTAAAGAAATTTTAGTCCACTGAAGTGTTGATATTGAATGGCAGTTAGATATTTGGAAAGAAGCTGGAAATTGGGCCCACAAAAGAGTGCATCAAAATAAAACATGCTTTGGGGAGAGTGAGAGTGTCAGGAACAGGAAATCAAGACCTAGGACAAACTTGCATTTGTAAGACAGTAATGATTTAAACATTGCTGTTTTTATATCAGTTGAGAAATTATAAAAAATATAAATGTCTTGGCCATCCCTGGTGGCGCTGGGGGTTAAAGCACAGCACTAAGAAGCCAAAGCCACTTCTGTATGAGTTGATCTCTGCCTGGCCCAGAGGTGATCTTCCTGACCCGCCCGCTGCTCCCCTCAGCAGTGTACTTCATCAGTTAGCCTCTTCTGCTCCCCACTCTGTCTCTAGTGAATCTTCTCACTTCCCCTGCACCTCTGGCCTGTACCTCAGTTCTGTATGTGTAAATAAATTAATCTTTTATATATATATATATATATATATATATATATACATATGTATATATATATGTATATATATACATATGCATATATATGTATATAAACATCTTGTGTGAACATACATAATACTGATTTTGTATACTGAAACTAACTTGATACATGGAAAAATTTTTCTATTCATGGCCAAATTAGACCTTATTTTTTATATTTCTGGTGTCCCTATTAAAATCAGCCAACATTCACATCTCTCTATCATAAATTTTCATCTACAAAGTGATAAGTGGGAAGACAGGAGGTCTAGATTCTGTGTGGTGTCAGGGGTGATTTACATGCTAGACTATGGTTGTATTATTTCTTAGCTTGATTCCACTCAGATCTGAATAATCTTGAAATGTACAGAGAGGCCTCCTTCTGTCCTAGAGGCATTAGCTACTGGTAGTCTCTATTCCTAAATTTAGTTGTTCAGATACTCCATTGTCCTCTTGTGAATTTTGAATACTCTTACTCCCCTCCCCCCGCCATCCTTTTCGTATCTTATTTCTTCTATTAAGACCTAAAATGTACCAGTTTCCTTTATAATTCTTACGCAGCTCATTCTCAAAATTGAAATACTGTGTGTTTTTCAAGATTTTTTCTACTTACCACCAGTTTTTAGACGGTTTATTGTAAGATTCAAAGGCACAGGATTTTATTTCTTGATCCTCCTTTTCTTATGGCTAGTACAGACATATTTACTCCATTAACTTTGTTGATACAAAGGGAGGAGTAACACAAATGGAAAAGCACATTAGTTTAATATTAAATAATTATCCTTGTCTATGTATATCACCCACATTGTTAAACCTGAAGGAAATTAAGATACAGGTACTAACAATCCCATTTTTCAATCTACTGAAATGGTCAGGCATATAAACTCCATGAAGTGATCATAGTTAGATAGAGATTTCAGGCTTTGCCCTAATTAATACTAGTACTTAATTTAATAAAATGTGCTTATTATTAAATTTGAGAAGGTATTGTCTCTGCATATGATATCCTGGATATCAGTATCTAGAGAACATGATAAGTTAGGGAGAAAATGTAGCCCACTGCCTCTGTTCCCTTTCTGTAATTCCTCTGCTCCTTATTTCCAATTGTTGATGATTAACACTTATTAACATGTGTTAATGAAGGTTAATTGAGATCAACTAACAGGAGAACAATGATGAAGTACATGCTTAAGAATAAGAATGGGACTATCACTTAGAACAAATATATAAGTGTGAAGGAGATAAACAATAAAAAGTAAAGATAAATTTTAATAGATGGTAAAGAAAAACTAAGTTAAAAAATTCAGAAGTAAGAATTCAGAATGAAAAATTTTGAACACCTAACTATTCAAATATTTCAAAGCAATATTCTTCTAGACAAAGCAGGTTACGGCTGGTTATTTATATTCCAACTGAGACTGGGACATGGATCCCAATTAGTTGTGGGTTTACATAAGGAGATGTGTTCTCTCAAATTTGTTCATCTTTCAAGATCAAATCTTATGCCTCTCTACACTGTCCCATCCATCCCTTTTCCAGTCTGGGTAAGTGTGTTCCCTTGATAATCCCATGGTAGCAGTCAGTACTTACCTAGAAAAGTTACTTTAACCCTAATGTAACTCCATGGATTAAGAAGTTCCCTCTCTTCTTTGACTCTGTAGTTGAGGAGACTTTCAAAGGGACTTGACTGTTAGAAAGGGACTTGACTATTAGAAAGCCCACTTTCCCCTGCCAACTTGTCAGGAGACTGGAGTGAAACATCTGAACCTGAGAGATAAGTAAAGAATTGTTAAGTGGGTGGGTATGAGGAAGCCCTTGAATTCTGTGGAATTAGTTTGAGCTGTGAAAAGGGGGAAACTGAAGTCTACATTTTAGACTTATTACTGTGTTCCTACACAGAGTTGCAGCAGAATTCAATAGTTCTAAATTTGAACTAAGTCTGAAATTCTGAATTCTTTATGTCACTTTAAAAACACCTGATGGATATGATCCAGTGCTCTGAATCACCAAGTGTTACAAACCAACACTGCAACAAATAAAAAAAGCTAATGCTAGCTAGGACAGGGGTATCAGCATAACTTTTCTGCTTGGATTGAATGGGGCAATTTTGAAAGTTCCTAGACCGTAAAGAGTAGTTGCAGGTAGCAGAGATCAGGCAGATGACAGACTTTGGATTGAGGATAGTTTTTCTATTCCCTCAGGTTAGAGCGGAATGGAAGGTGTGTATTTGTGTGTTCCTCTACTGATGGGAGGGTGACAGATTAGTCAGCAGATAGAAGAAATACTTTCCATTGTTACAATGTCAGTCCAATGGAAGAAGATGACCTGTGAAGAATGGGTCATAAATTTTAGAAGGGAGAAAAAGAGTACATTGTTTTTGAAAGTGTGCTAATACAGATAATTATCTTTACATATATCTTTAAAGAGAATTCACACTTAGCCCTATGTATCCCTTTGTCTCTTCTATCATTTGATTGAAATTGCAATAGGTACAGTGGCTTAGAGGCAGGGATAGACCAGATTGAGGATTTAAAATTATGCTTGGAACACTTCTCCTACTTTGGACTGTTACATGAGAAATAAGTAAATTTCTCTTTAACTTTTGGCTGATGTTTATTGTCGTTCTTTTCTTACAGCAGCTTATTCTAAACCCCAACTAATTACCTTCTAGCTGCCACACCACGGCTGTCCATAAGCGTGACTAAACATTGAAATCTGAGAAAATGCCAGTGTATATACATAGTTTATAATTGAGTAGGGAACTTTGGACACGTTTAAAGAACTAAACAAATTTTAAGTGGTCTTTTACAATTATACATTCCTAGTTCAGGAAGTTTTGCATTGTGATCTAGCAAATCTTTGCAGAAATTACTGTTAAAATCTACAAAGTAGAGATATAATTGTTTAAGCATGCAAAAAAAGGGGAATATTTTCTAAGATTTTTAACATGCATCTGAAGTGGAGTGAATCTATATCCCCAAATCATATACAGAGTCGTAAACCAAGATTATCTTAATAAAATATAATGCAGTTAAAATAAAATTTTAAGAGGTATAATGTGATTTATATGTATACTAAGAAAATTTGTAACAATATGTGGTTTCATGACCAGTTTTGAAGGAAGTCTAATCACAAAAATAATAAAATTACTGTTAATCTAATGATACAGAAATGTATGTATTTTTTAAAATTGATTAGCCAGTTCCCATTATTTTAATATTATTTTATTTCTGAAAATAACAATTATGTATTCTTAATCCTGAGGAGAGCATTTTCTAAAACACTTTTGTTTAGAAATACATGCCTTGGGATCTCCCTGCTTGCCCACTGGTTAAGTCTCAGTGCTGTCTTCTGTGTGGCCTGAGTTCCATCCCCAGACAGGGAGCTGACCCATGTGATGCAGCAGACCTCCGTCTCACCTGTTGCTCTCCTCAACAGTGTATTTCAATAGATCTGCCTCTTCTGTTGCCCACGCTGTACCTGGTGAATCCTCTCATCCCCAGTACCTCTGGTCTACACCCCAGTTCTTCTATGCAAAAATAAATATTTTAAGAATACATACAACCATATGCCTTCACAAATACAGATCATGTTATCTACAAGAATTCCATCCTGCATATTTTCTAGGAAATCAGAGGTTCTCAGTCACTAAAAATTTTAAAGTAGCTATTTACTTATTAAACTTCCCTTCTAGAGTTTGTTAGATCTTCTTAAAATTAAGATCTATCTAAGTCTGTCATTTCACATGTAGCATATGTGTATACATGTGCACACATACATGCAACAAAGATGTGTCTATTTCACTTCTATGTCTATTTCACTTCTGCTGGAGTAACCAAACCATTTATCTAGTTAATACAAGGCACATGAATAAGATCCTATGGTCTATAAGTGCCATATACTTTTATAGACTTTAATGAGAATGATGAATATGGGGTGTCTGGAACATACAAGTCAGTTTCCTTTTTCACATGTTCATGGTTTACATTTGCCACTAGAATATAATCACTGTGATAACAGAGCTATTTCAGGTTGTTCCTCTTCCCTTTTCCTAGTGGCTCTAATGCAGAAATATTGGTGCCAAACCATATCCCACAATGTGACAAGGGGAATTGCTTTGGATGAACTTATTGGAATTAATTTTTCCAAGCTGTGGAAATCAACACCTACTCAAATGCTGTCTAGTTGCCTGATCTAAACGTCATCCCTATGACCTAAATGTCTTTTGATCACTCCGGTAATCTCTTACCTTCTTTCTCTACTATAGAGCATTTAAAAGTCTGGGAACCCAGATTAAGCTCAGTTGGGCTCATGGACCCAAAACCTCAGTGCCTGTTTTGGGTCTGAAGTTCTTTGGGCCTATTCTGATTTGTGGATAATTGGGAACAGACTTACCTAAAACTGTGTGAAGAAAATTCACAGAATAAAAATAAATGTTATCTGCCTAAAAATGTGTAGCTATTAACACATTATTTTCATATATGATGCACATTAATAAACACCTGAGTTAAGCAGAGTGTTTGAAAAATCATCATGTGAGCATTGATGTTGACTTCCCATGCCAAAGTAGGAAATTGATCCAGCAAAAATGGCACATAGATTCTAAACAAGCATTGTATTTACCATCTCTTTAATAAAGGACAAACTCTAATAAATTGAAGTGTCACTCCATTTGTAAAATGTACTAAATAGTTATTCTAACATTTCCTGAGTAGTATTAATTGACAATATATTTTTGTTATTCAATTTGGTATAGATTCAGCTACAATAGGGGATCAGATAAGAAATATGAAAAATATGATACTGAATTGAATTGTTTGGGATAAGTTCTTAGTTTCTTAGGTCTGGAAAGAGTGCAGTTAGACACTCAGTGATTCTAGAAACTAATCAATTCAAACCATGGACTAATATAGCTAATTTAGAAAGTGGGAAGGAAGTTTTTTTTTTCCCTAAAGAATGTATATTGGTAGGTAAGGTCTGCATAGGACACTCTGCTGTGAGTCTGAGGTATAGACCGAAGTTCCTACTAGCAAAAAACCAGAATTGTACAGGAGAAAATAGCAGAAACAAGTTTTCTGATTTGGAAAATATGGGAACTATTAAAAGTAATTTCATGACTGGGCAGCATTGGGATACACATGGCTCTGAACGAATAGACCTATAGTATATTCCATATCAAATATAGTAAGTATTCTAAGTCTCACTAGCCATGACTGAGAATTCTGACACTTCTTATCTTGGCCTACGTGTAGTCTAGAATCTGTTGGGCTTAGTATCTGTGTGAAGGATGGTAGTATGTGTAAGTAGTTGGTTAACAGGTCAGAGTATTTAGGGATAGTTATAGCACCACATTACAATTTAAAAATTATAGTATTAAGAAAATGGAAATACACAATCATTGTCAACAGTGGGTGGGGAAATAGAATATTTTTTATAAACACATGATGCTATGCCCAAGGATAAATTAGATGTTGGAAATTATCTCTTCATCAAAATGTAAACATGTCTGTACTCTTCCTTGTCCTTGTACCATTCTGCTGCTTCTTCTCTTGTTCCATCTCTCTTTTCCTTTCCCTCTTTCTTTCTCTTATTTTGAGACAAGAAACTAGAAGTTGCCTGGATAAGCCTAATAACAACTTTCATAGACCAAATTGATATTTTTAATACATATGATTAAGAACATACTAATATTTATTCTGCAGATTCATTTGAAAGAGTCCTTTCATGTCATCTAACTATAAGCATAATGCAGTCCTCTACCAGATATTTTATCAGACAGTTGAGACACTGCAAAGTTTAAGATTGAGAAGTGTTACGTTAATAATCTCTGATATTTTTCTTTTTTGGCATAGGGATTAGGTCAGAAGCATGGAGGGTGAGAGAGACAGAATAGGTAGTAGAAAAGCTTCCAACCTGCAAGACAGGAGAAGTCTGATGTTCCATATGTGGGTAGCTCCCTGGCTAAGGATCCAACTCAGGCTGTGGTGATGATGGCGCTAAAATTTAACTGGTAGGCCACTGGAGAGGCCCTCTGTGACATTTTTCTTAATGTGAATATGATGGTCTTTTGTAATCTGAGTTCACGTTTACCATTTTCACATGAAACCATCATGTGGAATAAACCAAGGTACTCTGTAGTAAAAGTCAGTCTTTCGTTTCAGATTATTAGTTCCATTACCAGGACATTAACTATTAAATTTTCTCACTGAAGCTGATGCTAACATTGTTTCCTTTTTTCTCCTCATTCTTTCAGGCCTCCCTTACCCTGCCTTCTTCTTTTTATTATCATCATCATTTGGTGTGGTCTTTGTAACTTATTATGTTTTGTGTATCAGTCAAGATACTCTAGGGAGGAAACCATGTGTGTGTATGTGTATTTTTTCTTATGGAATTGCTTCATGCAATTGTGTCAGGTTAGTTCAAAAATTAAGGGCAGGTTCACAAGTTAAAAATTCAGATTATGAAAAAAGTACAAATTTTGAACCTACAGTCTTGAGGCAGATGTCTCTCCTTTTTGGGAATTCTCAGTTGCAGTAAAGGACTTTCAACTGATTGGATGAGGAAAGCACACTTCATTAAGAGTAGCCCACTTATAATCAACTGATTGCCAATGTTAACAATATCTACAAAATACTTTTTTACAACAGCACCTAGATTAGTGTTTGATTAAATAGCTGACACTTTAGCCTGGTTATTTTGACACATAAAGCTAACAATCACACTTAGCAGATTCCTTTATATCACTAATCCCATGCCATTGGAAGAGTTCAATACTTAAATAATGTTACATTAGCAATTTTAGCAATGTACCCACTCATTCTTGGAATCATAATATGCTGTAAATCTTTGAAATACAATCTTCAAGCACAGTGCAAGAATATAGGATTCCAGAACTCCTAATTTCTACCTAAATTGCCCCCCATTCTGAGCCCAATTTAGAGTATTTATATATACATGCATATTTTTCTTATCTATATTACATAAAAATTGATTGTGCAGAACATTACGATATAAAATTTTAAAGCCAAGTATCAAAGGTCTTACAAAAATACTAAGGTTGCGGAGTAAATGCCAGATTTCCCTGAGAAGAAAAAATTAGTTGACTATCAGATTATTATATATTAAAGTATCATTGATTAGACAACCATTATGAGGATACTAACAAGGAAAAAGTGTATATAACTCAATCAGAGGTATCAGTTTGAAGCTGAAAAAATGCAGTCTATAAAGATGCTTTCTTAGATAAATAGTATGTTTAAGGAGGATAGCATTCTAGTTGCAGAAAAAATATTTAAGCAGAATTGGAGGAGAACAGGGTGCTTTGTCATAAAGGCCAGAAGTTTAGTATCATTGTTAGATTTGGTGATGCTTTGAAATGCTGATGAGAAGTTATTCTCCTAAGGTTGGTTGGGGGCAGTTCCAAAGACTTTGCGTATTATTTATGTTTTGACTTATTTTATTTTTTTCTTTTTTGCATAGGGAGTACAAGTATTGGGGAATAATTTCTTATTTCCATTCGAGTGTGTTTATTTTAAACATAGATGAATAACAATAATAACTATAGCAGTACTTTTATTTCATTTAAGTAACTTTCCTAAAAACAGGAAACTTGATGTTATATAGTTTCATATTTAATTCTATCCCAATAAAGATTAATATTCTGTCTCAGACATTATTCAACTTGCAGCAATACTACATATAAGAAGCAAAACATACTGACTTTAATAGTGATCTTAAAAATGACATGAATTTCTAATATTTCTTCACCATTTCAGTAGTTTTTCAAAGAATTTGTCTCTTCACTGATTTTTTTCTAAGTAAATACAGATTTTAAAAAGGATACTATGCTGCACCTTATACTGGTAATAAAGAAGCCAGTGGCGGTGCAGATTTTATAGCATCCCATAAACACACCATCTGAAGTCATGTTACACTACCTGCAGCAGTAGGGGGCTTCCACAGTACACAGGGAGTACCCCACATGCTACTTTGAGTAAAATATCAGTTATACAGCATGAAAACTTGTATAAGTTCTTAAATCATTGCGTACTTTAAATCACTGCCTTATTATTGTTGTATTTTCCCTTGCAAACCCTACTTGTTTAATGTCTCCCCTCCTCTTCTTCATCCATGCCCACTTTCATCACTATCTCTTCTTTCTTTCACTTTGCCTTTTTTTCCCCCTTTGCTTCTTCCTTCTTTTTCCAATACTACACTAACTAGGATTTGATTATCTTGTACCTACACTAGGTATGGAGCTTAGACTGTATATGGACTGGCAATAAATATGATTAAGAACATTCTAGCAATTTTGCTAGTAACGAGGGAGTTCACTATATTTTTAAGATAAAGACTCTACTTTTAGCAGTAGAGTACAAGATGAAGTTCATACCTAAGTGTCTCTTAGAAGTTTGATAATACATTATTTTTAGATAAGCTTCATAGATTTTTAAATATATATAATTCATTCCTATATGAGTCAATCCTATTTGAATTCATTCCTATATTTAATAAATTCAAATATCTACTTTGTTGATTTATAAGAATCTGAAAGTTGATCTTTTATTTTTAGATCTGCATTCATTGCTTCTTTAATATATATGAAATTGTATAATGTATTGTTTGACTTTGTCTAAGACACCCATACTTTCTTCATCCCAACATGGTCACAAAAGTAACAAATGAACAAAAAAGGGGGTGATAATTAATATGTATATTATCTGGACTTTGTATTTGGGTGTATAAATGTAGTTTTAAAATAATTGGCTGAAAAAATATTGTCATTTAACCAGAAAGGGTCTAACATCGAAAGAATTATTACAGTAGTATAATGTATGCAATATAAAACTTGAACTTATTATACATAGTGGAGCAATGTTAATCTACCATTCTCTGTCTCCTTCAAACAACTTTGAGTGGCTAATTCACTGTAATGCAGGATCTGTTAAGAATTTTCATATTAACTTCTCCATAGAACACAGAATGGACAGTTAATTCAAGTGAAACATAGTTTCAAATGCCCCTGCAGTTCAGTTTTATGAACAAGACATATGTTTTCACTAATAACTCACTACAAAAGCTTGATAATGTTAAAATGACAACCTAGAGAAAATGTTTTGAAATAGGAATGTGTAAAAGCGTGAATTGATTCTGACCATTCAGCTTAGTAAGACAAAGAGAGACCATCTCTTGAGCAGTTTTCAAAAATAGCCAAACTTCTTATATTTATTTTGTTCTTTAAAATCATAATGCCAATTAAATCTTTCAACAAAGGAATCAGTGCCTCTCTTTCAGATAAAACTAATACAATTACCAAAATGTACTGAAAAATGAAGGGGAGGAGAGGAAGTTTAAAGCTGTTCACTTCACAGTTATTCCAACACTACCATGAATGTCAATAGAATTAAATAAATTTTCAAAGGGCAACAAGGTTACAGTGGTCCAAATATTATAGCAAACTTTATAGTTTGATGACTATTGGATGATCATTAAATAAATTTGAATTTCACTGGCAAACTAACAAATACCTGCAGATATTTATTTATTTATTTTAGATTTATTTATTTGTGCATACAGAACTTGGGGACAGGCCAGAGGCTCAGGGGCGGCGAGAGGCTTCACCAGAGACAGAGTGGGGAGCAGAACAAGCAGATATACGAAGTATACTGCTGAGGGGAGCAGCGGGCAGGTCAGGAGAGGTCTGCTGAGCCATGTGGTCATCTCCGGGGCAAGTGGGAATCGAACTCATGCAGAAATGGCTTTAGCTTCTCAGTGCTGTGCTTTAACCCACTGCGCCACCAGGGAGGGCCCTACCTGCAGATATTTTAACCCTGGTATATTTTTAAAAATAACCAAGTTCACTGATACACAACTTATAGGCTGCTGTATAAGCAACAATTGAACCCTTTAATGCAGCTCTCAAATGAGCAGTTCCCTTTACTGCTTCATTAATATAATTGGAAGTAGGACTTGTTTATCTGTAGCCAAATAATTTCAAAGGGGCTGATTATTCTGTGAGCCCCTTGGAACATCATTTCAAAGCAGACGAGGGACGTGCATGAAGAACACAACTACGAAATTCTTTACAAATGAGAAAATTATAATTTGACACTAACAAGGTGGTTGCTAAAGCCCCACTTTCTCTAATTAAGAATCCTTTTTTCCTCTTTCTTAAAGTCCAGTGTCAAAAATTATTAAAAGTAGGATCAAGTAGATGAAGCATGGCTTAACATGTTAAGTGGATGTAAGGAATTGTATTACAAGTTTTCACTTCAAATTAATGTTCTATGCTATGAATATATAAACTCTAAATACATCAACCTTGACTTGAGATCTGGACTTGTCTTAAAGAAATGTATAATGGATTATGTTTAAAATTCATAGCTGTGCTAAAATATGCTTACAAGATAGCATACCTAAATTCCCATTCCTTTACTCTTTTATTCATTCCTGACTTTAATTTTTTAGACATATTTGTTGAATGCATTTTTTTTTTTTGCCAATGATTACTGTGTCAGAAACTATGGCAGAAGCTTTAATCTCTCTCTCTCTACATCTGACTACCGTGTTTCTTTAAAATATATTTTGACTGTTTTTATAATATGGTCTTATGCATATGCATATATATGAACTCTCAGAATCCACAGAATTAGGGTAAAAAAGAAAATGCAATATGTAAGATCAGAGTTAGCAAGTTACAAAACAAGAAGAATGTACTGGGAAGGATAACAAATCTTATCTGTAAGAATAGAATGAAATCCGGATCTAATTTGATAATGTTCCCCAGGGAAATAATGAAAAATGTTTTTAAAATATTTTCTTTGCCAAATGTAAAGTGTATGTAAAAGAACCTAAAGCATATTTAAAGGACCTGCATGACATGTGGAGAAGAAAAATTATAGAACAAAGTAGAATAAGTGATAGGATGTAATATAGGGGAGTAGGCTACAGAGAACACTGGAAAAAATGGTTTGCATTCAGACATTAACTTAAAGTTCTTGCTTTATCCTAGACCTTATTGACATCAGTGTTGCTGTTGTTTTTTTTTTTTTTTTAAATGGTTAAGTCACAGGAAACCTGAGAAGTATTGTAACTGTTATGTTTGTCCCTTAATTCATTTATTCGTCAATTTATTCACATTAACATTTAATATGCTTTAAGCATAGGACGTCTGCTTAGACAAGGGTCATTGATTCAAGTAACAAAGATTCTTTTAAGAACCTAGGTAAAGAAAATCTTGGTAAGTTGAATAAGAAAGAACACACCATGTGTGCTAGTGATATGTATAAGCATATAGCCTTGGAGGGAAGCACATAAAGAAGCCAATTTGAACTGTGACATCAACAAAGGAATAATGGGTTAATGGGTAAAGGCCTTTCTCAGTTGTTTTGTATCAGCCCATTTCTCAGCTGTGAAGGGATTAAAGCAGCTATTGGGAAGCATTGGATTAAGCAAGTAAAATGAATACTATTAACTACTAGCAATTATTCTCCTTTGGAAGCAAAAACTATTACATTTTTCTTAAATTGGTATTTATATTCTAAAACTTCACTCTCTAAGTAGTGGGATATGGACAGAATCTCCTAACCATTGTTTTCTGGAATAACATATAGCATAGAGTTATTCAGTAATCATTTTCATTTTGAATTTTTAATGCTAACTTAAACCTTTGCTGCATTTTGGCACACACACCCAGATTCTTCCATTAAGAACATCCAATTAAATAAAAAAATAATATTTGAGAATATCTTAACAGTTTAATGAAAATTAACGAGGAATTTATAGAGAATTTTTGTGTATGCTTTGTTTTATTCCATTAAAGCACATGCAAATGATGCACAGTTATCAATGCAGCAAAATAACTGAGGTAAAAATAAATTCCTTCTCTCTTTGTCCTCAATCAATGCTACTCCCTGTATGGAATACAATTTCTACTAATTTCCTACTTCAAGTTCTTGTTTATTAGCAAGGAATTTTTTTTTTTTTTTTTTTTTTTTTTTAGCATTTACTGTTGTCATGAAGGTTTAGACACATTGTGGTGAAGCTCAAGGACAAGTAAACATCTCTTGGACATTTATTTCTCTAAGTGTTCTTTGTTTTTCTTTTTAAGAATTATTTAGGCATACAGAATTGGAGTACAGGCCAGAGGCTCAGGGGTGGTGAGAGGTTTCACCAGAGACAGAATGGGGAGCAGAACAGGCAGATCAATGAAGCACACTGCTAGGGGGAGCAGCAGGCGGGTCAGGAGAGGTCTGCTGCACAATGTGGATCACATCCGGAGCAGGGATAGAACTCTTGCTGAAGTGGCTTTAGCTTCTTAGTGCTGTGCTCTAACCCTCTGCGCCACCAGGGAGGGCCATTTTTCTCTAATTGTTAACAGAGAATACCATCTCCTGCATTTTGTGTGCCTTCAAAATCTCAAAGTTAGTAATTTTGCCCAAATTTTACTTAGCATAATATGAGTCAGGGAGTTCCTGGGAGACTGAGTTCTGGTTTACTTACATTAGACTGATCCAATATAGAGATTGCTATTATTTTATTGTGCATCATTCAAAACAATTTTTCCAGCTAAGTGATGTGAAAATTATTAGCTATATAAATATATAATAAAAACATCACCTTCACAGACATTAGGGAAACTTTAACATCCATTAAAATAAGAAGGTCCTCCCTGGAGGTGCAGCAGTTTAAAGCAC
>NW_004567107.1:61713487-61715071 GCF_000260355.1 Condylura cristata | reverse complement strand
ATGATTATGAAATATGCCTTTGAAGTCCTAAGGGAAAATAATTTTTATTCTATAACTTCTATTCCTAACCACCTACTGCGATATTTCCAGGTAATAGGGAGAGTTTCTGCAAACAAATGCAAAAATCCATCTCCACTGGATTGTTTCTTGGAAGTTAATGACATTTGGTTTAATAAAATATCGAGAAAAATGAGGTTTAGAATTATGTCAGAGAAGCTAGATTCAGCACAGGAGAAAGATGAAGGCTTTCCTAAATTGGTTGATCTCCTGGCTGTACTGGTAGAGTTATGAAGAAAAAATTACCCAAATTAAAATAAAATGCAACAAAATAATTTATATAAGATGTATTTGGAAGTTGGAAGGTACATGTGTATTTATTGACTAGAGCATTCAAATGCATTCTGCGCAATTTATTATACATACTATAATGCTAATCAATACATATATAGGTTTTATTCCACTTGATTCAGCAATGAAATATTTAAATAATAAGCACTATAAGCGTAGCAGTAATTTAATTGGAAGTAGTAATTTAATAAGTAAATTCCATATTTCTTTCCACTAATTTCAGTCTTCTCCCGTGCATTGAAAGCTCCATACCATTAGTGTTTTAAAATGATGACATTAAGCATTTTGCTTAATTTTATATAAACTGACCACTTATGCACCAAAACCTTCTCTACCTTTCTCTCTCCTCTTTTTGGTATTCATTGATTCCAAAATGTCTTCCTTCTCATGATTAATTGCTATCTAAATAATAGTTGAAATTACCCAGCTTCATTAACTCACCAATGACTTCCCAGTCACCACTTATGCAGAAATATTTTGATATATTTCTCTTGCTGTGATATTGTATATGCTTGACCAATCCTTTTCTCAAACAATTCTCCTTGGATTCCTTAATAATGTTTTAAGTCATGCTTTCCCTCTGTGTTCAAATTAGCAAGGTGTATGATGTAATAACGTATTTGAGAAGGCTCTGTGGCCAGGTGAATAAGGTTGGGTCCTAGCTCCATGACTTACAAGCTGTAGCTGTCATTTGAGTACTTGATTTCTCATGTCTTAGTCATATACTGAAGAAAGTACTTGTTCTAATCTGATAGGTTAAGATTCAGTTAGTTAATACATACAAAGCTTTTGAACCTTTGAATTAAATAAATGTTTAGGCTCCGTTCTTCTTTCTAGGTGGCCTTCAGAGTCTCTGGGTAGTGAAAGCTAAAATAAGTAGTTTGCTGAATATTAAGCATAGAGAAGAAACAATAAATTATTTTGAAATTACCAGCTTTTGGATTCTTTCTTTCTGTGATATTCCAGGAGTCTATGATCTGATCTCAATTCATCATATTCTAAATATTGAATGTCCTCAAATTCCATAGATAGAGAGATAGATGTTGTATCTTTAAATATATCAAACTTCCCCTTTGCCTTCTAATTCTTACTACTTCTTGTGAGCAGGACTGTAAATGCCTATACATCTCTTAAAATACTTGCTAAGTATTCTGGGCCCTCCTTGGTGGTGCAGCGGGTTAAAGCACAGCACTAAGCTTAAGCCATTTCTGCCTGATTTCGATCCCTGCCTGCCCC
>NW_004567107.1:61667341-61712947 GCF_000260355.1 Condylura cristata | reverse complement strand
AGGGAGGGAAATGCACGGGACTATGGTGGTGGCACAGGGGTGATTTGGTGATGGGAAGCCCGTGGGGATTACAATTGAGATGAAAAAAAAATGTGAAAAATGATGTAAAAATAAACTTTTTAATAAAAAGAAAAGTTCATGGGCACAGGAGCTAAAATTCATTGAGCTGATATTTATCCTTTATGCTAATTCTATGGTACATTACATCAGTGGCTGTCTGGATGCTAAACAAATCTTTCATTTACTTATGTCACTTGATATGACATATATTGCTTTTTCTGTTATGGGCTTTGATTTTCTAAAATTTTTGTGTCTGTTTTAAGAGAATTTGTTCCGCACTTTTCTTGTTATATACTTTTCTGATTTGGATACATTTTACAGTCCACCTAAAATGAATTAGGCAATTTATAAAATCTTCTACATCTTTATTGGAAGAGTTGTAAAGAACTATTGATTATTCATTTAATGTTTGGTAGTCCACTGATGAAGTCATCAGTTACCTGAGAGTCTTTTTTAAATGGAAATATGCTTTCTAATAATTAACTCTCTATACTTGGTATAGTTATATTTAGATTTTCTGTTTCTTCTTGAGTTAATTTTTATTGTGCCTTTCTATATGCTTAACTATTTCATGCAAGTTATCTAATAGGTTGACATATAGCTGTTCAAAGTGTTCATATGTAGTCACTTTTATTTATGTAAAGTAATGTCTGATGTTCCCCCTAATTTTAGTAATTTAAATATTTTCATATTGATCAACGTAACGTTATTGATTTTGTTGATAATTATAATAAATTAATTTTTAATTTCTTTGACTTTCTGTTTTCTTATAATAAATTTTCTTATTTTCCACTTCCTTCTGCTTTATGTTTACTTTGCTCTTTTTACAATTTCAATTTTAAGTTGGTTACAGACTTAAGCTATTTTTGCTTTTTTTAAAATAAGCATTGTTATAAAGCTTGATCTTAGTTGAAAGCAATAAATTTGGGTATGTTAATTTCTATGCATATATGAATTCCAAATTTCTTTTTCACTGATTTCTAATTTCACTTAATAGTATTCAAACAGTATACTTGTATAATTACAATACTTTACAATTTTCTGAATATTATCTTATTGCCATTCATATGGCCTATTCTATGTTCTTGGCCAAATGGGTATTCTACTGTGGGCAAGTGGAATGCTCCATGGATGCTTATTAGATCAAGTATTATATGGGATTTTTGAAGTCCTCGCACTTTTTTCTTGTTTGCTATTCTGACTCATCTATCCATTATTTTAAAAAGGGTATGAATTCTATCTCACTTTTTTCTTTTTTTGCTATTCTGACTCATCTATCCATTATTTTAAAAAAAGGTATGAATTCTATCTCCTAAGACATTATTGTCTTTTTTTTTTTCTCTTCAGTGCTATCAGTTTTTGTCTTTTGCATTTGAAGTCTTTGCTGTTAGGAAAATACATATTTATATGATATTTTTCATACAGATTTCCTCACTTGCAAATAGCTCTATCTCTAGTAGCATTTTTGATTTTAATGTCTTTGTGCCTGATACTAGTATGCACATTTTGAATTTTCGTATGCTTGTCATTTTTGTGCTATGTGTTCCCATTGTTTCATTTTTAGCCAATTTGTCAGACTACATTTACAATGTATCTCCAAAAGACATACAGGGTTGGTTCTTGTTTATAATCCACTGTGACAAACTCTATATTTTGATTGCATTATTTCAATCAGTTACATTTATTGTTTTTATGGTGCTGGGTTTCTTAATGAGAGACAGAGGAGAGTACTTCTGACCTCTCAGTTATTACCTGGAATATAGGTCCTTCAGTGCAGTGATAGGTAATGAGAAATGCTGGCAACTTGTCCTTTCCAGAGAGGTGCCATAGGCCTTGATTCGAACTGGCGAGGGTGTAAATCCATTTCATGATAACATTTGTTTGAGTTGGACCTTATTCTACACTAGTTGGTGAGGGAAGGGAAGGTGGAGATGTTCATAGCTTAAGCCAAAGCTGTCAAAGCTGTTTTTATTTTTATTTTTTTATCACATTCTAGTAGATTGTCTTGAATGATTTTTTTTCTGCACATGCTCTATAATTTTATATTTTTAAAATTTTATAATTTAATATTTTTCAGTTATTTTCACCTGTTTCTTTGGAATTTGGTTCCATAGATATACTCATTCCAGAAGTGGATCTTACCCACTTTGCCTTTTTATAGTTGCTTTCTTAAATAATTTTTTAATAGATTCTGATTTCCTTGATAGAATATCCAACAGTACTCCTCTGACTAATGGCTCATCTCGCCCATAAAATCTTTTCAGTAAATATCTGTGGAGAGAAATAACTAAATGTAAGCAATGCTCTCATTTCTTTGCTAAATAATACTGTGTTGCTACATAAGAAGAAAAGTAAGAGAACATGGATTCTATTCATGTTTTAGATGCATTAGTTTCTTTAACCAAGACTGGGTCAATCTAGAAATTAAACACTAGTAGGATATTCTCCATCTTTTCTTAAAATAACTTCAAGTTCTCCTAGGTTTTGATACTAATATGTGAATCTAGACACTCAGTATTAGTGTAACCTTCTTTATAGTGAGAATTTGAGTTCTCACTATAAAAATGGTTGAGTTATTGAATAACTGTGAGTAACTATAATTTATGATATCTCACATTTTTATAGCTTTGATAAAGATAGCATTGAAGCTATATTGTTTGGGGTAAACTGGCCATTTTAATGATGCTAGTTTTTCCAGTCATGAAAGGGAATATCTTTAAAAACAAACAAACAAAAAAAATTGCTTATTTATTCATACAGAGATGCGGAGGGTGAGAGGATTCACCAGCAACAGAGTGAGGAGCAGAACAGGCAGATCGACGAAGTACACTGCTGAGGGGAGCAGCGGGCGGGTCAGGAGGGGTCTGCTGTGCCATGTGGTCACCTCCGGGGCAGGCGGGATTGAACTCATGCGGAAGTGGCTTAAGCTTCTTAGTGCTGTGCTTTAACCCACTGTGCCATCAGGGAGGGCCTGAAAGCGAATATCTTAACATTTATTTGTGTCTTACTTTATTATTTTTTTTTTGCATCGTCTTCCAATATTAAGTTGATAAGTAATGGTGAAGGAATGTGTCCTTGTCTAATACCCATCTTCATGGAAAAGCTTTCAATTTTTTTTTTTAACCATTATGTTAGCTATGAGTATAACCTTTATTTTGTTGAAGTTTGCTCATTGTTTCCTCATTTTTGAGAACTTGTAAATATTTTTTGAATCTTGTCAAGACATCTGTGCACCTGCTGACATGATCATATCTTCCCTTTTTGTTGATGTGGTGAATTACACTGATGTGTGACAGATGTATAACAATCCTGTGACTTTGAAGTAAATCCCGCTTTTTCATGATACATGATCCTTTCACTGTACTGTTTAATTTTTGCTAAGATTTTGCTAAGGATTATAGTATCTGTGTTCATCTGGGATGTTGGTGTTTTGTTTTTTTTTTTTTTTCTTCTGCTTTTGATATCAGTACTGTTGGTCTCATAAGATGCATTTGAAGTTTTTCTTACCTCATAATGTTGGAAGAATTTCAGAAAAATAGGTATTATTTAATCTTTGAAGTTTGGGAAGACCTAATTGATACTATTGTCTGGTCCTTGGCTTTTCATTTTTTGTCTGTTTCAATTGGATGGTCAAATATTTCTATGACTTTTTCCATTTCCTTTAGGTTATTAACCTAACTAACATTGTTCATCATAATCTCTTATGATCTGATGAACTTATGGGATGTCTGTTGTAACATTGCTTTTGATTGTATTTATTTGAGTCTTTCCCCTTTTTTCTTTGAGTCTAGCTAGAGACTTCTCATCTTAGTGAATTTATTTCAAAAAAAAAAAAAAGCTTTGGTTTCATTTATCTTTTCAACTACCTTTTAAATGTCTTTTATTTATTTCTGATTTTTATTATTTCCTTCATTCTATAGACTTTAATTATGTCTATTCAACTTTTTCTTGTTCCTTAAGGTGAGAGATAAGATTATTTGACCACCTCCTTGCTTCCTGACATGGGCTATGTTGCTACATATTTCCCTCTTAGTACTGCTATTATTTTGTCTCATAGATTCTAGAAAGTTGTTTCCTCATTTTCATTTTTCTTAATGTATTTTTAAATTTCTTCTTTGATTTACTCATAACTGAATAAATAACCATTAACATGGTAAAATTTCTAGAAAACTAATTCTGAAAAAAAGTTAATGATGGCTGGAAATGTAGAGAAAATAAAAATAAGTTAAAATCCTAAGAACATCGTAGTTGTACTGAAGTGACAAAGAATATCAATGAAATTTATCAATAAACTATATATTGAGCAATGGCAAAATTAATTGTGATATATTTGTACATGGAAATACTGTAATTAATGAGAATGAACAAGATAATAGCTTCCTGCATCAACATTGTGTGAGTCTCACAAGGTAAGAAGTACCTTGAAGTACAAAGAAGTAAAAAGTACATACAATGCAAACAGAATGATTTGATTCACAAAGGGTTCAAAACAAGGCAAAACTGAACTGTACAATCTGGAAAAATATCCATAAATCATTTAAATAATAAGTAAACCAAGAAAAGTTTATCAAATAACCTGGGATGTATTAAAGAATTAGGGAATGTATCTATAAAATATTGATGTCTCTATTATGAAATTTTTATTTTCAATATATTTGATATTCTTTATTATTTAATACAATCTTTGTGTACTTAATACTTTTATTCCTAAATATGTTCAACATTATAAAAGGTGGAGTTATATCTAATCTATGGAGTTATTATAAGAATGTAACAGAGTTATTATAAGAATGTAACCCTGTAAGACTTCCTGTCCAATGATATTTTAATGTATTATCAGACTATTTTTGAAATAGTGTGCTAATTCATACTGTGTTCCTACTTTATTCTCACTGTGCTAAATCCTCACTTTGTGTCCCATGTGTATTTACAAGTCCAATTTTGTTTTTTTTAAGTACAGTATTGTCTCCATAGTTTTGCATTTGTGTTAGAATGTCTGGCCTTAATTGTGTTTTATTTCCTCAGAAAGCTATTTCTCTGCTTTTGTGAAATCGTATCACATTAGTAAAGCATACATACAGTGAAGGTTTAATTAGGTTGTTTATTTCATAACCCTATTCCCAAAATGTACCTGAGGAGATTGAAAAAAACTCTTGAAATCTAAACTTTAAAAACATAGATCTAGCTGGGAGGGGTGTGTGTGTGTGTGTGTTTTAAGTAACTAATTTTCAGAGAACATTTTACTAACTCAGGAGATGGGGACATGATTATTAATTTTCTCTGTGCATATTTGTACTTCATTCTTTACTCCCTTCATAGCATTACAAATTCATTAATATGGACATTTTATATATTTTTTTTTCATTGTTTTTTAAAAAAAAATATTTTTATATATACATACAGGAACTGGGATACAGGCCAGAGGAATGAGGATGAGAGAGGATTCATCAGAGACAGAATGGGGGAGAGAACAGGCAAATTCACTGAAATACACTACTGAGGGGAGTGAGAGGAAGGCCAGGAGAGGTCTGATGTACCACCATCCCTTGGCCAGGGATTGCAGTGGCTGTGGATAGCTTCATAGTGCAGTGCTTTAACCCTTTGTGCCACCAGGGCCCTATATTTTTCACTTTTATAGTACTTTGGCTTGATCATTGCACAGGACCGAGAATGATTATCAGATGACCTAGAATACATGCTGTTTGAATTTAAAATGAAGTTTTAGGCCCTCCCTGGTGGCACAGCGGGTTAAAGCACAGCACTAAAAAACTTAAGCCACTTCCGCATGAGTTTGATTCCTGCCTGCCCTGAAGGAGATCCACATGGCTAGGAAGAACTCTCCTGACCTGCCCACTGCTCCCCTTAGCAGTGTACTTCCATGGATCTGCCTGTTCTGTTCCCCTCTGTCTCTGGTGAATCCTCTCACCTCCACATCTCTGGCCTGTACACCAGTTCTATATGCATAAATAAATAAATCTTTAAAAAAAATGAAGTTTTATATATTTAGGGACTAAATTGAGGAAAATACACAGATAGATCCTAAAGCTCTTTTAGTCTTTCATTCAAGATAAATCTTAATCTTTTTATCATAGAGATAAAATTTTTATAGGCCACCATTCTCTATACCAGTGTCATCTGCTACAGATGTCACTATAAACAAACCACATTAACGATGTTACAAATGAAGAGGTGCGATTAATTTTAATTATATAATTTACTTATGTATGCAGTGTTACATAAATTTCAGAACTTTAGCATCATACATCAAGAAATGGATTCACCATACATCACCCACCAGGAAAGTTCTAGTAATATTCATCGCTATCAAATTGACTACCAGTGTCATTTGACTACCAAATTGTCATTTGACTATCAAATTGATAGTCAAATTATCATTTGACTATCAAATTGATTCCCAGTGTCTCACATAATAAACCCTCTAGAAAACAACACTTATTGTTTAAGACTTGTTTTTTTGTGTGTTTTGTTAGTTTATTTGTTTTGGTTTTGTTTATACCGTATACAAAACTACCTAGTATATGGCTTTCCCTTTTTGACTTATTTTGTGTACTGTGATCACTTCCAGTTCCAGTATTATTTCCATCTTATTTTTTATAGCTTTATTATATTCTTTTGACTACAGATAAACCATCTTCTTTACCCGATTGTGCATTAATAGAAAGTTAGGTTGTTTCCATATCTTGGCTATTGTGAATAGCGCTGCAATGAATATAGGGATGCAAAGATCTTTTTGTATTGTTTTTATATTCTTTGGATGAACAGTTAGAAATGAAACGATTGTATCATATGTCGTACATAGATGAAAAAAATGAATAAACAAACTTTTAGACTATCAGAAAATTAATGGTTATCAGAAGGAAATGAGAAGTGGATAAAACAGGTGAAAAGGGCTATATCTGGTGAAGAATATAATTGACTTTGGTGAAATTGTGGCAGTATATACAAATGTTGATACTCAATAATGGATACTTGAAACTTACATAATATTATATTTTAATATTACTTCAGTTTAAAAGAAGAACTGTAGTAAATATACTAACATTAGACAAAATAGACTTTAAGGCAAAGTTGTTGCTACAGGTTAGGGGGGATTTTTAAAAAAATAAAACTGTCAGCAGTCAAAATGATACACCCATTTTAAATTATTTAGATGCATTCCTTACCGGAGTTCCGAAGTATATGAGACAAAATTAAAGAATCAAAGCAAAAAATAAACAATTCAAGAAAATTTATCATATGCTATTTAGAGCATATAGAATAAATTGGCTGAGCAACAACAAACAAACTAGAAAACTTGAACAACACAATTTTATAACACTATTAGACCTAATGGACACAGTTAGAATACATACCACTATCAGGCAACCCATTTTTGTCAAATGCTCATGGAACTTATTTCAAGAGAGATTATATATTAAGGCATGAAATATGTTACTTTTGGTGATTTGTGTAGTGTGGTAACAAGCATCTGAGGTGTGGTAAACCAATGTTACCTTAATAAAAAATAGTAAAGTTTTTAAAAATAGCAAATCTTCAAAAATTGAAGCCATAAAAGGTATTTTCTGAAACCACAGTGCAAGAGAATTAGAAAATAACAGAAGGAAATGTTGAGAGCAAAAGTGACATGGAAAAAAGAACACAGTAAATATATCAGAAAATCAGTTATTTAGAAAATACTAAAATTCATAAACCTTTCATTTAACTGGTGAACACTCTTGTGTTTAAAGAAATAGGAGAATTTGATAAGTACGAAGTTAAGTACTTGACAGTTGAAGTTGTTTGCATCTTACCAGTTATCAGTACAATGGTTGCTAATCCAGTACCAGAAGAGAGGAGATTAGGATACTACACAGAGGTTTGAAGATAGTGGATAAGAAATTATAGATAACTAGGTTAATTATTATGACTATCTAGCTAATTATCTAGTCTGTCATGGGATTTTATCCATCAGTACAAAACTATCCTAAAATGAAATCAGAGGTTCAAGTATTTGGGTTTTTCCCAGATTTTCTTTTTCCTATTTTCCTATTTTTCTTTTACTGATCAACCAAGATGAGATAGATTGATCAAGTATTATTTTTGAGACATTGTGTTTCAAGTATATCTATCAACTTTAGAAGATATAGCTAATATGTAATAGGGTGAGATTTAAATATAGAAGCTAACAAGAGAGAAAAACAACATAAATACCTCAACTTTATATCTTCCTGAGGAATATTGGCATTCATCCTCATATTTCTTTTTCTATTTGAGGACACAAAAAGATAATTGCTTTGATAGGATCTTCTAAGTGTAGAAACATTTTGTCTTTATGATGTTGCCATACCCATGTTTGTTCAAGGACACTTGCAAGACATGATGCAGAATTATACAGTATAAAATTAATTTTGGGAACACAAAGCAAACACATATGAATAAATATACTCCATAGGAATGTCAGAAGGTCAGGGACAGCAGATGTTCAAATCAACTATGAAATCTACCTTTGGTGTTCTAAAGAGTAACAGAACAGAACTGTGTTTTTAATTGAATAGTAAAAGGAAAACAAACCTTGTTCATCTTCTAATAAAGTAGGTATATGTATATTTGTATTGTACATTATTGTATGTGATTAAATTGCAACAAAATATAGTAAGTTTTATATGAGACTTTAATTCTTAAAGATACAGTGTTTATAATATTTATATAAAATATTTATCACAATTCACTTAATTTTGGATTAAAGTAGCCATTGAATAATGGAGATTCTCTATAATGATAGGTATAATGAAACTACAAATCAATTCTTCAGTGCTCTGCTAAAAAGGTTGGAGAGTAAAGGTTTACAGCTTGTCTCTGCAGTTATTTGTGGGAGAATTGTTTAAGTTTCAGCAGAGAAAAAATAAATCTTTCAGCAGGCATCTGAACCAATTACTATTTTTATCATCCTGTTTGAACCACAGGGTAGGGCATTTTATTTTTTGGTCCTGATATTTTGGTACTTTTTTTGAGAATTTGATATAAGTATTCATTTGGGGGATAATTAGATATATACCTGGTCATTCTGATGCTTAATTTCCTGTGCTTCTATGCACATGCTCCCTTTATGTGTTATCTGTCATTTTCCCTAAGATTCAAAGTGGGTATAGGACTAAATTTGGAGTGGAAGAATAGGATTTCAACCAAAAATGGAGTAAAGGTGTGAAAATTAACTAGTTTTAGATGAGATCACATGGGTGGGACACTCAGGTTGGAATTAGTCACCCTATAATCAGAGGAGGAGACTACTAGAACACTCCCCTCTGCTTTGTCAGGGCACAGTAGAGTTCAATCTAGAGGTCAAGAAAAAGAACCTCCCAAAGGACCCAATTTACTAGTAACTTAATCTTGGAATCCCCATGGTCCATACTATAGACAGCAAATGTATTTTATTTAATTCACCTGCTCTATATACTTTCTCTTTATAACACCCCAAGCAAACTAAGAAATAGCTTTTTCTGTAATTAAGTTCTGAAGTATTACAGGTTTAGAATGCTTAAACATAATTTTAATGAGGAAAATCCAGTTTGTACATGAACAAAAACTACAGTTGTGTTGAGGTTTATAATTAGTATCTTGGAACTTTAGGGATATTGGTAATAATCTTGTAATAGTTAATGTTCAGAACTTAAGAGAGAAATGACTTACCAAATTGTTGCCAACTATTATCCTACTGACTGAAGAATTAAGACGTTTTCCTATATAAAGAGTACAAAGAGATTCCTATAGGGAAATTATATCATACTGTTTCATAGTCATATGCCTCCAGATTTTAAAGCTATTTTATTTAAATTTGGTTTTTTATTTGCTCCTATTGACTTTCTATTTTATTTTGGAAAGAGCACAACATGAGATCTAATCTAAAATGTTTTAAATGTACAATATGCATTCTTGACTATAGGTACAAGGTTGTATAGCATCCCTATAAAGTTTTATTAGCCTTGTTAGACTGAAACTAGCATACTTCTAAGGGCTTATTTATCTTTAAAAAGTCCTGCCACTGATAGGTAACTTGTCATTTTCTACTCCCTGGGGCCCTTAGCAACCACCATCCTGCTCTTTGATTCTGTAAATCTGACTGTTCAGATATTACATATAAGTAAAATTATTCAGCATTTGCCTTTCTGTGGCTGGCTTGTTTCACTTAGCATACTGTCCTCAATATTCACTCATTTTGAGACATATCAAATAATTCCTTTTTTCAAAAAGGCTGACTAGTATTCCATTATATTATACACCACATTTTCATTATTCATTCACCAGTCATTGAGAGTTTAGGTTTCTTATACATCTTAACTATTGTGAATAGTGTTGGAAAGAATACTGGAATGTTAATATCTCTTAGAGATTTATATTCTTTTGGTTAATTTGCAGAATTTGGTTGCTGAATTTTATGGTAATGCTATTTTAAAACTTTTGAAGTCACTCCATGCTATTTTTCATAGAGAATACAAAATTTATATTCCCATCAATAGTGCACAAAGTTCTAATTTTTCTCTCACCAACACTTACTATCTCTTTTTTTCATTGTAGTCCTTACAAGTGGAAGGTGACAGATCATTTGTTTTAAATTTGCATTTCCCTTTCAATTAGTATCATGGAGCATTTTTTTTCTTATATCCGTTGATCACATATATATCTGTATGGAGCATTATCCTTAATGCATTATCTTTACACCGTTTTTAATTGGGTATCAGTTTTGTATTCTATTTTGCTTTTTCACCTTGGTTAAGTATTTCCTTATATACTTGAAGCATGACATATATCATATCATATATATTGTTTGTAATTTTTTTCCCCAGATCATAGGTTGTATTTTCTCTGTTAGTTGTTTCCTTTGCTGTGTAGATTGTCAGATTTCATTTTTAAAATTGGAAAATATTTCTGCTTTAGCAATCCCAGTCTAGTCTCTAATGCATTTTATACTTTTCATTACTCACTCACATTTTATTTTTAGAAGCAATTAGCTGCCAAATTAGTTGTATTATATTGAAAAGAACACGATCAAGAATAAACTTTTATTAAAATACTCTGTAAAATCATTCTTCCTGAAAGAAAATAGGTATTCCTCATTATGTCTGTTCCTACCTGCCTTCCTGTTCACTAGCTTATTACTGGCACCAAGTCATGGTATAGCTTAGCTATAGATATGCTAAACTTGATAGCAGAAGGAAGAGTTATACTTCAAAGGACCTGCTAAAACTTGACCGTGTGTACTTAAAGGAGAAGGAGTAGATATATATATTGGGCAATATTCTGAGATTGCTTATCAAAGGAGTCCTTATAGGCTAAAGGAGATAATTATCTGAAAATAAAGTTTTAATAATCTTGTATTACTTAGGTGATAGTATAAATTTGTTACTTAGATAGCTCTTACAAGATGGAAATTATGAGGACACATTCTGAACAGTTAAAATACCGTAAGTGATGGCAGATGGTAGAGGAAAAGATAATGAAGCTTGAGGAATCATTTTGGAATATATAGACGGAAGATTCGCCAGACTTTATAGAGGATTATTCACTTACAGAGGCTACATGATATGATGGCAAAGATATGGACTGTCTGAATGTTCCATACCAAATTAAATGGGTCAGATATCTTGATGATGATACGTTTATTAAACTAGATGAACAAGAAGTGACACTATCTTAGAATTCTGGCTAACACACCGAGAAAGGCAAAATAAAGCTTATAGAGATTTAGGAGCCTACCACATCGATTTATTGTTTAGCAATTATTACGTTAAAATTTAATATTAATTTATTACGCCTTGAATTCCTACCATGAAGGTAGCAGGGACACAATAATTAGTAAGACTTTAAGACTTTTCAGAATCTAAAGATAATGTAACTCATACATTGAAATACTATTTCTATTCAGATACGGAATTACATTAATGAGTGCCATCTGAGAGCAACTGACAGCTTAGATGGGCCTTACAATACTCCCACAGTGTGGTGCAAGCATCATTGCTAATTGGGCCACATGCTAGACACACCTTACTGCATTCAAGGTGTAAGTGGCTTGAAGGGAGGATGTGTGAAACATATGGCAAGCCATAGTCATAGGTTCATGAGCAATTCGTAAATTCATATTCATAGGTTGGCATCCCTAAGATAGCAGAACAACACTATGCTATCTATAGCAAAAAAAAAAAAAAAAAAACAAAAAAACATTTAATTAAAAAGCATGCTTGGCTTGCTATTGAAGTCTCATAGAAACCATAGAGCACCAAATGATCATGCAGCCAAAACTGCCTACCTTGTGCCAGTTCTGTCAAACCAATCAAGTTCTGGACTTGAGGGAGCTCAGAGGAAATCCACTGTGCATTAGAGGTGGCCTATTACTATTTGAATTCAAGCATGACCAAAACTTGTCTTTATAAAGGCTGCATGATCAACTAATCTAGACTCATATTCTAAACCATTTTGTACCTAAGCTTTTCCTCTTGATATATAGTATATTCCTTTTGATCACCTGATAATAAAACCTCAAATTGGTGGAGGAATAGGTTCCATGATCATTTCACATCAAAAACTCGTTTTTTGATGGTCAGTTACAAGATGAAGTATCTGCTCAGAAATAATATACTATAGGACATATGGCACCCTATTTTCTGGGTTCAGAATACTTTGAATATCCAGTTCTCAGTAGAGAGGATTGTGAATTCAGGAACCAAGGAGTAGAAATGAAGTCCCTGTTTACCATTATTATCATTCCTAGTGATCTGCTAGGTATTTTGTGCTTCCAAATAACTATAAATCTGACTTCCAAAGGGTTAAATCCTCTGGTCCCCATCACTGGCATACTTTCTCCAGGGTAGCAAGAGTCCTCTTAAACTTTAACTTGGGCTGATTACTTCAGGCTCCATGTATCTGGCATGTCTGCAGGGAAACAAAGACTTTTTTATCCTAGCTGGCACAATTGACCTATTATCACTGGGATTAGGTAGCACTGTGGTTAAACAGTGGAAATAGAAAAGAATATGTATAGCATCTATATGATACATAGGGTATTTCATTACCAACTTTTCCATGTAAATGAACAAGTATAACAACTCTGACTTAAATAGGTATGATGACTCCTTAAGTGAGAGGGTATAAATTGTACCAACGGTTAAACCACAGGTGCCAGACTGTTCATTGATAATGAAAGGACTACAGGATGACTAGTAGAGTAGAAAAACAATGTCCCAGTATAATTTTCAGCAGTGGGTGCTATAGTTTTATTTATTTGTTTTTAAAATTTATTTATTTATGCATACAGAGCTGGGGTACACAGGCCAGAGGTGCAGGAACCATGAGCAGCTTCACCAGAGACAGCGTGGGGAGCAGAACAGGCAGATCGATGAAGTACACTGCTGAGGGGAGCAGCAGGTGGGTCAGGAGAGGTCTGCCATGCCATGTAGATCACCTCCCAGGCGGGGGATCGAACTTGTGCTGAATCCTGACCTGTTGCACCACCAGGGAGGGCCTGGGTGCTATAGTTTTTTTCTGACCAACCTTTTAAATTTAACCTGGGAAGCCTGTTAGAATTCTGTGGCTAAGTATATGAAAAAGTGAATCTGGATAGTAGTAATGGGGATTACCTCCCCAGAACTCCTTAGGAATTTAAAGCCTAGGCCCTTTCAGGTCTACATTGCATGTTGGTTATTCTGTCTGTACAGCCACTCTTATATCCCCTCCCTTCAAATTTCAATTCCCGCAAAATGCCTTGTGTTCTAGCTCTTTCCTGTTTGCTTACAGACAACTAACTAGTAAACTTTAATATAAATATATGTCTGGAATAAGGTCTGGTCACTTCACTTCTGAATGTTATGCTTAATTTTAGGAACCATAATTTAAGAAGTATAGCTTTAAGCTTTCTAATATAGTAGCAATTTGAGTATAAGACTATTTCAACATATTTATTAAATTAATTAAAATTTAATAACTCAGTTCCTAATTCATATTTAAAGTGCTCAGAAACCACATGTGACAAGTGACTAGCATATTTTAAACAGTATTTGTAGATCATTTCCACCATCACTAAGTAATAATCCATTATATTGAACAGTACTGATAGAGAGTAGAAAACTCTGACCCAAATTGTTATAGTTCTCAACTCATATGAAGATAGATAAAAGAGAAGATTGTATTTATTTATTTTCAGAACTTTACTATGATTTATTGAACTTCATATATATATTTTGTGTGTATTTATATATACATATATTTTTGTTTGTTTACATCATTCTTCCTTTTTGTACAGTGTTTGCTTTCTCCTCAGGAGTCCCTGAGGGCAGATTATATTTAACTAGATAAAGAGAAACTTCACAAGAGGCCATAGTGAGATGCTGTTGAGTTTTTAAAGTTTAATATCTTTGATTTTCTTACTGATTTCATGTTTGTTATATTTAAAAGTGGTGATTATAATCTATTATTTTGGGTGTAGGTACAAGTTAAAGGAAACAATCAGTCCTATTAATTTGATTTTATATAGCAGTGGATATATTTAATATGAAAAATAATATTCTTACTACAATATTTATTAGTTAATAAATTTAGTAAATACCATATTCTGTGAAACTCTGTACTATATGTTACTTTCTGCGAGTTTCTGTTTCATTAGATAAGAAACATGATTTTTGAGGTTTTTGAGTCAATAAATTACCTTAGGTATTGCTACAAATAATAGAGCCAAAACCAGAGAAGTAAGAAGGTTTTGAATTATGTCAAAAATTATCTATGTAGTTATTAGTTTTCATAAACTTTAAGTTTTCATACCTGAAGTGTACATCAAATGGATTTCCAGTTAATGTGTGTGACTTAAATTTCAAATAATTTGAGATAATTCTTTGGTGTCTGATAGCTGAATTTTGTAAAAAATCTATTTCACATATAAGAAAATCAAATAAGTGAAAAAGAAGCATGAAATATACATGAGCATACTAATATCTGCAGTTGTTTTCTAACAGTTGTCAATACAAAGAGAATTTGAGTTTTACTATACCACATTTCTCACCTCCATCAGACAAAACTTACACAAAGAAAACAATTATGTCTGCCAGATAGAAAAAAATTATAGACATGACATTGTTAAATATAGCTCTGTAATGACACAATATATTGAAATGTATGATTATATTTCTTAACATTTACACAACAATATAGTTGTCAAAGCTTTTAGTAAGATTATATAAAAATGAACTTTGAACCATTGGTGAATGTTTGTAAACTACCTTCTGAATAATTAGGACTCAAGTTGATTTGATAATCAAGTATTTCAAGATAGCATTCATATCTATAAATATCACAAGAATTTGCAGGCCTATCTTTTTATCTCCTATTGAAATCTGATAAGTATAACTTGAAATTTGCAAAAAAACAGAATTTGGTGAACAAGTGCTTTACAAATTGGCTTATCCTTTGCTATTTGTGACATATGTATGTCACATATGTACGAAAAACAAAATGTAGATAAATTAATTGAAGGTAACATGCAATCTTGGTATTTGAAACCTACTTTCAATTTTTACATGGAAATATAAATAGGTAATAAAAATATAACTCCATCATTTAAAATTAATGTTACAGTGGACAATGACAAAGAAAGACATCAAAATCATACATACAGGTTTGCCAAATTTTAATCTATTTCAGCTTTGGTTGTCATATGTTATACTGCTTGGTGCAATGAATTCCCACTGTTATTTTGGAGATAACATTGCTCATAAGAGATTTTAATTGAGTGAAAATGTGCAAAACAACCCTTTTGTTCTCTGTGTATGCCTTACCATATCCTATGGAAGCACTTGGAAGTATGATTATCTTTTTGTCTGTGGAATGTGACATTTGGGAATGTATCAAATAATGTTTTAAACTGCTGTAGAGAACATAAATACATGATCCTTTGAACAAAAACATCAAAAATTGATATATGAAATAGGAGTTTAAGAAAGGGCTGCAAGTTGATAAAAACTAAAATGCTTATCATTTTGTAGGGAATCACTCTATGTTACTGGAAATATCTTATTTAGCTTAAAACAACACTGTTGCTGATACCTTACTTCTACTTTAAAGTTGCTGAACTGTCCCTCAGAATGTGATAGAGCTGGGACTCCTAAGCTATTGTTTATCCCACCATATAAATGTAATTTGTGTGGGGAAAAAAACAGTCCTTTGGGGGTACATATTGGAATAATATGGTTAATAGATCATATTTAGTTTGAAATTGTAACTTGAAAAATAACTTAGGTAATGGCAATTATAATAGGAAACTGCAGTTATCATGATGGTGATAGTTACCTGCAATCATAAACTTTGAGGATAACAGTCTTACCAGCTACCTGAGGAAGAGGTGTTTTTTTTTTTTTTTTTTTTTTTTTTTTTTTTTTTAGTGGTGCAAGTTAAAGGATTCGGTTTGTAAGTGACCAGAATATTTAAAAATTTAAAAATGACATGTGTTGGTTTGGCTTCTCAGATAGAAAAGTAATCCTCTCCAAACCAAATTTTAACATTAGTATACCCTAACTCACACCAAGAATTACAGTGCCTTAAAAAATTAAATCTACTTTAAATACTAGAGATTCTACTTCATACCAACAATAGCTCAAGAGTTACTAAGAATTCAAAGATTGCATGTTCTTTCCTTATCATAAAGGGACATAGTACAGATTACTTGTGAATGGAATTGGAAGGAATGGGTGAGGTGAGATGGGAGGGGAGAGGCAATTGCTGTTCTTCAGTATTTGAACAGACAGTTGCAATTACCTTTCCAATATGTTTGGACAGAACGTTCTCTAAAAGTGGTAGGTGCTATGTACTATGTACTATATATGTGGATACAAGATACACACAGACAGTCATTCTTAACTTAGGTTCACCACTACTTTCATTATAACAGGAAGTCTTTCACTTTCCATTTGCATCAAATGCTCACTCCACTCTAGTGCCCTTTTTCACTTTGGATCTAATTTTAATGCTTATTTTCCATAACCTCAAGGAGCTGTACAAATAGACCTCTGTCATTTGCCTTGCTTCTCAATTTATTATCAGAAGTCAATTTCAAAGCTAGAAGAAAAATGCATTTTAGTATAATTATATTTTTGCATAAGGTACATAGTTACTCAGGAATCTATAAATATTTGATGTGCATATAAAGGGATAGATGTACTAAACATGTACTATAGAAAGAAAAGTCTTTGAGATAAATTTTGTCCCATGATCCCTTTGGATAAATACTTGTTGAAACATTAGCATAGATATGAGTGAATTATGTAACTATCATTGGTTTATTTGTTCAAATGTGCAGGCTAAAACAGTCATTCAAAAACCTGTTACTCATTCTATTGTCTGCCAGTTTTGAATTTAAGAAAATTTGAACAAAATAATAATCTCTCTAACAACAAATCACAAAATGAAGGTACTTTTCATGTCATTATATGTAGGGAAGATTTAAATGAAAAATTCTGTTATTACAATTTCCTGTTATTAGAAATGATTCCAAAAATCTAATCATTATTGGAAATGATTCCAAAAATCATTTTTGGAAATGATTCCAAAAATAAAATTAGATAAAACATAAAACCATAGTAACGCTATGTATATCACAGTGCTGTAATGTGTCCTGTTCTCATATATGTTTGTTACTTATCATGTCCTTTTTTATTTATATTATTTACATTAAACCTTAAGTAAATGAAAATGAATAGAATTTTTGAGTGATGAAGAAATATGATTTTGAGTCCAATGCTAGTACTACCTATGAGTATCAAATTGTCACTCTGAAAAAATATACCTTATATTAAATTTAGCCTCTAATTAACAAAGCAGAAAGCCATCAGTAAAAGACATTTATGTTAATACATGGGCATGTATTTCATTCTAATGATACTAGATTTGTCAATCAATCTAAAGAAACATTAGATCTGATAATTAGAGGTAGATATCAGCTTCAAATCTAAATCATAAATATCTCAGAGTAGATTAATGCAACTATTATTGATTGGATTATATCTAAGCACAAAAATATTTTAAAAATGCACTTGTGATTATGTTTTATATATATGCTATAATGTAGATAACATAATGGTAAATGATGAATTTTAAAGAAAATTTAAAAATTAATTCTATATTGATACTAATTTTTAACATTTAAACAGGAACTAACTAACTAACAAGGGATGATGTTGAATAGGCTACCATATGTTCCATATGATTGACATCATAACATTTTTGATGATTATTAACACAGGTTCATCACACATATCTATATCTAATGTACATATCTATATTTAGTTTACATACACATGATTGAAATAAATTTGCCAGTTACTTAAAATGGATATCACTATGTTGAGGATTACATTTGATTTTTAAAATTGTGTTTCTCTATTCTGTATTTGTGCATATCTTACCAATGAACATAGACTAATATTATTTCAAAGAGGAGAAAATAAATGAGTTACCTGTTTTACTTTAAAGGAAATAACCTTTTTCTACCATATAGGTTCTTTGTAGATTAATTTTTAAGGAGTGATTATTCTTTATGTTATTTTAAACATCCTTAGTACTGAGGATGAGTGATGATGGACTGGCCCTCATTTTCCGTACTTGACTAAATTAATATACCATACTAAGTATGTATGCCATGTGTACATACACTCTTAGGCAGTGAATATGACTTAAATGGGTAAACTTTGGGATGTTATGCATTTTTTAAAATTGGAGGAATTTTATCTCATATATTTGATAATGATTTAAGAATAATTTTTGAAAGATTTATTGCATTTTTAGGTCTCAGTATAATGTTTTACACTGCTTCCAGATTTTACATTGAAGTATACTTATTTTGAAAAATATATCTTTAACTATGTAAAATGTTCATGTAATATTTTTGTTACTATATATTTTTTTATTTCAATAACACTGCTTTACAGCGCTGTATATGATTTAGGAGAATAGATTAATACATCGTCTTTTACCATAGATTGCTGGATGCCCTCCCCCCTTTCATCTCAATATCTCTGGTTGGCTCAGTTATATAGTCATACTTCTAGGGTTTGTCTTGGTTTAGTTTTGTCAGTTCCTTTATTTTGTTTCTCTGTATGCTACATGAGTGAACTCATCAAGTATTTCTGTTTTATAAACATTATACCTATTCTATTTAGAGTTAATATATATATCAAATTACAGATATTTGTTCAGGGCCTCCCTAGTGGTCTAGGTATTAAATCTCAATACTACCACCATGATGGTCCATGGATAGTTAGTTCAATCTCCAGCCAGGGAACTAACTCACACATGGCACAGCAGACATCTTCTCCACTCAGCAGTGTATTTCAATGGATTCACTTACTCTTCTACCCTCTCTGGTTAATCTTCTCACTCTCCACACTCCAGTCCTACACCCCAGTTCTTCTTCAAAGAAATAAAATATTTTAAAATAAATATTTGTTCAAGAGCAACTATATTACAACTGTATGTCCTTAAAACTAGGTATGTAAGCATGAATACAATTTATGACCATATTGTAGTGCTAGTAATTTCAAGGGAAATATTATACCTAAGCACATGAGTTTCCCTTAATACAACATTTCTGTATTTTGCATGATTGTAAAGGTGCCTGTGAGGAACAGTAGTAAAGCAGAACAATAAGTGATTTATTTTAAGAATGGGTGGTGAGAGTTGAATCTGTAAGTAAATTTTATAATTATCAAAGTTCATTTAGAGAAGTAGGGTAAAACAAAATAAAATATGATTAATTATTTAAAAGATTGATATTAATGTAGAAAATTAGATGTATTCTTGCCACTAAGCAGTATATGCTTATTTTGTATTTGTATGTGTGTGTGTTTGAAATTATATGTGGACAATTCTAACACCCAGAGTTGTCACATGAAATAGATTTTATTTGAATATATAGCAGAACAATTCATGCATAAATTCACCCATATAATTTAGACTAAATTGTTTTAAGCGATTATAACTTCCAAAGTGAACTCATTCCTGAATTTTTACAATCTCCTTTTCATTAGGGGAAAAAAAAATGATGCAATTATCCTGAATATGTGTAAAACTATGACAAGTTGTAGAAACCAATTTTCATAGGTAAAATTATACTCTCAATTATAGTTAGTGGTTAGGCAAAGACTTCTTTGTTAATAACATTCATTTCACAAGTGATGTTCTCTCTGCATTTGTATTATCCTTGTTTAGGACCAAAGTGAACATTTCAAAATTAGTAACACAGTTGCATTTATCAGTAAAGTAAAACAAGGATAGGACAGAAATTAGGATTTTATTTATTTCATTTATTGATAAGATGATGTAGCAGACAATGAAAATTGATAGTAGATTGTTTCTAAAAAGAAAAGTGGGAACATACTGATTCATTCTAAGGTTACTTAGGTAAAAGACAAACACACACACAAAAAAAGACAAAAGAAAGCCTGAGGTTTCTTAGTAATTCTGTATTTCCACTTTGCCCTGTGCTCTGGCAGCTATTATTTCACTCTTTGTTTTTATCAATGTGACTATTTTCACTACCTCGTATAAGTAGAATCATGTACTGCCTGTCTTTCTGTTACTGGTAAGTTTCATTATAACTTCATTGGTTTATCTAACCTGTGCCATATTGTATATTTTCATCCTTTTTCAATTTTGAAAAAGTATGTATATACCATATAGGTATACAGATACACCTATGTATGTATACCATGTTTTCTTTCTGTCTGTGATCATTTAAGTTGTTTTCACATTTCGGGCTGTTGTGAATACTGCTGTAGTAAGCACAAAAGTTCTATCATGTCTTTGAAATTCTGATTTAAATTATTTTGGATTAATATGAAGATAAGTGATTGCTGGATCATATGGTAATACTTGTAATTTACTGAGGACACTCAGTACTGTTTCCCATAGCAGTCCAGTACTTTGCTTCAGATAAGTGAGATAGACATGCCTGTAATATATTATAGCTATAGCCACTTACATTGGCACTTAAAAATGTGTTAACTTAGATATTTTATACTAGAGTGCTATATTAAAAAGAAGAAATTGTGAAAACAAATATAATGTACTAAAATTATTAGAAAGTATGAATTGCAGATTGATTGAAAAGCATATAGTATAAGGGAACAGCTTATGAAATGAAACATTGTTGTTAGAAGCCCATCATCCATCATTTTGAAGGGGAAGATTATTATGGGAAACTTTGGAATTGTAATAATTTCCCTTAATTAGTTAATTTACTAATATCTCTTTTCTGTATAAGAGCATGTATTTTTTTCTATGCATAAGCCTCATAAAAATGGTTTCCAAGAAAGAAATAAGCATCTAATTATTTGTTGTATTTTTAAAGACATTAAAAGAAACCTTTGGGTGTTTTTTGTTTTTTTTTTAAGATTTATTTATTTATTTATTCATACAGAACTGGGGTACAGGCCAGAGATGCGGAGGGTGAGAGGACTCACCAGAGACAGAGGGGGGAGCAGAACAGGCAGATGATGACGAAGTACACTGCTGAGGGGAGCAGCAGGCAGGCGGGTCAGGAGAGGTCTGCTTCGCCATGTGGATCTCCTCCAGTGCAGGAGGGAATCAAACTCATGCAGAAGTGGCTTAAGCTTCTTAGCGTTGTGCTTTAATCTGCTGCATCACCAGGGAGGGCAATTGGTTGCTGTTTTTATTAAAATATATTTAGGCAATAGTTTCCCAGTTATACCCCACATATATTTTTTTAAGATTTATTTATTTTGCATACATAACTGGGGGATAGGCCAGAGGTGCAGGGGCAGTGAGAGGATTCACCAGAAACAGAGTGGGGTGCAGAATAGGCCGAGTGCTGAAGTACACTGCTGAGGGAGGGGAGCAACGAGTAGGTCAGGAGAGGTCTGCAGCACCATGTGGAGCTTCTCCTTGGCGGGGATCAAACTCATGCGAAGTGGCTTTAGCTACTTAGTGCTGTGCTTTTACCCACTGTGCGACCAGGGAGGGCCCATGACATAATACATTTTTAAAGATATTTTTATTTATGCATACAAGAACTGGGGTACAGGACAGAGGTATGGGGAATGATAATATTCACTAATGACAGTGTGGGAGCAGAACAGTCAGATCTACAGAAATACACTACTGAGGGGAGCAGCAGGTGAAACAGGAGAGGTCTGCTGTACGATGCGATTTGGCTCCCTGGCTAGGATTGAACTCATGCCACTGTGGCTGGCCGTAGTTTGACAGTGGTGAGAAATGAATTACTGCACAATCAGGGAGGCCCACCCTGCATAATTACTATTAATTTTAAAATCATCATTAAAAATAATAGTAATGAGGTGAATCTACCAAACACCTGTAACACAAGCAGCATTACAGATCATAGCTCCATATTCGTCTCATCGCTGCTGCTCTCCTCATCCAAACCCTCATCACCACCATCTTGAAAAGCTGATTTCATTTTTTTTTTAAACATTTGTTTTTTAGGGCTATTCCTGGTAGCACAAAGGACTAAAGGCTACTGCAGCACAAGTTCTATCCGCGGCCAGGGAGCTGACCCACGTGGTGTGTCAGACCTCTCCTGACCTGCCCACTGTTCCCCTCAGCAGTATATTTCTGTAGATCTACCTATTCTGCTCCCACTCTGCCTCTAGTGAATCCTCTTACCCACCACACCTCTGGCCTATACCCCAGTTCTTTATATATAAATAAGTGAATCTTTAAAAAAAAAATCTTTTATGTATACAGAACTAGGGTACAGGCCAGAGGTGCAGCGGTGGTGAGAGGATCCACCAGAGACAGAGTTGGGGAGCAGAACAGGCTGATTGATGAAATACACTGCTGAGAGGAGCACCAAGTGTGTCAGGAGAGGTCTGTCTCGCCAGGAGGGTCACCTCCAGGGCAGGGATGGGATCGAACTCATGCTGAAGTGACTATATCTTCTCAGTGCTGTGCTTTAAACCTCTGCACTACCAGGGAGGGCCCCTGATTTCATTTTTTGTGTATTTAAAAATAGGTAAAATTTTAGGCACTCCCTGGTGACACAACAGATTAAAGAACAGCACTGCAAACTGGCAGCAGCCGCTTCAATGTGAATTCAGTCCCCAGCCCCAGAGGTGATCCAAATGGCACAGCAGACCTCTTGTGCCTTGCTTGCTACTCCCCTCAGCAGTGTAGTTTGTTGATTTGCCTGCTCTGCTCCCCACTCTGTCTTGGGTAAATCATTCATCACCCTGCATCTCTGGTCTGTACCCCAGTTCTGTATGCATAAATAAATAAATCTTTTAAAAACTAGGTAAAATTTAAAAATAAATGAACAACAATGTACTTGGTAAATTAAAGGATAGAAATCAATTTAGGATTTCTGGAATGTTATACTTCTGGTGAGTATGAAATTATATCTAGTACACTTTTCATGTAGACCACTTCATAAAGGTATTTCCTTAATTCCTTTATGACAGTTTCATTTCAGTTTAAAATGTACAAAAATGTTACACAAATCCCATAGGTAGAGGACAGAAATGACTCCCATTCTTACATCCATCCATTCATTAATCAAAACTTAGCAGGAGACTTATTATATGCATGGTTGTGTGAATTATGAAAACATGACTAACATTCATTTCCTGCCCTCATGAGGCTCAGAGTGGGGAGTTTCAGAATGACAGGTAAATAAATGTTTGCAATTTAAGAACTTGAATGCCATAATTGTCTGGAGATATGTAGCAGATGCCATAGTAAAAGAGGTAGGTTAGTACCAGAATGAAACAAAAATTGCTTTTGAAAGAGATAATCACAAGATTAACTTTTCAGTTGAAATTAAATTTTAAGGACTAAATTTTCAAGGCCGCCTGCTTGTAACCACACAGGTCTCTCATCAAATCTGTCCCTTTCAGGGCAGCTCTTATTAAATATATAGTATTTAAAATATAATAGTAGATTTCTAAACTATGTAAGTTTTAACCCTGATATTTAAATAATTGCCATATAATAAATTTTTTAAATATTATCAAATAGATAAATATGCATAATAATTTGTTTTTACAATTTAAGAGGATATTATAAAGCTGCTTAATTTTTTTCTCTACAAAACATAATTGTAAAGTTTATAGGTCAGGAAGGTAAATTTATTCAGGGAGGAAAGAAAATAAAGGGGTGATTTCCTATAAACATTCTTTTGACATTCATTAAGGAAGAGTGAAAAAGTTATATGGTGGGTGGTTTTACACTTGAATAACTGCTAGATTACTAAAAATTGCATAATCTGATATTGCCATTCTAATTTATAGTTTACTGAAGATTATAATATAAAATACAAATGAAGCAATTTACATAATTGCTTCCTATAAATACAGAATGACTTAGATCAGACACTAACTCACAAACTGAAATATTTGATCTAGTTTTTGGAGATAAATTTGGAACTTGGAGTCCTGGGTTTACTCTGGGAGACCTTTCACCTTTCACCAGATCTCCCCTTTCTGTGGAATGATGTGAATTTCTCCATGAGGCAGAGATGTCAATTACATTCAAAGAGCAGGTTTAATAGGGGAAAAGACAGAGGAGTAAAGGACAATTTCATAGGCACAAGTGGGCAAGAAAAACGGCCCTCAAAGGGACAGGTTTGATAAGAGACCTGCATGGTTACCAGCAGGTGGCCTTGAGGAGAGTGACCCTTGCTGAGGGAGGTCAGTGCAGAGAACCCCAAAATGTGCAGGTCACAAGTAGACAGGAAGCTGCTGCCCAGTAGGAAACACCTGGAGAGCCACAGGTGGGCAGGGATACTGCTGCCCCATCTGTGGGGGGCAATGCTGGGTTTTATCTTCTTTCAGTAGGGTCTCATCTTCGTGAGGGGATGATTGGTTCCTTATCCCCATACCTTCACTAGCTATGCAATCTCTTCACCTTTATATGAAGTAGGTTCCTGACCTTGTGGCATCCTTTCCAGGTTTTCTATTCTTATCCTCCATCATCTATCTATTTCAATTCCATATATATAAATTATAGATGCATCTATTTATTTAAAAAATATGTTTTTGAAGATATATAATACTAGGTTCCAGGAGCCTCATTTTTTTTCGTATTTCAAAGCTAGTTGGGATGAGTTAAACCAGTCTGTTTGAGGAACAACAAAGCTTTAGAATGATGTCAACATTCCTAACTTGAGCCCCAAATAATTATTTCTTCATTCCTTCCTCCAATACGTTTAATGATCTAGTTTTACCTTTTCCTGTAAACCAAACACCCAAAGTTAACCTTTTGGTAAAAAGTACATGCACACAGAATTGGCCCAAAGCAAGGCCCAAATACTTGCCACAAGTCTAAAGCACCTTCTGGGAGGGACACACAGAAAAGTGTCAGAAATAGCCAAACAAGTCTGGGAGGAAAAGAGCAAAATCAAAATTAAGATAAAAGCTGCCATAGTTAACTTCCAAAAGAAGCTCTTACCCACATCTGGTTCAACCAGTACAGGACCAGGGAACAAGAACTTCTTCACATGTCTCTCTGCTCCATGTGCCTCCCTCAGTTCTCCTTCTGGCTGTCCATCCTGCTTTTCATTCTTTCTCCAAATCCCCCTTCTCCCTGCTCAGCTCCACCCTCCTTTGGGTGGGGCAAGGAACCTGGAACCTCCCTTTTTCCTGGGGACCACCCTGTTACAATAAGAAAATTATTTAATTTATCAATATAAAATCTTCTAAGGGCCTGAGGAAACACATAAAGTGTTTGTAGTGATCAGGGAAAAAAAAATGTATCTTTTCCCAAAGTTGTAGTTTTTCTCCTGTAGAGGATGTTAACAAAGCTGCTAATAGTATCCTGGAAATAGTATGTTTGCTTACTTTCTGTCTTCTTGGTACTTTCTGTCTATCCATTTAGTCAATTCTCCAGGGACAAAATTGATTTCCTCAAATCCTGTTAGTAAAATGTCCTGGTAACAAGTTCTCATATTTTTCCCCAGTCGTCCCTTTTATTGACTGCAAATACATTATCTGTAATGACTCATCTACCTTAAGAAAAACTCCCCAGTGGTGTCATCAATTTGCATTTACACTAAAATGCTGAAATTTCAATGTGGAATCACCAACCTGATACCTGACCCCAAAACAAACTTTGCTAATGATTCATAGAATGCAAACAAGAAAACACACAAATATTCCATTTTATCAGTGCTGAATCTGAGATACCATTTCTGATATAATGCCTTTATCTTGGTTGTAATCTTTTGTTTTAGGAGCATCTGTGGAAGATTTTTTTCCTATCTTTGCAAAATGTTTTGTTTGTTTGCTTTGTTTGATATGTTTCAAAAATGTCATGGTTATATTCTTTGTCATATAGACAGAAATATATTCATGGATAGTTATCATTTTTGATTTAGCTAAGGCACACAAATTGATAAATCCTATATTTATTGTCAAGCTATGTGCAAGGTAGACCATTCATATCCTGCTATGTTTTCCCTCAGATTCCTCATATCTTTCAGGCAAAACACACCCTTAGTGTTTGTTTGTAAAGAGAAAGGTTTTAAAGAAATCTGCACGAAGCATCACAAGGATCTCAGCTTTTTACTTCACACTGTGTTACATAAACTACTTGTCAAAGTACTATGTACTTACTAAATGACTTATTGGTATCTTAAAAGTAAAATATACAAGGCAACCCAGGTAATAATCTTAATTTAGTTCTCTTAATTACTGCTCTACGTAGCCAGTTTCTTGAAGGAAAATCAAGAATGCCAGGCAGAGAAAGAAAGGTTTATGAAGCAAAGAAACATAAGAAACCATAGCTAATTCAATGTATTACTTCTAGAACTCAGAGAACTTCGGTTTATTATTACCACAGCCCAGAAGAATCTGAAAAAGAGATAAATGGTAAAAAGATTTTGAACATGGAGGAAGACTGAAGGTCTGTGAGTTCTACCAGTAATTAATGTAAATTCATTTTCTTATATATCTGAATTCTGGAAGTCTGAAAAGTGTCAGCAGTATTTTGAGCCCTCTGTCTTTGACTTGTAAATGGCCATTTTTTGGTGTGCTTTCATATGTCCTTCTACTATGTGTGTATCTGTGTCCTCATCTCTTCTTATAAAGACACTTTCCTATTAGACTAAGGCCCACGTAATGACTATCTTTTAACTTAGCTATCCCTTTTTTAAAGACCCTTTGTCCAAATATAGTTCCAATCTGTGGTAATGAAGAGGTAGGAACACAACATTTGAATTTGAAGGACATAGAAGGTAGCACAAGTTTAAAATTCATTAAACTCACCAATTTAAGACATTAGACACTAATAAAAATTTTGAAATGTAGTTAAATATGTCATGATCAAAATGCTTGAATTAGTAATAAGGAAATTAATATCCAGAGGAAAAAATAATGATCTACTAAGAACTATAACAAGTATTATCATTGGCTTCTCATTAGCAACAAAGGAGATCAAAAGATAGTGATTAAAATATCTTTAAAATGTAAGAAAGTACATAAGTATCTAAGTGTGACAATGAGTGTGATGTGGTTCTGAATTTTATTAGCCATCTTTCAGATATTCTTGAACATGGGACAAAATATACATAAAACAAATATAAAAACTCTTGAAGTCAGTGGAATATAAAAGTCCCTTTGACAGGGACTGTCTAGAACTAAAACAGAAAGCAGCTTCAGCCTAAGGAGTTAAAAAAAATAGAGTGTGACACTACAAAAGTGTTTACAAAGTGAGGATGAAAGGAAGGAAGATGTTTCAATGGAAGAATGTGCAATATCTGTTTTGAACTAAACCCAAAGAATAACTGACCCCTGTATTCTTGAGCAGAGAAAAACAAAACAAAAACAAACCATAAAACTCTACAACAACTGCAACAGAAAGCTGTAGTTGGAAGATTGGATACACTGAGCAGAAGACCTAGAGTTAGGCATTTAAGTACAACCAAGTTAACCACCTACTTAAGTATTAAGGGAAAACTTTTCAAAATCATATGTCCATGATAGGGTACCTCTATCATGTAGACAACAAATATAAACAATGTCATGTATTGTATTTAAGAAAATCTTCAAGCAAGTGAAGAAACAAACTATATAATCCTGGTCAAGTGAAATTTCAGTAAATGAAAACTGTTAGAATTAACAGTATGTGTTCATACACTTAAAGGAACTAATCGCCATCATGAATGGATATAGGAAATTTCAGCATAGAAATGTAAACCAGAAAGTCTTAAATACAAGTTCTAGAAATGAAAGGGACAATACAGTAAATAGAAAAATCTCATTGGATGGAAATAACAGTTAACTAATTGTAGTTTGTAGTAAAATGAATAATTGAACTTAAGTAAGTAAACATTATTAAATTAAAAGAACACAGGAAATTTACCAAACATTAATACATATTGACAGAGGTATCACACTGTGTAACAGACATAGGAGTTCAGGAGTTCTAGAGTTCTAGAATGAGAAGAGAAAGTATACAGCAAAGAATTATTTGAAAAGATAATGTGTTAATATTTCCCAATGTGGTAAAAACCAAAATCATATAAACCAATTCAACAAATCTCAAGATGATTAATGCAAAAATTTAAGGAATTAGGTTTTATAATCCAAAAAGTTAGAAAATAAAGAGAAAGAGAAAATATTAAATAACCAGAGTAAAGAAAAGACAAATTAGAATAGTGGTTTCTTCTTAGTGGATGGATTGCCTGGGTTTTCAGTGGGATTCCATTGCAAATGGAAAAACCATGGATGATGGAAATATTCTATTTCCAAGTTATGCCATTTTCACACTCACCAGGTTGAATGCTAGATCTCTACATTTTTTAAGATTTATTTATGAATACAGAACTGGGGTACATGCCAGAGGTGCAGGGATGGTGAGAGAATTCACCAGAGACAGAGTAGGGAGCAGAACAGGCCGACTGAGAAGTACACTGCTGAGGGGAACAGCGGGCTGGTCAGGAGAGGTCTGCCACACCATATGGATCACATCCAAGGTGGGCAGGGATGGAACTTATGCTGACGTGGCTTTTAGCTTCTCAGTGCTGTGATTTAACCTGCTGTGCCACCAGGGAGGGCCTAGATCTCTACATTTTATTGTACATAAGTTATAACCTGCTACCAAAAATATTATCCATGTTAAAGCCAAAAAACCTACATTTTTATTGAATATTTTGATTAGTCATTATGATATATATGATATATATAGATATAGATGATATATAGAGTTAAATAGAGAGTTCAAACTAGCCTTCACAACTTCAAAGATAGGAACTCAGAATAATAATAAAAAGATAGGAACTCAGTATAATTCTCTTAGTTTATTTTTGTTGATTATTAACCTGAACTTCTATTTGAAATTTCATTATTGTATTAACATGATTTTTATCATTTTATTAACATGCAAAATGTGAACTTTTATTTTACTATTTTTTGAATTTGTCAAAGATGGCATAAATCATAAATTATACTGTTTATGGAAACATTTTATATATTAAAGGTCAGAAAATATGCTTGTTTGTATTTCATTTCTCTATTTTATACTTTTTTACTTATTCCTACATTGGGACTACCTATCTTCTAATCTATGCATTAGACAAAAAATACATAATAGTGTGTGTGTGTGTGTGTCCTGTATAATATATATTAGAATTGTCACTTTTAGGCCTATTTTTGGAACAACCTAAAAATAATTTCATGTACAAGTTCTCATTCATATTGAAGTAATTGAAAATGACCAAATTTGGAAATGCTGTTAATAGCTAAATTCTGACTTCTTCTTAGAATAAAATGGTTGGGAAACCACTGTAACAAATTATTTAGTCTTTTCCACCTATTTCTGTATAGCACTCTACACTTAGCAGTATTAGAAGCACAATTTTATTCTTTCAGTTTCAAGAGTACAGCAAACTCTTAAGAACATATTCATGATATGATATAGATTTCAAGTAACTCCTTGATGGATTTGATTTTTAATCAATTATGAATTATACCATTGATTTAAATTATACACCTTTACTGTTATTTAAGTTGATGTTATTAAAAGAGGCAGTTTCAGGGCTGCAGAGTTACATGGTAACAACTAGTTTTGAACTTTCAGTTTATATTCTTTAAGAATAGTATGAATGTAAAGGGTGAAAAGAACTTCATGTTTCCTCAAGTAGGTCATCAAAACAATCAAAGTACATAATTCTTTATTAAAACAAATAAAGCACATGATTTGAATAGTATCAGTTCGTAGATCACAAGTTTCCAAGAAAGGCATTAGTATTAAAAAAATACAGCTATAGGGAGACAGGCTGAGAAAGAGACTGATAACTATATATGGAACTCTAGTTTTGGTTTATGCTCATGATTATATAACATAAAAACTTCTCAAAGTGCAAATTATAGAGGGATATTGGACTACAATGGAGGACATTGGGTGCTTTGGTGGTAGGTTTTATATGGTAACATACATCTGAAGTGATGGGATCTGAATCTCATGTAGTGCTGAATTTGTTTTCTTTGGAGATAGTCAAAACTAATGAAAGAAGATAATCCAAAATCATAAGTTATAAAGAGCCTTAAAAAGGAGCTAAGTCACCTAGTTTTACAAAATAGGAAATCAAGGAAATAGAATATATTTTTAAGGCAAAATTTGTATGCAAAATGCATGCATAATGCAAGGATATTTCAAACACTGAAATCATAAAAATCTACATTTAGTCACTCACCTGAACTGAGATCTGAAGTTGGAAATATTATTGTCATCAATAGAAGAAATTCTAGTAAACAATTCTGTACAAATTTCCTTAACTTGGAATATCATAGAATTATATATATGTGCAGAAGGAAACTATATCATTGTATAAACAACTTAGAGATGTTTGCAGTCATTGAATAAATATATGTAAATATACATAAGAAGAAAAATAGCCATTTTATATAATGCAAATGAACTCACGGAGTTTTATAAAAGTCACCACAGTATAGTTCTTAGCATACAATCTATAGTGATATTTTAAGTTTATTTGACAATATCTAAAAATTTTATTTTATTTCTGGTTTTAATTAGAGCATAGAATTGCCAGATTCTAATAAAATGGCAACCACTGTAACTATGAAAGGCTTATTAATTTTGCATGAACATAAAATTGGATCAGATGTTTAATGGTGTTTATTTTATATCATGTAAATCAGAATAATAAAGAGCTATATTTTGACTTGTATGAAAATATTCTTACATAAGAAAATACAGCAACCATTATAATTACAAAGTGGCATTATATGAAATGAAAATGAATTATATATTAGAGAACTTAGCTTCAAATCAGTGGAAAATGGATGAAAATATTCATAGTGAATCTGGTGCTAAAAGATTTATGATCAATGATTGATCACTAGATTTGGGGGAAATTAATAGTACTGATTTTTTTTTAAAAATTTATGTATGTATGTATGTAGGTAGGTAGGTAGGTAGGTAGGTTACAGAACTGGGGTACAGGCCAGAGGTACAGGGGCAATGAGAAGATTCACCAGAGAGAGAGAGGGGAGCAGAACAGGTAGACTGATGAAACACATTGCTGAGGATAGTAGTGGGCAGGTCATGAGAGGTCTGCTGTGCCATGTGTATCACCTCAGGGCGGGGATCCAACTTTTGCTGAAGTGGCTTTAACCTCTCAGCGCTATACTTTAACCCACTGTGCCACCAGGGAGAGTCAATAGTACTGATTTTAAAAGCCACTTCTAAACTAAGGAGGGTATGGATAGCCTCTGACAGTGGGGTGGAGAGCCAGGAGCTGTGGGCTTTAAGTGGTTCTCTATTCCTGAGTAGAGAATGAGATATTGGAAAGCTTTTCTGTCTTTGAGTAAGGAGTGGGGTTTCCTGGTCTGAATCATTATTACTCATATATATATATATATATATATATACACACACACACACACACATACATATATATACACACACACATAAAATTTCTTATATGTGTGTATATATACACACATACATATATATGTAAATATATATGCATGTATAAATATACATATATATATTTATGCATGTATATAAGAAATAATGATTCATTACATATATGTAAATGTATATGTATGTATGTATATGTACACATATATAAAGCAAACATTGAAATGAATAATTATTAATAATTATTTAATTAATATATTAATTATATATTAATGATTGTTCATTTTGATGTTTGCTTTCTTTTCTCAAGTATAATCTCCATAGATTTCCTACCACCAGTTCACTTGTGCACCCTCACCAGATTCCCTGTGCTCTTCCCACCCATATTTTGATCCCTCTCCTCCCCCTCTGCAAAAATGTCTCTGGTTTATAGTTGTCTGTTTATATTTGTTTTGATGTTATGTGTTTTTTATGCTCATTTTTTTCCCTTGATCTTTTGTATGGCTCCCCAATATTCCTCCTCTAAGTGAAACATTATTTCTTGCTGAACAGAAGGCAGGAGTACCCTGTTTGGGTAACAGCTACTCATATGAGGGCAGTTGGAAGACACTGGTCTAAAGTTGCTTCCTGCCATTGATATAGGGCCAGGAGATAGTGAAACAATTTTCATCTGTGCTGCTGCTGGAAATACTTGTCTCCTGCCTGTGGATCTGAGGCATGGGTTAGGTCAGTCTGCCTGGTTCCATCGTTGCTGCTGCTACAAACATAAATTAGGGCATGGTTGGCCCTTGTACCTCAGAGATTCAGGACTATGTACTTACTTGTCTTCTCATTAGGAACTCCTCAATTCTACTTTCCAATGATTTTGACCAGCAAAATCTTCCCTTCTCTTTCCTTCTTCCCTTCTCTTCCCTCCATCCCTTCTCCCTCCCTGCTTATCTCCTTCTCTCTCTCCTTGCCCCCACCATTTTTTTCTTCCTTTGGCTTCCAATTATTTGCCTACTCAGTCGCTTTCTTTGAATTTTCTTTGACAGTAATTTTGAATATGTGAAGATACAAGAAAAAGCATTAAACTTACCACAGTGTTGTATTTCAAGTCTTAACATGCCTCACCTGTGTGCCATCTTCTTTCCACACTCCAGGTTATTTTCATGTTTTCACTTCATATGACTTTGAGCTATTCCAGGCAATTGACTTTTAATAAGGGCAGAAGATAAGAGGATAGTGTGTCTATTCCATCTTTCCCCTTAACTAAATTACACCTTCTCTTTATACAAAACCTTCTCTTGTATACCAATGTTTATCAAAAGTAATATGTACATTTCTGAAATCAAAGTAGATGTCATCACTAAAATTTATTCAAATACTAATTACTAAAAAAGAAACATTAAGGGTATTGTCCTTTATGTTACCTTTTTCTTCACAATCTTCTTTTCTCCCCAATAATCACTCAGAGTATTATGTATTAAACTGTTGATTTCAAACTTCTATTAAAAATGTACTTGTGGGCTCCCCCTGGTGGCACTACGGGTTAAAGCACCACATTATGAAGCTCTCCAAAGTCACTGCAGCACGAGTTTGATTCCCCGCCAGGAAGCTGACTCACATGGCATGGCAGACCTCTGCTGACCTGCCGGCTGCTGCTCTCAGCAGTATATTTCAGTTGATCTGCCTGTTCCTCACTCACCCACCTCACCTCTGGCCTGTACCCCACCCAGTTCTGTAAGCATAAATAAATAAATCTTTTTAAAAATGTACTTGCATATGTTTTTATTATGTGATCCTTTAATGGTAAGTTAATGGCATCTTATGAAGTGAAAGATCATTAACTGATCTGCCTTCCATCTGTTCTCCCACTATGAATACTACAGTATTACACATAGATTCTGTATTTTCTCAAGTAGCTCTAGAGTCCATGAATGGGCCGATTGTAACATCCTGGGGCCACAGCTCTTAACACTGTGTATGATGTATCTTTGCTGAGAGATGTAATGTTCATTGGTCTTCATATATTTACATAAGAAGCAAGTGCCAGTCTCCATGCTTATATATGTCCCCAAGTTCTAAGAGAAATATGCTACTCCATTCTAAAAATGACTTCATCTTACTCTGATCTTTCCTTTCAATACAAAATAACAAGCCTGGCTATTTGACTAGAAAATTGCATTCATTGTGAATCCTTCCATTTGGTTCTCTGGGACACTCCCACCATTCAACTGTTCTCTATTACAGGCTGTAATGAAATGACCAACTAATAACTTTTGGTACCAGAGATGACTACAGTGTAGGGGGAGGAAGAGAGAAAAAGAGTGAGAGAAAAGCAACTGCCTTAATATTTGGAGACTATCTAGTCTGAATTATGCAATTTGGGGTTATATTTGTAGTATCTATAAGTTAAATATTTAAACTTATAATTTATACATTTAAATATTTAAGTTTATAAAATCTGTATTCAGGTACACTTCTGGTTAATAGAGTGGTGAGGAGCATAAAGTTAAGTTCAAATTTGAAACTTCAAAGTTCTAAAGAAGGCTTTAACTTTAATGACAACCATTAAAATTAGAGCCATCACATCTTAGAATCCCACTGGGAGATCCTGTCTAATTTTGAATGTCATGATGACTAAAATTCCTCACCCACCTCACCATCCCCATCCTCCACATAGGCTTTAAAATGAAATTTCCTGTGAATTCTTCAGCTATTCTGACTTGCACAGGGTAAGATATATTTAGTCATCACCTTACAATTAGGGTGAAACAGCAAACTCACTCCAGTTGAAAAATACATCTTTTGTTCTTTTAGCAAAATGTCCTACGGCAGCTGTCTGTTGGCACTAGAAGTGACACCATGCTTAGAACCATGATTGCCAGGAAAAGGAGCTTGCTGTAGTCAGCAAGCTGTCGTGTTGGTCTCTAAACAGGAATCAATGCCTTTTCTCAATTTAGTTCTCTTTAAAAGTTTTGTTTATTTTGAAATCAGTTTCTTAGCTATGTTATTGCTATAGTTTAAGGTGATTTCTGGTACAAAATCAGAAAAGCTGTTCTTTCAGAAGGGGAAATGTTTTCAAATCTATTGCTCTGATTTCCTTTAAGGGGACATTGTCTTACATTTTGAAGATTTGTGTTACTGTTTTTTAATGTTTACAAATGTGTCAGAAAATGTGTATCCTCTCTGCCACTGGAAAGGAGTATGTACACATTAGAGCTAGGCACAATTTATGGCATTGTGTGTGCATTTTCACATCTGGCAGGCACATCAAAGGAAATACCATTGTTAACGTGACATTTTAACTTTGTGAGCTAGAAGGTCACTTGAGTAATTAATGCTAGATAAACCCAGACAACATACTGTGCTAGTGTGATCATTCCAACAATGCCCATTGTTCCTAACAAGCTGAAAGTTGAAGAAATTTATTTATGATTTGTGAAAATCTGCTATTTTGAAATAACTTGGGTTTCTTTAAACATTGGCACTCCTTGAAAAAAGGGATTTTGTTTTCTATTTTGACATATAAAACTTAAAAATACATACATATGTGCATATCAAGATATAATTTGTGGTAGGCATAAATGTTATCAATTGTATTGTTGATCCTTGTATGACCAGGCAACTCCAATTTGAAATGGATTGCCTGGATGTAGGTCTTCACCTGTATGCCTAAACTGGACTTATATTAAGATTCAACTGTAGGCTCAAAAAGGTTAGTGAAGAGAGTCAGATAAATTGGTGAATAAGTCCTACCATTTCCCCTAAGCTGGAATCTCAATAGCACCCTGAGAACTGGCAAAAAACAGAGAGACCTTCTCCCCCCATGGCCCACACATCTGGTTCATACCAAACCTGGATGCTAACTCCACTCTCAAGTACTGGCAACCTTCCCTTCTATGATGATGACATTCTGGGATTTATATTTCTTGGTGTCTTGTGTATCTTAAAGTCTGTATGGGGGGGGGGGGTCCACAAAACCTATTTGTGGAGTTTGTTCAGTACATACTCCCCTCCCCCCTATGTGCACTCTAAAGTAGAGATTTTAATGATGCTTTTTAGGTTAAAATATCTTTTTTTTTTAGAAATTCTGCATATTTCCTTTAAAAATTCTTTTACTTCAGTAGGATTTGACTAAGTTTGGGGGATTACATATTTGAGCTAATCAGCAGTCACTACTGTTTTGAGCCAATTACATACCTTACCTATTCTTTTGCATTAGTTTGTTTCAGATATATTTATAAAGATATTTGGGTTACTATTCAGGCACCTGAACAATTAGATAACATAAAATAAAAAGAATAGAAAACCAGTAATAATGAAAAACAGAACATGTCCATATTGAATTGCCACTTCTGCTGATTTCTAGTTATACAACTTTAGACAAGTACCTAATCACTTATGTACTTGAATGTTCCGTGAGGCCTTAATTAGTAGTATTGGGTAAGGGATTCATTAGTTAGTATAAACAAGGTTTTATAATCGTTCCTGTTCTATTGTAAGTTTAGAATTGATAACTCTTAGTTAACAAAATTTCAATAGCATGTTTACTTCCTTTATACATGGGATTAACCTGGAAAAATTAGCCATCTCTAGTCAAAGACAGAAGAAATGTTGAGGGTGGGAAGTCAGTTATGGGAAGTTACCAGTAAAATCACAGCAAACATTGTTAAGGTTAAGTGATGAGCATTTCTAGAGTTTTAGTTATTTTCCTCTGCTGGTACAGAGTAAACACCCTTAGAAATGGGTATTTTCCTTGTAAATGTTAATGTCTCAAATAAAAGGGTAACTTCTATTCAATTATCAGAGCTCCTCTTGCATCTGCTGCTTCTTAGAAATAATGAGTCTAATGTAATCCTTATGCCAAAGAGACACAAATGGAGATGGCTGGTGTGCTTTCCTACACTGTCTTTTCTCCAGCATACTGAAGCATAAATCCTTGTTGCTCCTTAATCCTTTTGTTCATACCTCTCCTATACATATCTACAAAATTATATGTGCAAAATAAAGCTGTCAGAATCTTGCCTCCCTTTCTAGGGCAGGGCAGTGGTAACATTTTCTTTATCCTTATTTCCAGCCCATACTCTGAGATTTCTCTATTCAGTTGTCTTAACTTCCTCTAGAATGCTCTCTGTAAAATTGGGGGTATGTGCCAATTTCTTCTTTCTCTACTCACAACCTTGAAAATGTAAGGATATCATGGGGATTACAACTGAGATGGAAAAAAGCAAAAAGATATGTAAAAATAAATTAATATATTATTTTTAAAAATGTAAGGATACGTAACTGAAAAAGGAGAGATACTTGGAAAGGTAGATTTACTGGAATGTCTAAGGATGGGGGTCAACCTTTGCTTGTAAATATGGCAGGACTAATATTGGTAGTGTTAAATAAAAAACAGGTTCAGGCCCTTCCTGGTGGTGCAGCAGGTTAAAGCACAGCATTGAGAATCTAAAGCTGCTTCCCCATGAGTTTGATTCCCGCCTGCCCCGGAGGTGACCACATGGTGTGGCAGACCTCTCCTGACCCGCCCTCAGCAGTATACTTCCTTGATCTGCCTGTTCTGTTCCCCACTTTGTCTCTGGTGAAGCCTCTCACTGCCCCTGAGCCTCTGGCCTGTACCCCAGTTCTGTATGCACAAATAAATAAATCTTAAAAAAAAAAAATAAAAAACGGGTTCAAATGGAGACTTTCATACCACACCCTGCTATTACAGGTCGGGGAGAGAGGGGCATCCCTGAATCCCCAAACCTGCCTGCTCTAAATAGGTTTTGCCATCTGCTACATCAAGACAAAACCTAGAAGATCTTTAATGGAAAGGAACTTTAATACAATGAGTATTCAATACAAAAAAGACAAAGATTATAGTTTCTGAATCAAGCAACCAAAGTTGCCCATCCCCTCAGGGTAAAAGTCCACCCAAAAGGGATTGGCCCAAAGCAAGGCCTGAAAGCCTGTTACAAGTCTAAATTACCTTCTAGCAGGGATGCTTAGAAACCTCCCCCAGGATCTCTCACCCACATCTGTTTCAACCAGTACAGGGAGAAGGAGAAGCAAGCACAGTTTCTTTACACATCTCTCTGCTCCATGTGCCTCCCTCAGGTCACCTTCTGGCTCTCCATGCTGCTTCCTTCCTCCTCAGTCTCCTCTCCAGATTCTCATCTCTCCTTAGCTCCACCCTCCTTCTGGGTGGGGCAGGGAACCTGGAACCTCTCCTTTTCCTGGGGACCACCCTGTCACACTACCAAAACTTAATAACAACTGTAGTTTCAGCCTTTCCAAAAGTAGAATTCTAAACCAGTCAATCTGGAATTTTTTGACTCTCACCAGTTTAGGTAATCTGCATGATACAGAGTCCTTCCCTCACACCTTAATTTCAGGATTTTAGGCCTCCCAGTCAGGAAGAGATCCCAGGCTGCAGTGGCTAGTATCCCAGGAAGCCACAGCAGGGACTTTGCTGATGCTGAGACAAGCAAGCAAAAAGAGGCAGATTTATGTAGCGAAAGAAAACAATTTATTGAGGAGAAAAGAAATGGAAATAAAGTAGGATTCCCAGGCCTGGGGAACCAGGAGGTGGATGTAGAGTCATGCCTTTGGGAAGATAAACCTTCTTCCTAATTATTCTAAAGGTCCACCAGTCTTTTGTGATTGGTTAGGTGCTTGTGCTCTCTGTCTTAAAGTCTCTGTATCCAGAACTATGTCTTGTGCTCCAGCCCTTATCTTTTATTTATCTCCTTGTTCCAAAATGTCCTGTTGACCCTATCCTGGGGGTGTTTGATTTTTCCCTCCAGAATTTGTTGTCCTTAACCTCTGGAGCCCTCCTGACTCCTCCAAGGCATTTTCTATTCTATTCTGACCCTAAGGCCTCTCAGTTTGCTGACACCTAATCCCCAGCCTCCCCCGCCCCCACACTGTAGCACTTTTCTTCTTGCTAGATGGAATAATGCCTACTTCATGGATCACTTAATAAAGCCATTTCCTTCTCTGCATTTATTCAGATTAGTTTGCAGCACTTCTCACAAACCAGGTAATGTAATTGTATGCCTATCAGGTAATTGTATCTCTTTCTTCACTATGAGCTGGGTAGCTTTAATATTTGTTACATCATCTGCCTGAAAGTATGAACATAGATGACAGATATTTAAGTATGAACATACATGACAGATATTTAAAACACATCTGTTTGTTTAATCTTCAGGCAGAAAGGAAGATCTTTATTTCCTGCTATTGGTAACTTTATTTTATTTATATTTTTAAAGATTTATTTATGCATATAAGGGTGTAGGCCAGAGGTACAGAAGGGTGAGAGGATTCACCAGAGATAGAGTGGGGAGCATAATAGGCAGATCAAGGTAGTAATGAATATATGAAAATACTTAGGATTTATACTGCATTATCATATGTACATGTATATATTACATTCTATTATTTGTGAGCTCTGTATTAATTGCATAATTATTTTTGAGATGATGTATTTAAGATGATGAAATTAGTTTTGAGATGCTGTCAATATGAGTTTATTTCACTTGACAAAAAAATCAATACTTTCTGACATGACTCATAATAATAAAAATCCTTGCAGTAGTTTTACTTTTTCATGACCCTTACATGTTAAAGAAAAGAAACTGACCTTTTGGAAAGGAGCAAAATGAAGCTAGGGCTCTAGATATGACAAGGTAGAGCTGAAGAAGAAATTGATAGATTAAACTATAGATTAACCTAAGTAATGGAAAAATTTAGATGCATCTCAAAATAAGAGTAATTGCATTAACCTATGAGAATTACTAAGAAAGGACATTACCTACACGCTGCTGTCTTCTGATTTGACCCTTCAGAATTGATTGCTATTTTGAATCCCTAGCTTAAAAAATAGATAGTATTACCTCATTCTAGTTGAAGAAACCAACATACCTTAATTAACCAGACTCTGAAAATGACAGGATAGATATTAAATTTCAGGTGTCTCTGACATTAAAATATTTGCCTTTATAATATCCTGACAGTTTCCATAGTTAAAAGAAGTTGCTAAAATTGTATAATAATTTATTCCTTCCAATTAAAATTTATTATCCCATGAAAACATTCTGTAAGACATAATCCATGCCAAGTAAATATATGTTTTTACATATTTGAATTTTAAGTTATTAATGTTTAGCAAATAGAATTTGATGTTCAATTTAGTGACTTTTCTTGATTGTCGGCACTCAAATTTCACACACACAAAAATGTATTCCTGTAAATTACATTTTATGACATGATCTGCTCTGTATAACATGAATATTTCCTTAACAAATTCTATTTCAATGACTGAGATTAATTCCTTTCCCCTCTTAATTTTGACATTTTGACTCTACTAAACCCCTACTAATTCAGGAAATTTTATATATCTAGGAGTGGAATCTCTTTGGAAATAACTGAGTGGTAAGAGTTGTCCTGGAATCATAAAGCTGACTTTAGTCTATTCATTTCCTAAGAAATTAATTTCTGATTAGATATTCTCAATAAATTTGATTACCTTTCAAGCCCTTCTCTGAGTATAAAGCTGTGGACTTCAACAATGATAAATACAAGTCTGATTTGGAAGATCAGTTGTACTGACCTTAACCACAGATAGCATGGATATTTATAACATGTCAACCCAAAGAAGGTTAATAGTAGTAATAAAAATATATATAATCAAAGCAATACAAACATTAAAATCTCCCCTATCTCTAATCACATAGCAAACTAACTTCTACAATGATCAGTTCTAGTTATTCACATGGCTCATTGCACAATTTCACACATATTCATTCATTCCATATTATTTGCAATGAGGGATGATTTCTTGGGGTACTGGGTTCTGCATATTAAAATTGTATCTGTCATTATTATGCTAACTTGTCATTGGGTATAATTACTGTTAATGCTGTACTTTTAATGGATCCCTGGAAAACCAAGTATCTTCTGATTTGGAAGTAAACATTTCTATCAAAGAGCCATTTTCTTATTTTCATCCTGCATAATAAAAAATGCTGACTATTGAGGCCAAATACAATTGGAACAAGTGCTTGGCAAAAATCATGCTAGCTGTATTACTTTGCACTCAAGCAGCACCAACTCTTTGCTGATCATAAGTGAAACCCATGAACTACACTCATTGTGGATCCCCAAGAGAAACTGGTGACAGGAATGAAAACGAAAGAAAACATTAATAAACAGCATCATGCAGGGGGCACTATGGAAACATAGAAGTTCAGTTTATGGCAATGCCTGTCAAATTTCAATGTGCATAAAAGTTATAGGGACCTCCCTCCCTTAAGTTCCCATTCAGTAGCTATGGGGAGTTGTCAAGATTGTACATTTCACACTAAATTAAAGTGGTGTTAATGCTTCAGTACAGGAATTATGAAATGTTGAGATGCCCTCCACATGAAAATGAAGAAATTACATAAAAATCTTCCTTAATGCTTCTCCAGTCATATCAGAGTAAAATTTGCTTTTGTTATATTATGTGTTCTTCGTTCTGAATATCAATACTTTATGTTGTCTGCCTGTTTAACTTCCTGTCTCCCTGATCATCTTAAATAATACAGAGCTTGGCAAATTTTTATAGACTTCTCATGGGCTTTAAAATATTTGGGGACAGTGACTTTGTCTTTAATCCCAGAGTTCATGCATTATATTGCTACAGTGCCTAAGATCTACTGAAGGAATTTTGGATGAAAAAAAAAAATCATTACTTAATTAATACATGACAAAAAAAAAAAAAAAAAAAAACCCTGGTAAGTGATAAGTGAAAATGTAATCTCCTAAGTGAAAATGTAATCTCCTTTTACTTACCTCACTTAATAATTATACCTTAAGTATCTTTTTCACTTCATTTAAGGATGGTATAATGAAATGAGGACAAGGATAGAACAGCAGTGTAATAAATAGGAAGGGCAGCACCAGGTGACTTAGAGCATAGATCTGGAATGGGGTTGCTTGGCTTCATTCCTGACTCCTATAATTATTGACAGACTGATCTTATAAGCAATATGATCTGTTAGACTCACAGGTTTGTCATTTATAAAGGGTAAATTAAAAAAAAAAGTCTAGTTAGATTTAAATAAAATAATGTTTATCAAATACTTAGGAGAATGCCTGATCAGTAACATCCAATACATAGTTGTTTTTATTACTGTATTATCAAAGCTTACTGTCTTCAAAAGCTTTAATTATGTTCAAACTTAAAATATCAAAGTTCACAGATAATCTCTATAGTAATCTATAGTCTTTAACCAATCCTGTGAAATCAGTCTTCCTGTTTTAACACTAAGAACTATTTTGAGGTCCTCCCATTGGCAAAATGATGTTAGCAGTTTATTATTTAAAACAATATAGTATGAGGATTGTAACACAAAATGGATGCAAATCAAAGACTGATCTTTCTAAGACTTATTATAAATTTATATCTTAAACTTTCCCTTTCACATAAATATTTATGGGATTCAATTAGAGCATCTAGGTGGATTTAAAGTTACATTGAAATTTAGGTATGTCCTTTTGTTTATAAATAATTTCCTAGGTTCATGTTTGTTTTGTTTTTTTTCCAGATATTTATTTGCTACTGTGTTCTTGATGAGTAATTATTATGTGCCACAAGCAAATATGTTATCTGGTTGAACCTTGTCTTCTTTTTAGTTTAATTTTAGTAATAATGCTCATATGCTATGAAAGAATATTCTTAACACTAGGGAACTTTTAAGGAAACCAGAGCTTGACTTGCAGTTATTTTAAATAAATGATGAAGAAAGAGTGATATATACTTAAGGTAGAAATGAATTATTTTTGAGCATACACAAAATACTTAGAAGTAGGAGAGCAAAGCAAACTATCATGATGACTAAAGAATCTAAGTATTTGGAAAACCATAGAATTGTGAGCAGTGATCATGTTAGCTTTGTACTCTCTCTGAACTGTTTGGTTTATTTGGTTAATGAAGAAGAGAGTCAGTTAATCTAGAAGCTCTGTGAGGATGTTTTCTGTAGTAATGTTCAGAAGTTAGCTTTCCTCATTATTTATCTACTCTTCTCAATCACTTATATCAGTGAGTAATTCTGATTCTATTTAAAAAAAAAATTCCAAGCTATCCACTTCTTTCCTTTTATGCTACAACTTTAATTCAACTCTCATCTTAATTAAGTTATTCTAAGACTCACAATTAGTCATCCTATCATCCAACAAAATAGAGTCATGTTTTTAAAAGGCAAATCAGACTCTCTACTTAAGTATGTGGTGTGTGTGTGTGTGTACATACTTAATGTATATACATGGTATATACCATAACTATAAGTATATGGTTGAGTTAATCAGTGTAGTCTAATTGAAATTTATAGAATATTCCATTTCTCAACAAGAATACAAGTAATATTCCATTACTTGTGGAACATTAATTCATCAAAATATCATGCATCCTGGACCATAGCATGTATCATAATAGTCTTATTGCACATTTGTATGCTCAGAAAAGAGAAACTTGAAATATAAACAGATCCAAGTATCCATAAAAAAAAATGATCAAGAATTAAAAGAACCAATTAGAGATTCTTGATATGAAAATATAATTAAAAACACAACAGAATCTTACTTCTAAGTGGGATTAGATATCAAAGTATACCAACATTCCAACTGGGATAACTGAAAAAAGTGGGAAAAATAAAGAAATAATATTCTTGTACGTAGGGAGCTGTAACAGCAGAAGGAACCAAATGATTTTAAAATATCAAGGGAAAAAAACCTCTTTTAAAATGATCCATTGTCTCTATATATTTTTCCTCTAGGACATTTGCTAATGTCAGGCATCATCTAAAATTTTGTGTTGACTTGGGAAGACTCTTCTAGGGAATAAGAAAATTCAGCAAATGTGGTTGCAAAGGTGCAGAATTGAATGAAAATAAAAATGTAAAAATTAAAATTGACTTGTTACTTGTTGGATCACTAATGGAATTGTGGGTTTGCACTGTGAGGTCAGAAAGCTAGACCAAATGAATCCTGACAGAGGAGGGAGTCCTCCTAGTGATAATATTGTTAATAGGATTAGTGTTGATATAAGTGGTGCTTTATTTCACAGGTGTGATAATGACAGGGTAGTGGTTGAAGAGTTAAAATGGAGTATTATAAATACTGAAAGTGTTATTATAATGTAGATCACTAGGTTTAGAATTGTTATAGTTGGGTTATAAATTAGAATAGCGGTTATTCATCCTATATGGGCGATTGATGAATATGCTATGTTTTTTTGTAATTGTGTTTGATTAAGTCCTCCTCAACCTCCTACTGCTACTGATAGAATGGCTGTGGTTAATAATAGATTGGTGTTGATTGAGTGTATTATTTGGATGAGGACTGATAAGGGTGCGATTTTTTGTCATGTGAGTAATACTATTCCTGAGGTAAGGGAAATTCCTTGGGTTACTTCTGGTACTCAGAAGTGGCCTCCTAGTGATAATATTGTTATCTCAAAATTAAATCTACAGTCTCCAGGGGCTTAGATAAGAAAATATCAGTCTGAGGGAAGAGACCTGTTTCAAGCACATGGTGATCATCATCACTCAAGAAATTTGTCATATTTTGAAACTGAGTGGTCAGGAGTCTAGAGAAATGGACTGAGCATTTAAAGAACAAAGCTTTATTTCTCACACTACATCCATGACTTTCATAATCCTCCACCCTCATTAGTTGGGACTCCACACCAACCCCCCCACCCCCTACCTATAAGCTCAATTGTACAACTAAATATCTCTGGTTTATTTTGGTCTACTTTTGTTTCTCTGTCTTATTTATTTATATTCCACATATAAGTAAAATCATCCAGTATTTGCCTTTATTCTTCTAGCTTTTGGTTGCTATAATCACCCCAGTTCCATCTGCGTTATTTTAAAAGGTCAGGTTTCATTATTGTTAGAAAATTGAGTAGAATTTCACCAGTTACATATGCTATATCTTCTTAACCTGCTCATCCTTGCCCTTGGAAAGTTAGGTGATTTCTGTAACTTGGCTATCATAAATAGTGCTGCAGTTAACTTAGGTGCACACATATCCTTTTAAATTAGTGCTTTTGCAATCTTTAGGTAAATATCCAGGAGTAAAATTGTTGAAACATGTGGTAGGTATATTTTTAATGTTTTGAGAAACCTCCATACTATTTCCATAGGTGCTACACCAGTATACACCAAAGTTGTATGAGGTAACCTTTCTTTACTTGCTCCCAGGCACTGCTTATATTTTGTGGATGTGAGGATCTTTCTCAGTGGTGTGTTGTGTCTTTTTGTAGTTTTCATTTTCATTTATAAGTGACGATGAATATTTGTTTATGTGCCTCCCTCTATGTGTTTTCCTTAGTTCTTTTATATATTTATTGATTGGGTTATTTGTTTTTGTTGTTGAGTTATATGAGACCTTTGTGTCTTAGATATGAGGCCCTTGTGAGATATATGGTGTGCATACATTCTCTCCCATTGACTAAGATAGTTTTCCCATTTTAATGATCATTACTTTTGTTGTGAAGAAACTTTGTAGTTTGATGTAGCCTCATTTATTTTTTGTTTCCTTTATTATAGGAGTCAAGTCCGCAAAGGTATCCATGAGCTAAATCCTATGCCACTTTTGAATCCCTAGAAAAAAATCCCACTTTTTAGTGATGTGTGATCC
>NW_004567107.1:61663101-61664666 GCF_000260355.1 Condylura cristata | reverse complement strand
ATTCTGTTAGCATTTTCTCCCTTTATTTCTTGGCTAGAGGTCCATCTATTTTGTTTAGTGTTTCAAGTAATCAGTTTTTGGTTGCATTGTTTTTTGTTTTTTTTTTTTTCTACTTTCTTTTTGATTTTGATTTTATTCATTTCAGCTTTAGATTTATTATTTCCTTTCTTTGAGTGGATATTGGTATCACTTGTCATCTTCTCCTAGGTCCTTATAGTTTAAGGTTAGAATATATGAGATCATTCTTTTTTCTTGATGTAGGCCTATATTGGTATAAGCTCACCTCTGAATACAGCCTTTGCTCTACTCCATGTCTGTGTCTTCATTTTCCTTCACCTCTCTATATTTATTAAATTCCTCCTTCAATAGCCTCATAACCCAATAGTCATTCAGTAACCTTTTGTTCATTATCCACATGTATGAGGTTTTCCCCACTATCTCTTTTGGTTCCATCTTTTGTTTGATACCATTGTGATCAATGAAGACACTTGAAGATAATTGATAGATTTCAGTCTACATGAATTAACACCTGTTTTATGTTCTAGCATGTGGTATATCCTTGGGAATGTTCCAGTGCATTTGAAAAGGTGTACTTAGTTTTTTGGGGGGAGCAGTACCCAATAAATGCCACTGAGTCCATCTCATCTAATTTCTTGGGCTATTGCTTTCTTGTTGATTTTCTGTTGGTTAACCTATCCATTGATATAAATGTTTATCTCTCATACCACTTGTGTTGATGTCAATGTCTACATTTAGGTTTGTTAATGGTTACTTTTTATATTTCGATGCTTTTTTGTTTGATTATATATACACACACGCATATTTATGTATTGGAGACTTATATCCTCCTGATATATTGTCCCTTAATCATTAAATAATGTCTGTTGTTACCCTTTTAAAATTGAAATCTGTTTTACCTGATATTAATATGATTGCTTCTGAAAGATGCCAGTGGCTTATAGTATTGTTTTCCAATCTTTTACTTTGAAGCTGAATTTATATTGTAGCTTTAATTTGTTTATCTGTAGCAGTAACTTAATTTAAGTACTTTTACTGTTTCATCAGATGGTATTGTGGTGCTTGTTTTTAATTTCAGGGTTTTTTTTGGCAACAAAGGGTTGTGTTGACACTAAGGCCTGCTTTTCCAGTTGCTGATTAATAGGGTCTGTAGTGGAATCTGGAGGGTTCCAGGTACTGGTAGGAATATGCTGGGGTGGAAAAAAGGCTGGCTTCTTTGTGGCATTCCAGATATCACTACTCTCCAGGGTTCTAGACCTGAGACAGCCCTCTGTAAGCTGTCAGGAGGTTAGCGTCAGTTCCAAGTTGTCAGTAGGGGGAGTGGAGTGCAGAGCATGTTCTGTCTTCTTACTTAGAACTGGGGTGTTTGGAGAAAACCATTTTCTTTGCCTGTGCTTCCCCTCAGTTTAGGTTTATGTCCCTCCACACCATTCAGCTTTCCCTTCCCAGTGTCCTTGACTGAGCTGTAAGCCTGCCACCTCTGTCCCTTGTCCCAAACTCAGATTCCAGGTTCTTGGTCCCCCCACCTCATATTTGCAGGAGTGTTA
>NW_004567107.1:61660134-61662601 GCF_000260355.1 Condylura cristata | reverse complement strand
TTTTTTTAATTTTCTTCCTTTCCAACCTCAATTTGCATTTAGAATGGTTGTTGCAGTAGTACACAGACAGATTCAAGTTTTGCAAGAGACATTAAGTGCTGCTCTAGGCTGAAGAAATGAAACCTTTAGGGAACAAACAGAAGTGCTTCCTAATATAAAGCTCTGATTATGACCCTATTGTGAAATCCATCTATTATATATGAGGGGTACAAATAGATGATAACTAATTAACAAAGGCCTCTTGAATGTTCTCCCTGATCTTTTAATTTTTGTCTCATGATCTAATGATCTATAGAGTTGATGAAACTCAAAATCATAGTCTCCTACCCATGCCTCACTAGGCAAGAGAAAAAGTGAAAAATGCCAAGAGAAAAAGTGAAAAAATTAGGTGCACTATTCCAGCTTTTATTTTTTTTAATCATAGTTTTTCTCAAATGAGTTCAGTAGATCAAATAAATAAATGTGCAATTCTTTATATTTTTGTCATTTCTTACAATATCAGTTTTGCAAAAATTTAAAAAAATCCCTGAGAGCTTCATGAGAAGACTTGACATTACCTGTCTCTTTTCATTTATTTTGTTTTTAATTTCAAGTGTCGTGTGTGATTACTTAGAAGATTCCAGCTATGTAAATAAAAGGTTAAATTTCTCTTCACATGGCACTTTGCAATATACTTTCTATTTCAGAAACAATATAGTACTTATCAGTTTGACTTGTGAAACTGATGACTTTATATCATTCATCCTTAATACTGTGTTCAATGAGATTACCCAATTGACTATCCTCTGTTTTAAATAATCTCTGGCTTTACTGTAGCATGCCACATGTTCCAATTTTTGCTTAGATTGTAGACACAGCTTCTTAATCTTCTTTGCTAGTTTTATTTTTTATATCAAATTTCCAACCCCAGAGTTTAAACCTTATCTTTTCTGCAAACCTTCTTCGGATCTAAAATTATCTCATTTTACTTATGTATCAAAATATCATATTTTATACAGATAGTTCAGTTACATTTCCAGTCTTATCCTCTGAGTTCAATATTGGTGTACCTAATTTCTAATTTAAAGGATTCAGTATGGCATGGTATATAAGAGCATAAATTCTGGAACCAAACTAACTCAATTTGTGATTTTGGTCAAACCACTTAACCACTTAACCTCATAGATTTTCCTCACTATAGTATTGTGATGAAAGTAGAACTTACCTCATATGACTGTATTGAGGATGAAGGCAGTATTGAAGATGACTTTATGCTATATTGAGGGTGAATTTACATATAGTCTATGTGAATTACTTAAAACTATACCTTAAAATATGTAGGATAAATATTATCTGATATTACTAATGTTTGCTTTTTCCTTTGTCTATCCCATCGTTATCTAAAATGGATCTTAAACTGAATTTTGTCTGCAAGTTTTTTATTTATTGTAGCTATTCTATTATACAATACCTGACAGTCAATAGTGATGTTTCACAACTTAAGAAATTCAGTATTCATGTTTCCTCTACAAGATTATATATATATACATGTATATATATGTGTGTGTGTGTGTGTGTATTTACATATAATATGCAATATATTATCCAGCTGTCTTTGAACAATACAGGTATGAACTGTACAAATCCACCTACATGGGAATTTTTGTCTATCCATGGTTCATCATTTACCAATTGAGCTAACTGTAATACTGAATAGGACTGCAGTTGGGGCTTGGATGAGCCAAAAGTTAAAAGTGAATTAACTATATGAGGGTCAGTGTCCCTAACTTCTGCATTGTTCAAAGATAAGATGTATCTGTTTCTGATAAGTTCAATCTGTTGTATCATTCTAGCTACATCGCTATAAAATAGCACTTCATCAGAGGTTACCATCATCATTTTACTGTGTTGCTGCTTTCATATTGGTCTTTCCATGCCAATAAATAACTCATAAAAATTATTACTCATATGGTAATAACTATTGTCATCTGTAATATGTATTTGGATATGTTTATTGAGTCAGGTTTATTGAGGTACAATATAGGGTAGAATTCATCACTTTGAATGTAAATTGCTATAAATTTTAATATACATGTATAGTTATATGTAACTACCATCACAACTAAAATAGAGAATATTTTTATCATTCCAGAATGTTCCTTCTTGCCCTTTTCTAATCAATTTCCATATCTCCAACTTCTCTCAGTGCTGAGCAAACATTGATCTGTTTTTCTGTCTCTATGGCTTTGCCCTTTCCAAGCTATTACATAAAAGGATCATATGGCATTAATCTTCAGATTTTGGCATCTTTCACTTACCATAACATTCTTCAGAATTATCTATAATAATTCTTTTCTTTACCACTAACTATTATTCAACTTTATGGATATATCATAGTATATGATTTTAGCTGTATGTAGTTTGATTTTTTTTTAAAGATTTATTTATTTGTTCATACAAAACTGGGGTACAGGCCAGAGGCTCAGGG
>NW_004567107.1:61631104-61659599 GCF_000260355.1 Condylura cristata | reverse complement strand
TTTTTTTTTTTAATTAAGGTTTCAAGTATAGCTTGAGTCCCTTTCACCAGAATATGCCTTGAGGTTATAATAAAGCTATTGGCCAAGGCTTTGTTATTATCTGAAGTCTCAACATGTAAGGAATTTACTTGCAAACTAACTGTGGCTGTGTGGCAGGATTCAGCTCTTTACAGGTTAGTAGCTTGAAGTATTCGTTTTCTCACTGGGATAACCTAGTCATCCTTCACTTCCTTACTTACCATATGGGATTCTCTAGGACAAATCACAACATGGTATTTTGACTTCCCTGAGAGTGAAGAGAGTCAGAGAGAACATGAATTCAAGATAAATGTCACATATTTTATATAACCTTTTCTACGTAGTAAAGTCATTACTTCTGCTGTGTTTTATATATTAGCAATAATATTACTTTTCACACTCAGTAGGAGGAGGTAAAAGAATGCATGGGTATGAGTTGGAAACATATTAAAAGATGTCTAATACATCATATCCTTGTGCTTTTGATAAGTGTTTGAATAGTATGTCTTCTTCCATCCTTGCCATATTTCTACATTTCTTGGAGTCATCATAGAGTAATGTCTTATTTTTTTTTACCCAGTCTGAATTATTTGAATACATAAATTTTTTGTGTTACTTGAATTCATCCATTAATTATAAGGCTTAGAAAACTATACATAATGATTAGTTAGCATAATAATGACAGATACACAATTAATGTGAATATACATATTCTGTGACTCCAGGAAATTCTTCCCTTTCTCTAACATGGAATGATTAAGCATGTGTGAAATCATGCACTGAAACATTTTAATTACTAGATCTGATGATTACAGAATCTAGGTTATTATATGATGAAAGGTACTAAGATGGAGGAAATTTTAATGTTTGGTAATATGTGTAATATGCAGACTTGTCCATGAGCACGGACCTATTTTCATGCTTCATTTGCTGTGTAGTGAGTTTCTTGATCAGAGTCAATGCTCTGTGAAATAACATAATGGTGAGTAAGGCATTTTATTAAATTTATGGATGATAGCTTTGACAGAAGTAGTGTGGGGAGGTAGGGAAATGTGTGTCTAGACTAAGTCTCTACCTCAAGAACAAAGCAAAACATTGTTCTTCCATGATGAAAGTGGTCTAGTGCATTCAACTTGTCACCAGATAGCTCTCTGATTACACTGGAGGATATTGTCATATTAGGAACTCAGTGTAGGACTCTGCTGTTGACAGATTGTGCACCAAACAATGGTCTTGACCTTGGCAAGTGGAAGTTAGTTTACTCCATTCACACATAACTACCATAGCTGTCACCAGAGCCTATATCCATTGTCTATTGGATAATAATAGATTTGTAGAGAAAGAAGGTGGCTGATATCCACAGAATTGGATGTCTTATCTGCTTCAGTATTAAAATCTTCCTCTGCTGAGGTCATCCTTTAATGATTTTGTTAATTAACATTTGTTAAGTGGATCACAGGTACAAGATGGTTCAAAAAACAGTTCAAAAGCAGAGTACAAGAGAAATTGAGGTAAAGAACTGGATTATTCCCAGGTTCTAGGGAAAGCACAGGGGACACTTTGAGAGGCCATGTCAGGAGGGTGAGGCTAAGTACAGACAGAAAACTCAGTTGTGCATGTCTTTATTAGGGTTATATCAGGAACTTACCTTTGCTGGTGACTCTGTGAGCATGGTCTAGGGCAGGCACTTGATGGAGCTCATGTCAGTTAATGGCCCTGCAGGTCACTTGGCCATAGCCATCGGATGCCTTTGGGCGGTGATACCGCAGAGCACCCTAACTAAATCTTCCCAGTGGAAAGAAACCTTGTTGCATCTGGTTGTTCATTATGCATGGAAGCAGAAATGGCCAGCTATGTCATTCAGTACCAATTGACTACTGCCAATAATTTGGCTGGATGGTTAGGGGCTTGAAAAATAGAACATGATTGGAAACTTGGTGACAAATTTGATGAATAGGCATCAAATTGGGGGAAAAGTATGAAGATGCTTTGCCTTCTGGGTGAGTATTCCCTTTTCTTCAATGCCCAGTAATTGAAACACTATATGTAACTTGGGAAGGCTGAGAGAAAGATTAACAATATAAATATTTTAATATTTTAACAATATAAATATTTATATTAACAATATAAATATTTTTATGAATGTTCTGGGATCTACCTCAGATTACCCGGCCTTTCTTGAACTTACGGAGCGTTGGCTTATACACTAAATCTATTCTCAAAATTTCTTTAACTGTTGTGTACCCCTCTTATAATTCAAATTGTAGTTTTATTCTGATAACCTTTAACATTTATGCATACACATGCAGATGTGTATATCAAGTAAGCACTAAATAACTGTCCTATCTATTTCAATTTTAGTATGCCATGCTTAGCCAGATAATATTGTAGGTCTAGTAAGTCAGATTATTTTTATTGCTGCTTAGACTCTACTATCAAGTATGTAAAACCACCCAACTTGCTATCCTTCACCTTAGCCAGATAATATTGTAGGCCTAGTAAGTCAAATTATTTTCATTGCTGCTTAGACTCTACTGTCAAGTATGTAAAAACACCCACTTTTCTATCCTTCACCTCCCACCCCAAAATCCAGTTGTTCCTGCTCCATTCACAATGAAGTAGTTACAGATTCCACTGTACAAAATGGCTTACAATGAAGAAAAATCAGAGACACTTCGAGGCTACTGGGACTCCCATTGGAAATTTCACATTGATGATATGTATGTCTACGGGACACTCTCAGTGTGGATGAGGAAATTTTAAATGACAGCTCTACTCTTAACTAATTTTCCTAAGCTTTTGGATCATTTCCTATACATTAAAGCAAGGCAGGTCTGGCATTTCTAATTCATTCCCAGTGGTTGCCTTTTGGTCTGTGTTTAAATTAACCAAATTGTTAGAAGCCTTTACAACACCTGCATGACATTAAATATAGAATTTGTACTTATTGATTTCATATGAATGTACTGGGCTTAACTTAATTTAATTTCCTTCTGCCCTTGTCCCTTAATTTCTGTCCTCATAATTGTCCAATGGGAGGATCTCAGCCATGTGGGAATAGTTGAGGTTGTAAAAACAACACATTCAAACTGCCTAGTTATACTCTAACCAGTGCTTTTCAGGAACTTACGCCAGGTGTCTTTTTTTTATTATTTATTTAATTCATTTATGCATACAGAACTGGGGTACAGGCCAGAGGTGCAGAGGCGGTGAGAGTATTCACCAGAGACAGAGTGGGGAGCAGAACGGGTGACTGTCGAAATACACTCCTGAGGGGAGCAGCAGGTGGCTCAGGAGAGATCTGCCATGCCATGTGGATCACCTCCGGGGAGGGGATCAAACTCATGCTGAAGTGGCTTTAGCTTCTTAGTGCTGTGCTTTAACCCACTGCGCCACCAGGGAGGGCCCACCACGTGTCTTTTTAACACCTGTGATTTCTCTACCTAATATAAAGCCATTTTATTGCTTTAGTTATCAGTCTCCTCGAGGGTGGGAATAAAGGATGTGAAGACCCAAAATCAGAAGAGATAGTGGCAAAGCAAGAGTCCTTGAAACCCCCACGCTCCATAAAATCCAAGCTTATCTCTTGACAGGGAGCTTTTCCTCTTTGAACTGCTTTTCCTAAAGAGCTGTTCCTTCCTGGGAGGGCATCTACTTTACACCGTTTACACATTTATTTGCTGATTCTTCTAGAAACACTGTCACAAGAATACCTGAAAGTGTTGTTTAGGCCATCATCTAGTCTCTCCATTTAAGTAGACAAAAAAAATGAACCATTCCATTTTCTTTAGAATTTGGGTTAATTTGAAGCCTAATATTTTTAACAATATGTTGTCTTAAATTATAATTTTATAGCATATCTTTTTTTTTTAATTTCAAGAATTCTCTTTCCAGCTTTCTAGATAGTAACATGAGAGGAAATCCCAGATTTCTCTGTAAAAAAAAAAAAAAAAAAAACATAGATAACTTCATGACATGTCTTGATTGCCATTCACTGAATTCTGCTTAGGATTACACAAAATTCATATTTGTTAATAAGGCCCTTAATGGTTTTGCCCTGCCTTCATCTTCTAGCTCTTGTTCATCTTCTTTTTTCTTTTTTATTCCTGTTATGTTCCTACTCACTTAGCTCTAATAAATTTTCCTATCTGAAATATGTGTCAGCTCTTGAAGAATGTTAAAGTGCTTATCCTCTAGTGATCGTTGTATGTGTTGTTCTCTCAGGTTTTTAAAATTTTTAAATTGGTTTATTTTTTCTCTTAAGTTTAGTTCTCAGTTTAAATATCATCTTAAAAGACATACGAGACTTTATTCTTGCCCTATTGTTTTCTTTAGAGGATAGTTTCTAATAGTTATATTTGTTTTTTACATGAGTACCTAATTTGTTTTCCCACAGCAGTATCTTGAGAATTGATACCAATTCCATTTTGCTCAACATTAAGACTTGAGTCTTGAACAATTTTCTAGGCATAATAGACCATTTACAAAAATATATGGGTTGCTTTGGTAAGCATGAACCTCATCAGTTTTGAAATTCTAATGTATAAATTCTAGTTTCATTGGAGCCAAAGCTGATCTGGAAGAAAATAACTTTCCTACACAAAGAGTCAATGTAAAGATTAACTGGAAAACCAAACAACGTGTGGTATAGCTTTTGTTTTCTTTTACCCTTGACATAGTTTTTTGCAATCGCATCCACTAAAGCTGTTAATTATTCCCCCCTGTCTTAATTAAACCAGAGATGTGGCAGCAGTATTAGGATGGAGGATGTGGATATATGTATGCATGTGTGTGCATTTATGCATGTATATGTAAGGAATGGACTTAAGGAATAGACTTATTTAATTGTGGGGTCTGGCTAAGCAATTTCTATAAAGCTATTTCTATATTTAATGCTGAAATCTTGAGTTCACAGGTTAGGCAGTAAGGTGAGAAGCTTAGGAGTTGCCTGGAATCCCATGATCTGGAACCTCACAAGTGTTAATGAAATCACTTTTTTTTTTGGTCTGTGGCAAAAAAAGGTATCACAAATATCACTGCCTTCATGTAACTAAACATACATATTCTTGGCCCATGAGTCAGAAATATTGAGAAAGATCTAGATGGAAGGGGGAACAACTGCAGGCCTTGCTACTCTTTGGGCAGAGGGAGCAGCATGTGTGTCTGCTACAGAGTGATCACCCCGTTCCCCTAGCACCGCACCTGACTTTTGGAGCCTAACCAGAAACATACTTAAAGTGAACCCTGAAATGTTAGAATTTCTACAACATGAGTTCAGTAAAAGTCTGACTTAACAGTGAGGGGCTAACTTCTAAGTCCCCAGTGTGCCTTCAATTCCGCAGTTTTCTACTAGGGGTAAGAGGAGCGCACATTAATCCTTAATCTGTGACACTCCATGTTTCAGTCCCTTTTTTCCTTCAGTTGATGGAGTTTCTGCTGGCATGCATGTCCATAGGCCCAGCTTAGAACTCAGCTGAAGATCTGGGGATGGCACTGTGTTGATATCTACAGTGACCCTTATCTCCCTTCCCGTAATCTCTTTCCTCTGCTGTTGTAGCATCTTTGTATTGGGCCCGTAGTTTTAACTTTTTGTGGTGCCTGAAATCCTAACTCAGTTTTCTCAATTCAAACAGGCTATGCCTGGGTTTTCCTTTTGCATTGTTTCAGAAACTGTCGTCATTCAATAGGTCGAGGTGCATGTAGGGATTACCTTGTGTGTTTCATCAGGATAAGTGGTTGGCAGATGCCCAAATGTTTGTTTCATATATATATATATATATATATTTTATCAAAATGTTTGTTTCATATATTTTTGTCAACTTTTCAAAATTTAATTCTAATATTCCAGCTTGATGAAAAGGGATATTTCTTGATAGTTTTTACTGTTATTCAGACCCAGCCTTTCTGGAGGGCATAACCTTGTAGAATTTATTTCACTAAGAGGCTATTGCATTCATCCTGACTCTTCCTTTTGGTGTATGTATCGTGAACTCAAAACTTTGTCTCCAGAGCCCAGTCAAACTACAGAAAATGTGACCCTACTTTTCACAGCTTTATGCTTCCCCCCACACTTCATTTGCACTGTTCTAGAACTTACCTTTCTTGAGGGGAATTATACTGAAAGCTGACATCCCGATTGCTCTTTCTTCTGCACCAGGAAATCACCACATGTGTAGCTTATTCTCTACCCAAGAAATGTCCCTGCATTCTTTGCAGGACATTTCATCAGCTTTTCTTTTCCCTGACTTTCATCATTTTGCAAATGGCCCCTATGAAAAAGGAAGCTGCAAATCATCTTTCTGTACTTTTGCCCTCAATATAATTCTACATAACTCATTTTATTTTTGTTGCCCATCAATTTTCTAAAATATTTAAAATATTTAAAAAATACTATTTTAAAAGTGTTCTTAGGGGTAGTGACACTTCTCTGCTACAACTTTTTCCATGCATATATATGTGTGTGTGTGTGTATATATATGTATATATATATACATATACATGTTACAAATATAATCTATACTCACAGCATATATGTCAAGTAGTACATAACATGAGATGTATAATGTTCTGATTATTCCATATTGATTAAATTTGTACAATTATTTTATTATACCAAACATGTGTTTATTTGTTGGGGACCGAGGCCGGCATCTGGCGTCTGTCAGCAGCCATAAAAAGGTGAAATGGAGTCCGGGTAGAGAAAAACATCCGGGTTGCAAAAGGCATGCGGGAGGAGCTCCCTGCCTCCACCTTTTCCTTTTCCTCTTTCTTTTCTCGCCCACTTTTGCCCCTCGCAAGACCAACTGCCACCAAAACATGTTGCATTTCTATTGGCCTTCTCCCTTCCTGGCATCCCTCTCCTCCTGTATATAAGCTGAGATAAAAACCTAATAAAGGCTCTTTCTTTGTTCTGCTACACGCGTGTGACTGCTTCCTTTGTTCGCCGGACCTGGGGCCCCGAATCTCCGGCCTTGCTGGTCAAGGTACCCCGCATTTATTTACCTAATGTTCAGAATTGTTTTTATTGATCATCTATGCATATCTTTTGATGTCTTTACATTAAGATTCTTTTTAAGCATCAAAGATTTTTTTATTTATCCAACTCATACATATATACAAAGTTCTAGGAGCTAGACAAAGAAAGTGTACATTTATACCTATACCAATATTATGATAATACTGTAAAAAAATTAGATAATACACTTGAGCTATTAAATTAGCCAATCCTTTTAGTCTTACATTCCTTTTTTTTTCAAATTTGAAAGAAACTACAAAATTTATTCTTGATTCTAAACTAAATACATTGTATGAAAAAGTTATGATGCTTTACACTTAAAATGTTGATATCCAAAATTAGATTATTATTGCATGTTCTGTTCATAAAGAAAATATTCTTAGGAGAGTAACATTGGACAATAGGTGATCAAATGCACTGGAATCATAAAAAGGTAGGAAAAACTGTGGAGTCCTTTCCCCAATATTTGCTTTTACAACCTGTGTATAGTGGGGAGGTCCCTTAGTTTCTTTGAGCATAAGTAATAATTTTAAAGTGGTTCTGGTCCATGCATTGTCTGACTCACAAGTTTTTATGAAACATAAATGAGAAAAAGAACATGAATATGTTTTATAGACAAAACTATGAACACATATGTAATTGTTTTTATTCAAGAAAAGGGACTTTATAAATTTAATGTTTGATTTAAGTGTAGTGCTTTTTAAGTTCTGATTAACACCATTTGGGAACAGTGTATTCTATTGTTTAACATGTAATTAGGGAGAGAGCTGATACAAAACGGTTTCTTCCAGATTGAGTGATTTAAGAAAATTAAGTATTAGTGTTGCATAAAAATCTGTGCATAAAAATTACTGACATTCAGTGCTCATTTTGAACTTTCCATAATATTAATAGCACAGTTCTTACAGTGTGCTGTGCAATCCGTTTTGCTCTAGTCACCCTGAGAGATTGTGAGAAAGCTGAGCACATACCCATATCCCAAGAAAGCATCAGGAGTAAATATACAAATTAATGCATTTTTCCAAAGACAAAGATTTCAGTCTGATCATGTTATAATAATGAATGGGAAAAGAAATCAAAATTAAATTTATTTTCTTAGATTGATGTGGATTTGTATTGTATGTAGCCCTTCTTCCCTCCCCTCCCCTACCCCCAGTCTTCCTATAGAATCAAAGTACTTTTACATGCTGGTTTCTATGACTCAAATCTCCTAAAACAGCATTGGAGTGTAACATGCTTCTCAGTACTTTGGATCCCATTTGATGAAAAAAAAAAAAAAAAAGTCTTCAACTCCCCACATTTCTAACAAAAATACAACAGACTCTGCACCAGAGATTTTGAAATTCTAAAGATCAGGCAACCAGGGAAAAGCTTCTTGGAAGACTCTAAGGAAAAGGATGTAAGAAAGTGACAGGACTTGCCAGGGTTACTTCAGTTGAAAAATTTAGATACATGACATAGTAAGAACTAAGTGTTTATCTGAGACTAAAATTTTAAAATAGCTTATTCTTTTTCTTGATGACCCTCTTTTGGATTCATTCAGCCTCTACTTTCAGCTGTCAATATTTATAAAAGTTACCTAAAACTGGTATCATATATGGGATTAGCAGTTATGTTCTATGAGGAGTCTATCAGTTATTAGGCTGGACACCTTAAACTAAGATTATTTTCTATATACTTCCAGATGATGCAAAATAATAACTACCTCACAGAAGTAGTAAAGTTGAGACTAGGCTTATAAACTGTTTAACACACGGCTTGATGTATAACATTAACAAATGTTAATAGTATTGATAATATAAATAGATGTCTTTGTTAATACTAACAAACTAAACAATACTACAGAAAGCTGTTGCCTTGTGGGCTGACAGTGTTAGAAGTGGTGCAGGATGAGAGAAAGAATATATGAAGTCTGGGCCTTCCCTGGTGATGTAGCAAGTTAAAGTGCAACACCTTGAAGCTATCACAGCCACTGCAGCATGAGTTCGACCCCTGGCCAGGGGGAGTGACCCACATGGTGTGACAGACCTCTCCTGACCAACCTGTTGCGCCCCTCAGCACAGCAGTGTATTTCACTACCTCTGCCTGTTCTGCTCCCAACTCTGTCTCTAGTGAATCCTCTCAACCCCTGTACCTCTGGCTTATACTTCAGTTCTGTATGCATAGATAAATAAATCTGTAAAAAAATTATATATATACATATATATGTATATATGTATATATATGTATATGTATATATATATATGTATGTACGTATATATGTATGTATGTATGTATGTGAAGTCCAAGTGACAGAGGCATACAGGTGCTTATACATAAAAAGTGCAGCCCCCATCTATGGACAGCCTCATATATATTTAGAACCAGGTTCAGAGAAGATGGGCAAGTGTGTGGAGGAAGTTTCATGTATGGGGATGCATTATGGCCTGGTGCAAGCCAGGTGGAGTGACCAGGAACTTGGGGGGCTCCAAAGTTCCTGATAATCAAGGCATGCTATTTCCAATCCCTATTCTTTTTTCTTTTTTTTTTTAAGATTTATTTATTCATACAGAACTGGGGTACAGGCCAGAGATGCAGAGTGTGAGAGGATTCACCAGGAACAGTGTGGGGAACAGAACAGGCAGATCGACGAAGTACACTGCTGAAGGGAGCAGCGGGCAGGTCAGGAGAGCTCTGCCATGCCATGTGGTCAGGCGGGGATCGAACTCATGCAGAATGGCTTAAGCTTCTTAGTGCAGTGCTTTAACTCGCTGCGCCACCAGGGAGGGCCTCCAATCCCTATTCTTATCTTAACTTTCTGTGAGTCTTTACCAGTAAATTATTCTGGCTGATTTTGCTAATCTGGACATAATGTCTGCCTACTTTTTTCAGCAGACACTCGCTTCCCAGTATATTCCCAGTACCAGGACTTTTGTGACTCCAAGTCAGACTCTATAGCTTAACTTGACCAGTAGGAACCCTGGGCACCAAGACAGTAGCCCCAGTAACAAAGAGGGGTAAGGGTCACACAGTAAACAAAATCTGTGTGCTCATCTTTGGTCGGTAGTAAAGTCATTTTACTTAGTTTCATGTTTATAAATGATTGTTATGAATATTTTAGACACTACTGATTGGCTCTAGTGTGTAGTGCAAAAGATGTTTCTAGCATTTCACCCCTTATTGAAGAGACTGAATATTGCACTATTTAAAAAAAAAAATTCTATTCTCCCTTGTTGTCATGGTGATCCACATAGTTTTCAAAATGTGAAGAAAACTGATAATCTCAGTAGTTAAAAAGCTGAGATACTAGCTTCAAATAAAAGGTTTTGATTTAAAGTGTTGTAGGTGCATTATACTCTTATTGTTCAAATCAATCTTTGCCTTTTACCTCCCTGTTAAGTTTCTTCTAACACCTACTATTTTGAGAGAAAGTTCAAAGAATCTCTATATGATTGAACCCTATATTCATCAGGTTAAACTCCAATGGAGGAAAAGACATTCACACTCTAAAACCAGTTTTGTTCTCTGTCTTTTGCTTGAAACATTTTCTTTATAGTGTGAAAAATAAATGAGATCAAGGAAGGTATTTCATATGGAAATAAGATGGTTATTACTCAAAGCTATTCCTGGTTTAATAATGCAAATGAGGAAAACATCAACTGTAGGCTACTACAGGAAAAACTAGGCAGATTCTAGAAATAAGATGATAGTGTATATCCATTAAATGCCAATGAAAGGATATAGGAATAAGTAATTTTACTTAAATACACTTGTGTCCTTTCTTTCAATTTTAAAAGGTATAAATAAACTTTATCCTTTATGCATATTGAATGGAATAACTATAATAATATAATTAATGCTACTTAAAATGCAAATTTTGAAAACAGATTGTTTGGGGGGTTTATTATATTCATAGCACTATGCTTACTAATTGAACACATTATTTACCTATAAACAACTTACAAAGTTTTGAAAATAAGAACTCTTAATTTTAGTTACTTTCTCAATAAAATCTTGGATTACCTCATAAATGCATGCCTCTATGATAAAGAAATTATCAGTGTGATTATCTACCTTTTCATATCTTCATCATTGGATCATGAAATCCAAAAAGTAGGAAAAATTTTTCAGTCTGAATTTTCAAGATATATTTTTGCGGCCCTCCCAGGTGGCGCAGCGGGTTAAAGCACTGCACTGAGAAACTAAAGCCACTTCCGCATGAGTTCGAACCCCGCCTGCCCTGGAGGTGACCACATGGCGAGGCAGACCTCTCCTGACCCGCCCGCTGCTCCCTTCAGCAGTGTACTTCGTCGATCTGCCTGTTCTGCTTCCCCTCTGTCTCTGGTGAATCCTCTCACCCTCCACATCTCTGGCCTGTACCCCAGTTCTGTACGAATAAATAAATAAATCTTTAAAAAAAAAAGATATATTTTTTGGGGAAACTAGGGTATATTATGCCTTCAGTAATGTTTGCTTAATGAGTATATGCAAAGAAGTAAACTCTGATTGAAAAACCCCAGGAAATGGATTAGCAAAAACCTATGTGCTTAAAAATTTGATGAACACAGTAAGGACACAATTACATGGGAAAAGCAAGGAAAAATAGTTTTTAAATGCCATATAATTGGCATAGAAAAGAAGTATTATGAATTTAGAGAAGAAAGACACTATTTTGAGATCGAATTAGATGTGAGAAAGTTCAGGGGCTATGAAATAGAGACTGTTGCAAGGCAGGTGAGCAGTGTACTTGGAGGGCTAAGCAGCCCCAGCAACTTCGCAGGATTAAGGAGGAGACTTCAATTTGTGTGGGCAAGAAGGGAGGATTATGTTGAGATGGAAATGTTCATCTTCTTTATGCCTTGCTACAAATAGTTATTTGTTGTATTTTGAACAATAATTGATTTGAAATGAAAACATTTTTATCATATGAAGTTTTTGCTTTTTTTTTTTTTCTTTTTACTTAAATTCAGAGACCATCAAACCACCTTTGTGATGGGATTGCTAGGGATGATAATGGATTACATTTTTCTTTTATGATTTTTACTTTTTGGATGAAGTTCTTCATAAACATAACATTTTAGCAACTAGAAAGAGAGGAATGTGTTTCTGCTCAAACTGTCTTTATTTGGAGTATCCCGTTAAGCCTGTTTCAGCTACCGCTCCCTGTACATTGGGTGATCTCTCCTTTAAATTTATTCTTTGCTTAAAATGAAGTCAAGCAGCATTAGTTTTCAAAATTGCATATTTCCTGTCATTCCCATCCTTACTTGCACAATAACAGAGTAAAAGTCATTTATAGCATTTTATATTTTATATTTTGACTCCCTTAAGTGAAGCTGAATGCAAAAATTTGAGTGTACACATTGGCCTAGAACCACTGGCTCTCAAAATAGTCATAGTAAAACTCACACATATCATACAGAGAGCACTGTGACCAGGGGAGATATTCCTACACAGACAACAAACTTGTGACAATGTAGTTCCCTAGTTTACACACTGAAAAATTTCAAGTATTTGTATAATTGCATTGAGAATGTAGACAGGGCTTCTAGGTAGCAGAAAGAGATAAATGAGACTCCTTTTCTGTAATTTGGGGTCTTTTGTTCTTTGAAACTTAATATTGTGGAGTCTTATTGAACATTCATAGTTAAGTGGCATCTGTCCAGATCTCTGTCTCTTTCCTGTGTGACATGGTATATATTGCCCATGGAATTTGTAATGGAATTGCTCTGTTACCTATATCATTGCAGCAATGATCTCAAAAGGGATGTCTTGCTTATTCTTTTGTTTTTACTACTTCTAGGTTTATTTTTATCCTCCCTCACATATTGGACAGTCTCATACTTCAGTTATAGTTCCCCTTCCAATAACTCTTCTTACCTCCAGAAAAATGTGGCTAAGTGTTGTCTGTCTTTAATAAGGTACTCCAAAGGCACACTTAGAATACAATAATTTAAAAATATAATTATTCCAAAACTCTCACCCTACAATATTTTCCTTGAAGTCCTTTACTGTTCAATATAATTATTAATTTAGTTACTGATATGTCATTGATATGGAGACCCTTATCTCTATCAAATTGGTGACTGAATTATACCTTTAAAAACTTTAATATGTTCCATCTGCTATACTCCTTTCTGTTCTAGTTACTCTCATGCGTAATTCTTATCTTATTTTTTCAATTGTTCTTCACTATCCCTGATAAATGTTACACATAAATTTTCCCCTGCATTGTTTTCTGTTTGCATAAATTTGCTTACCATCATTCAGTAAACAAATTTTGATTGACTACTTAACTGCTGTTATGTCCAATAGCTACACAGGTGGACATATATTGTTATTTGGTATGAGGATACCAAGAACAGCTATTACTTAAACTTAAGACATTAAAAAAAATGATAGTGACAAGTTCTGTAAAAAAGTTAAATCTGGGTAGTGGGAAGAAGATTTGGGCAGATGCAAATACAAAGCTATTATCACAGGAATGTCAAAGAAAGGTTTATTATGGAGGTGATTTTTTTAACTGAAACCTAAAGGATGATAAAGAGGAAGTAGTACAAAGGTGTGGGGGAAGAATATTCTAAAAGAGAAATAGAAATTGAAAGGATCCAGGGAGAGAAAAAACTTGGGGCATATTCAAAGAACAGAGGGAGAAAGTAGAATTTTTAAAAGAAAGGGAAAATGAGGAGACTTATTGAAAGTCATATAAGACAAGTGAACAGCTCAGATTTTGATACTACCATAATAAATGTTTTCATATTCTTAAACCATGGATAATTTGCCATACAATAAAGAAAGCTTAGAATACCTACTCTCAAATAAATTGGAGCTTAATGGAGGATTCTGTAGCAGATATTTGCATAGATCTCAATGTGAAGATAGTTGGGAAATGATAAAAAGGTTTTTTGTAAGAAGAAATACTTAATCCCAGTTAGAAGTTATCGCATGAGTAGAACTACTGTAAAGACTTACCAATAGAGCATGTGAAATGTCATATGATATATCATATGAATGGGGAAAGGCGCATTCAAAGACCGCAGATGAATGTTTTCAAAGAGAAGTACAACTGAGTGCTCTAACGGTAAATAACCTGGTTCAAAATCTGGGTTCTCCAATTCCTTGCCACCTAGTGTTTTGTCAGTTACTAAATCACCGAACTTGGTTTCATCATCTAAATTTTGGTAAATATATTTATTAACAAACTCATTTTGAGGATGATTATTGGTAAAATACTAACTACAGTACCTGACAGAAGACAATATGTAGTGAACAGTACAATTTATTATGACTGAATCAGTAATATCTGAGATACAACATGATTTAAAAAATGGGAAGGGTGGGAATAAATGAATAAGTGACATAAGAAAACATTCTATAGTGACAAATATGCTTATTACATTGAATTGGGTGATGCTATCACAAGTGTGTGTGTATATATACATAAACATAAATATGTGTTGTATTTTCATTATCAATTTTGTCTCAGTAAAGCTATTAAAAATCCTAGAATGTAAATACTAAGGTAGATAATATAAGTTTATAACAGGCTATAAATCTTAATAACCAAAAATAAAATCTTTGAAAGTAAAACAGAGTGGGAAGGATCAAAGCTGGAGTGATTGAATTTGCTGGCAACAAGTGTTGACTTCATTATAGAAACAACTCCCAGGTCATTCACAATTTCTATGAAAAATAAATATAATCAGACAGATGTTTTTAAAAATCACATGAACCATACTGTGGATAATAAGTCACACGGAAGGAGAATTTTATCAAGCTGTCCAGTTGGAAATCTGTTCTAACTCATATTTGAAATACAGAATCTTCACTAAGTCATAGTCTATGCAAACAAAAAGATATTCAGAGAAATAATTTAGGAGAAAAGCTTTATCCTTTGGAATTTAATGAATGTATTGTTTATTGGAGGAGCCTAGGCATGTACTGAACATTTGGAAACAATGTATTTTTTTTTCAGAAATTTCATGTGATGGTCTTTACATAGAATTTAATGATCTTCCAAAGCAAGTCTCATTATGATGATATAGTTGACAGAATATAGCCTCAGTGGGTTAATAACTGTGCAAGAAGGTATACATCTGGTGAGTGCTAGAAACTGAATTTCAGTCAAGGTTGACAGATTTCAGCAACCTACCAAATGCCACTAACTGAATTCTGTCTAATTAGGAACTAATGAAACTGGTGAGGGGAGATACTTTTCACTGGAAAACACGTATTTTCACAAGAAATACATTTTTGAATGTATTCAGATGTTTTACGTTTTGTCAAAATGTTTTACATTTTGAATGTATTCACTTTAAGTTGCTACTGGAATATGAAAATTAAGAAATGGAGTACATTCCATATTGTAAGTATGGGATAATTAAAAAAGGTGTGTACTTTATACCTCTGAGTCATGTTCAGTGCTGTAATCCTTTGTTACCTAAATAATAACATTAAATATGGGATCACTGAAATTCTATGAGGTTAAGTTACTAGGTCAATTGTCATTTAGGGAATAGAAGAGCAAGGATTTAAACTTTATTTGACTGTTTGTCCATATTCAATGCCTTGTCCTTTTCCCTGACCCATCAGTTTGATAATTTATCTCTCTAGAAGGAATGCTTTTATTTACTCATTGATCCATCCAGGTTATTATTATTTTCTGTTCTCTCAGTAATTTTTACAAGCTGCTACTAAAGCTTATTGTCATTATGTTCTAAGTATTTTTTTTTTCTAAGTGGTTTCTAAGTGGAAACAACATTTATTTTACATATAAGCTGGGGGCTCCTTGTTTCCCTTTATAGAATAAATTGATTAATAGAGGAGAAAAATATAGTGGCCAGTGAATAGGAAAGTGGGCTGTTTTATAGAATCTTTTTTTAAAATGGCACCATTATGTTCTACTGTTCAAAGGACAGGCTGAACTATCTGAATTCATAGCTCTGCCCTCATGTATGTAAGTTTTGCCCTATGGAGAAAATATATCTTATGTCTTTAGAAGCTGTGCTGAAGTTCAGGCTGTGCCATTCAGTATCACAGCAGGAATATCACAGCCCATCACTTCTAAAAGTTAATGTACCATCTTTCACAAGATCCTCTCTAGACTAATATTGCCAAAGGTTAAATGACATTAATACAGAAGTTCATGACTGCATAATACAGTTTATAATCCCGAGGACACACTTTAACAGCAACAACCATTCTTCTCATATTCCCCTTGTCTTTTAGATATAAAAATTGCTCTTGTGGAAAATTGTCATTTCCCAGAGGTACAATTCTTAGTGATGGGGCGACATGGGGCACAAAATAGCTGAAATCTGGGTAAGGAACAAAACAGTAAAGAAAGCAACTTCAAACTAAGGGCAGTTAAATTCTAACATTTTTGTGTGTGTGTCTTCTCTGCAAAAATAAAGAATGTAAAGCTCTTTTTTGTTTTTTCTGTGTCCTTGTAAGAACAGCATGTTTGTGCATGTTTGTGTTACACATTTGCTGTTTTTCTAGTCACCTGCCTTCCATTTTACTTAAAGTCTGTGACTTATTGATACAACTTTAGACAGGTGTATATGAGATACTTGAACTACCTGAGGCTAATTATTTATTACTAGGGCATTGTTTAAGTTCCTATAAAGAGGTCTGTTGGGGATGAGGCTATATACATGCAAAGTCTTCAGAAACACTATATAGCATTGCCTATAAATCCTCTATTAGAGTTAGGAGGATGAAACTTGGTCTTACAGTGAAGTGAATAATTTTATTATCCACCTTACCAATCTAAAGGCTGATGTGGAAACAGACCCATTCTGGTATAAAAACTAATTATTCATTTCTCACAATGGCACTACACTCAGCATAGTGGCCCTGATCATCATGCTTTACACTATTATTTGAACATTGCATTAAAAAGTGTATCCTAAAAAGTTAATATTTGTTGATAGCTACCATGAACAAATAACTTTATGTGTAATATTGATCTTCATCAAAATATTATACTACTTATGCCACTTAGCAATTACTAGTTACAAGGCTAAAAAAGAAAAGAATCATTTTCTCTTTCCCCTCTCCCATTGAATTATAACTCCTTTTCTTGGCAGTTGAGCTTAAATTTAAGATTTACTTCATTTAATTATACAAGGGACAAAAGACATGAATTCTCAACAAACTAGCTTTGGGCATCAGTTTGTAAAGTTAAATAGAGGTGATTGTAATATTTGATATGTATACTCTTTAACTACCAACATTTTATGACAATATTATATGAATTGAAAATACAGGAAAATATTTTAATAAATAATTAAATTGATTTCAGATTTTTCATTGGGAAAAGTCCACTGATTAGAATGAGAAGTTGTGTTTTCTGTTTTTTTTTTTTTTTAAGATTTTATTTATTTGTGCATACAGAACTGGGGTATAGGTCAGAGGCTCAGGGGCCGTGAGAGGCTTCACCAGAGACAGAGAGTGGAACAGAACAGGCAGATTGATGAAGTACACTGCTGAGGGAGCAGCGGGCGGGTCAGGAGAGGTCTGCCACGCCATGTGGTCACCTCCGGGGTAGGCGGGGATCGAACTCATGCGGAAGCGGCTTTAGATTCTCAGTGTTGTGCTTTAACCCGCTGCGCCAGCAGGGAGGGCCAAGAGAAGTTGTGGTTTTAAATAACAGTTTCAGCAATAGCTACATCAGCTTTTCCATTGGCAATTAAATTAAATTCTGATTATATAATAAGGGCACCTATTATCACAAATAACCACAAGTCCAGTGGACAGATATTAGTGAGTAAATACAGTAACTCAATTATGAAAGATTCTAACCGACTTAGATGTAGTTCTCTTGTCTCTTAGAGCTGATACTTGGATACAGCAGTCTCAGAATAACGCCCTACTATAAATATGTGCAAAACCTAGAATACGGTTTTTATATCCTGTCTTATTTCTAAGAAAAAGGAAAACAGTTCCAAGAGTCTTCATTCTATCTCATCAGTTTAGGCTATGTCATCTTTATGATGCCTTATCAGAGGTATAAAATTACGAAGATTGGTTAATAGTAATTAACATTTAACCCCTTGGTCTATGAAGGACCATGGACAAATTTTTCAATAACTGGAAAAACTAGAGTTGTATTTTTAAGCAAGGAATTTAGCAGACAGCTTAGGCAACCAATATCTGCTGAAATATTGATATGATATTGAGCAATGAATTTTATCTTCATTTTGTTTACTTGCTAATTGAGAATAATGCCTTCCTTTCAAGGGGCAGTATGGTTTTCAGTATGTTTCGGGTAGATCTATATGTGTAGAATGAATTTATATGTACATGAATGCATATACAAATATATGAATGGATATATATAGACTTTGTTATTAATGAAGACTGGCTTTACCTCCAGTTGTCTTAAATTGATAAAAAAAAAAATAGAATCTGTTAAGACATAACAAACTATATGGTAATTTTCTGAATATATTTTCTCAATTTGCAGTTCTTACTATTTGCATAATAATTCCCAGGTCCTTAAATATACCAAAGAGCAAGTTTATCTACATACCAAATCCTATTCATGTCCTTTACTTTCATTTTGTAACAACTCTGATGTGAAAGTACAGGTTGCTGCCTTGCTGTAAACCTTCACTTGAGCATAGTTTTATTATTATCTTTGAGGACAGGTGGTTTGAAAGTAATTTGACACTTCTGTACTCCCAGGAGAGAGCACACTAAATGCTCCATCATGTATCGAGTGGAAGATGAACTGAACAGAGATCAGTGCCAATATCGGAAAGTGGCTGCTGTTGCTATTAGAAACACAATTAGAAATTCCTGCCTTGAATAATAGAATTGCTGTTTTAAAACTAGTACATCTGATGATAAGTCATACATTGTATGTATTTAATTCAGGAAAGAAAACACATCCATGACCTTAATTGAATTAAATCTTAAGGGATTTTGTGAAGTCTTGGTGAAGTTATCGTGTGAGAACACTGGAATGTCATTTTGTCAGGCATTTGATTAGCGATCATCCCAGTTGTGGAATCAAGAGGCTACTTTTGAGCTGTTTTTTTTTTTTCTTCCTAATTTGCTTAGATATACTTATTTAGTAATACTTGGAGGGTCCATCATTTAAATTCAGGAAATTTGAGGACATAAATAAAATTGATTTGAGGAATTAAATCCACATCATGGTATAAACTAACATATGACTTGTCAAGTTTATAAGTTACTAAAAATATTAAGTGTATAGTTAATTAAAAGAAATTAGGAAGCACTGAGTATTTCTACCAACTCTTCTTTAATATGATTCTCTTAGAATCCATAGGTATGAATGACAACAAAGCTATATTTTCAAAGTGTATACAACATTGATACTAATTCTACATTGTTTGGAAATTAAGACTTTTGTCATTAAGTAACTGACTATTTTTTATACTACAAATAACAACCTTTGTATACTAGAAAAATCTGTTTAGGCCTATTCAAAAGACACATAGTCACTATTTTTTTGGAAAGATTTATTTTATGCATACAAGAACTGGGGCATAAGCCAGAGGTGTGAAGGGTGAAAGGATTCACCAAGGACAGAGTGGGGAGCACCACAGGCAGATATACTGAAAAACACCGTTGAGGGGAGCTGCAAGTGAGACAGGAGAGATCTTTGCCACGTGGATTAGCTCCCTGGCCAGGTATCAAACTCTTGCTGCAGTGGCTGCCGAATGCTTAATAGTGCTGAGATAATCCCTTTTGCCACCAGGGAGACCTGGACACATGTTCAATATTAAAAGACAGCATTGCTCAAACTCACTTGAAAAATTAATGTTTTTCATTTATATCACCTTTAACTCCCTGAAAGATCCAGTGTACTCCCATTCTAATAACACCAGTAAATCAGTTTTTGTTAAACCTATTTGTGACCTAGAGGCTATTAGATTTAATGTGTATAATATTCTGTGACATCAAAGCTTGACTTTATATGATCACTCACTGCTTCCTCCATGAGGAAGAAAAGTACCTTTATTTTGGCTCCCGTCACTTGTTAGCAACTCCATTAAACCAGAATCTCACTTCAGAATTAACCTTGATTTGGTCTTTTTTATTCTGTCTCTCCTTCCACACACCTACCACAAACGCCCCACCCAAATTCTAGAGCAAATCAAATGAACATTTTGGTCTAAGCCACCATCCTTTCTTACTGCTTGACAATTTTACTCTAATAATTTCCTAACAGTTATTCCTTATTTTGCTCTAAACCCATAACAATTTTTATAAGCATCCAGAACTATTAAAATCTGAATATATCAGGTGAGTCTTTAGTTCCAAACCTTGCAATCATATAATAGTTTCTATTTTACTCAGATTATAAACCTGCATACTTGGTCCTATATGGTCTGACATCTTTTCACCCTTTTAAACTAAAATCCTTTTATACACAACCCACCACATTGACTTCCTAAATGTTTGCTGAATAATACATACATACTGTTTCTAGACTGCCAAATTGGCCTCTGTTTCTCTTTAAGTTTTTTACCCATATATCTGCCTGCTATTGTCTTCACACATCTCAAGTTTTGATAAAATATCACCTTCTCATCTGCTTTACCTTCACTGTCTTATTTTTGATTATATCTGTCTTTGCGAAATTAACACTTTCATTCCAAATCTTGCTTTGTTTTTCATCTCTTCACAACTTTCATATTTATAATGCAGTATTATTAACTATAATAATCTAGCTATGCAGGTATTCAGAATTTACTTGTAATTGGATGTTTGTTGAATTATTTCACTTTAAATGAATGAATGCCCTTGAGAACCATCCATATTGTTACAAATTGCAGTATTTCCTCCTTTTTGATAAATGAAAAAATATCTATTTTTTTAAATGACTTGATTTACTAAGAACCAAAAATGCATAGTTATTTCTAAATTATATAGGGAATGATGTAAATGATATAGGATTGCTTCTCTCAAGGAAACTATACCTTTTCTTGTAGATTATGATATTAATAATAAAATGCATTTTCATTGAAAAGTACAGGAGGGGAAAGATCATCATTCATTACCTAAAAGAAAAGCTGTACTATTTTGTTTGAACACTTCATCTTTTCCTAGGAAAAGAGGAAGAACAGAGAACTAACCTTAAATATATAGTTTAAGGAAGTGGAACTCTCAAGGATTGGCACTTTAGCAAGTGGTAGTGTTAAGGGATTGGTTGAACTTGAGCTGTGAAAACATGTTATTAAGTTAAGTGTCTGATTGGCTGACATTTACAAGCCTTCGATATAGAAAGGCAGTTGCAGTTTGACTGATTTCAAGAAGTATGTTACTGAAGGAAGTTGCCATTGATCAAAAATGATGGACTTAAAACGGACTTAGGAGGTATTTTATTGCTCTGGCCAAAAACAATCAGTCTTTTTCTAGAGAGACTGGGATTTATTATCCTCAAAAGGAGTAGAAAGCATGTACCTTCCACATTCAGCAGTGTTCCCAAATCATGTTTCCATATACATTCTCTTTATTAAAAGCAAATAAAAGGTAGAATTTTGATAAAAAATGAAAAGGTATTTAGTGTATAAACTGAAAAAGTGGCATGCCATGGTCAGCAGATTATTTGGTCTCTTTACACAGAGGGGAGATGAATGGGAACAAAAGCATCGTCCAAGAAAAATGCATCATCCGTGCAATAAGAATGGTCATATTCTAAAAAAAAAAAAAAAAAGAATGGTCATATTCTAAAAGAGGACTCTGTCTGCAAACATGATATAACTTTGGGTTTTTTTTTGTAAAAGTTTGGCTGTCAGTGTTTGAACTATTTAATATTTTGGATCAAAACATGGATGGGAAGAGCACATGGGACTGTGGTGAAGGTGCACGGGTGAATTGGTGGTAGGAAGTCCTTAAGGGCTATATGTGAAATGATATAGCAAACTTTGTGTGAAAATGAAGAATGGTGTGTGTGTGTGTGTAGGTGTGTGCACCTATATATATATATATAATGTGCTTGGTGTCAAAACTGGGATTGCTAAGTCTAGGTATCAGTGTTCTGAACAGTGATGTGCTCCCTCCACTGATTCCACAGCATGGTACACACACACACACACACACACACACATATGTATACATACATATATTAAAGAAAATAATTTTTAATACAAAAAAATAATGTGGAAAGGATAAAAAAAATTGAGATTTTGTTCTGGACATCATGCTCATTTTTAACAATAGGCGAAGATTAGGTTGAGAAATAAGAATTACATTGTATAAGCCAAACTCAAAACCAGCTTTAGAGAACAGGCAAAAATAGTAAACATGCATAGTGTCATTTTGTGAAGTAGATATCCACTAATGAATATACTTTTAGAGAAAATATTTATATTTAATTTCATTAAATAAGGCTACTTAATGAAATATTATTGATGTCATTTTTGATTCTGCATAGAGGATTATATAATCTTGATTTTGATTTTATGACCAACAAATAAATGTAGCAATTGGTTTTCCTAGCAAAGTAAATAATTACTTTCAAGATAAATCAAAAGAAATCCTGTCAGGCTAGCCTATTCATTTGTTCATATAGTGTTTTTAAAAATAGTCTTCTCGGGCCCTCCCTGGTGGCGCAGCGGGCTAAAGCACAGCACTAAGAAACTTAAGCCACTTCCGCATGAGTTCGATTCCCACCTGCCCTGGAGGAGATCCACATGGCGAGGCAGACCTCTCCTGACCCGCCCGCTGCTCCCCTCAGCAGTATACTTCATTAATCTGCCTGTTCTGCTCCCCACTCTGTCTCTGGTGAATCCTCTCACCCTCTGCATCTCTGGCCTGTACCCCAGTTCTGTATGAATAAATAAATCTTTAAAAAAAAAATAGTCTTCTCTATTTCTGTATGACTTTTGCTATTTTGGTGATTCAAAAGATTTTCTGTATAGGCTTACATGTGTGTGTGTGTATACATACACACATATGTAACATGTTCTAAATATATAAAGAATATTTTGCTTAGAAAATGTGTTTAACAATACCTATTTTATCCATTTTCCAGTTTGGCACATCTAAAATATCAGAGCAAACTATTAGGTTTTCTATAATTTTTCTAAGGAATTTGAACTTTCTGACATTGTATGACTGGGTATGATCAAATATTTAAAGTTCTATAATAATGCCATTTATTGTCTCTCATAATTATCAAATAAGATTGGTCTTAGTTTCTTTTTTTATTATAAAATACGATAATCATAAATCAATAAAATGAACAAATAGAGATGTTCCATCTTGAAGGGAAAACTGAAGAACAGTATTGAACTACATGAGCATTACAGTCAGGCTACTAGTTGAAATGACATCTCCACACTCATTTGCATTGAGTAAATTACTGTTTCTAACACTGGTTCTGCATTTCTAGAATAGAGATGACACTAACAACTCCATCAAAAGATTTTAGGAAAATTAATGGAATATACTTAGGAAGTAATTATATATAGTAAGCATTCAGTAAAGGGTAATTAATTTAAAAATATAAAATCATTCATGTTTATTGATATTTAAATTTTAATACTATAAAAATTAAAATAACGAAATACTGTTTTATATCTGTTTAGTTGTCAGCAGCCTGAAATTCAGCCTGAGAATAGAATGTTAGGAAACACATACTCATGCATTGTCTTGAGAGTATAAATTCATTGAATGCAATGTATTCATTCTGTGCTAACAAAGAAAAATAGATCATTGAGAAAGTAGTGGATAGCTCACCAAATTTCTGTAAATATTGAGGATAGTTTAGAGCTACTCATAACCAAGATCACAAGCAGAACATTCTGTGGATTTAGTGGAGGGAGCACATCACTGTTCAGAACTCTGATACCTAGACTTTGCAATCCCAGTTTTAATACCAGACACCTGTATTTTTATTGACAGCAGGAGAGTATTCCCAAACTTGTGGATATAGTGTTGCTTTATAGCCTGGTTATTCCTAGGATTACAGTTTCTCCAGTATTCTTTTTGTTTCATCTACTGCAATTCAAGCTTCAGGGTACATCACAAACACTAATGCTAGTATCATAAAACACTCAAAATTAAATATTTTTTATAGAGAGAGGTTTATTAAAATGTGCCAGTTACTATCATCCCCTACTTAGGAAATTTGCTTATTTCTAAGCAACGAAGAGCAGACAGTGCAAAAAAAAAAGAAAAAAAAGTAAAAGCCTAATGCTTTTAGTAGTATCATAAGGTTAGAACACAAACATTGAAGCTCAGGATTTCAACAATAAGCAAAAGCTGAGGGACCAAGTTTCTAAAGAGAGCAAGAAAGAGGTTTGCTCAATATTCTATACCACTCATCCTCTCAAGGCAGTTCCATATCCTTTATCTGCTTGAAATAAGGCCAAGGAGGCAAACAGAAAGTTGAAGCTAAGAGCCCTGAAAGATAAGCAGAATCTTGGGCAGTCTTACAGTCTGAGTTTCTTTTTTTTTAAGATTGATTTATTTATGCTTAAAGAGCTGGGGTACAGTCCAGAGGTGTGGGGCGATGAGAGGATTCACCAGAGACAGAGTGGGGAGCAGAACAGGACGAATGAAGAGACACAGTCCTGAGGGAAGCAGCAGGCAGGTCAGGAGAGGTCTGCCACGCCATGTGGGTGACCTCTGGGGTGGCAATCGAGCTCATGCTGAAGTGGCTTTAGCTTCTTAGTGCTGTGTTTTAACCTGCTGCGCCACCAGGGAGGGCCCCTTACAGTCTGAGTTATAAAGGTTACAGTTTAGGAAATGCCTACTAGGGGTAACTCAGACCATATTCATGTCTCTAGCTGAGTACCCTAACATAAACTGCTCATATAATCAAACCTTAAGTAGGCTGCTCCCTATAGTCTGAATACAGTTCAAGTATACCTACTACAATGAAAATAGTACATACTAAATAAAGGTAATAGCTAAAATTATGTTTCTAAAGGCAAATAATCTTTTTAAAAATAATGTTATACATGGCCCTCCCTGGTGGCCCAGTGGGTTAAAGCACAGCATTAAGAAGCTAAAGCCGGCCCTCCCTGGTGGCGCAGGGGTTAAAAGCACAGCACTGAGAATCTAAAGCCGCTTCATCATGAGTTCGATTCCCCGCCTGCCCCGGAGGTGACCACATGGCGCGGCAGACCTCTCCTGACCCGCCCGCTGCTCCCCTCAGCAGTGTACTTCGTCGATCTGCCTGTTCTGTTCCCCGTTCTGTCTCTGGTGAAGCCTCTCACCGCCCCTGAGCCTCTGGCCTGTACCCCCATTCTGTATGCACAAATAAATAAATCTTTAAAAAAAAAGAAGCTAAAGCCACTTCCGCAAGAGTTCGATCCCCACCTGCTCTGGAGGTGACCACATGGGACGGCAGACCTCTCCTGACCCGCCCGCTGCTCCCCTCAGCATTGTACTTCGTCAATCTGCCTGTTCTGCTCCCCACTCTGTCTCTGGTGAATCCTATCACCCTCCACATCTCTGGCCTGTACCCCAGTTCTGTATGAATAAATAAATAAATCTTTAAAAAAATAATGTTATAGATAACCTATAAAAATTTTCATATACAGTGATCATCACTGCATCTAAAACTATGACAAGAAATACAGAATTATCTACAACCAACAAGAAAATTCAGTAAAAATAGGCACAAGTATGATCAAGATTCCTGAGTTGTTTTAACACTGGAACAACTGTAATTAATTTTATCCAACAAGGTGAAAAATAGTAGCTCATAAATCACATAGAAGTAAGAAAATAAAATGTAACAAGTTAATAATTTAAGAAATGACTGTATTTTTTGTTTGAATACAAAAAATGAGTATCATTAAAGTGTAGTGAAGCTCACTACAAAATGAAGAAAAGGGATAGAAAATGGAGACAAGTAATTAAAAATAGTTTCCTTCAGAAATGAAGGTGTCGGCTATCTTAATTATGTCCTACGAAATAGGGCAGTGCACAGTAAGGCAGGGCAATGGGAAGAAAAATCATAAATTCAGATGGGGCTGCAAATTAAATATAAATACCAAGAAAGCTGCACCAAGAAAAAATATTATAAATGGATAAAATACAAAATGAGATCATCTGAAAGGAGTCACAGAAAAAGCAACATTACTTTGAAATAAACTATAATCAACATGTGAATTTCAAATTATGTATTTGTATTATATTTTCTTTAGAAAGATTTCATTAATTTAGGGCCTCCCCTTTGTTATACAGCCGATTAAAGCACAGTAGTCTGAAGCTCTCTGCAGCCACTGCAGCATGAGTTCAGTCCCTGGCCAGGGAGGTGACATCACCCACATGGCAGGCCAGACCTCTCTTGGCTCACCTGCTGGTCCCCTCAGCAGTGTATTTCAGTAACATCTGCCTGTTCTGCTCCTTACTCGGTCTCTGGTAAATCCTTTAACCCCCACACCTCTGACCTGTACCCAAGTTCTTTCATGCATTAATAAATCAATCTTTAAAAAAAAATCATTAATTCAGATTACCCTTTATCTAAGTTAGTGATATTTTTGTTAGCAGTGTGATGACCCTGATGTGCAGACCTTTATTTTGCCTTACAACTAAAGGTGCTACTAGTAGTCAGTACTTGGTGGTCATTCCTTACTGGAGATTGCCTATATGATGCTGCAAGATTATTTCAGCTGAAAATCATCACCCACGAGCATCACCCTAACCCTGATTGTCCCACAAGTAACAATTGCTTAGCACATAACTTTGAATAGCCTGCTTTATATCCTATCACCTTGAGGCAGCTCTTGGAGGGCCTCCCATCATGCACACTATCTGGAGAGGTTGGCTGAGTCAGTCCTTTGAAAGGACAATGCAGCTTAACTTCATCCTCTAATTTATTTTCTTTCCTCATCCAGGTCTGTTGCCAAGATGAACACCTCTATGTACTCCTTTCTGCCTCAGCATGTGCTCCTTGAGGAAACTCACCTGTGACAAGTAGGTTCCATAATATTTCCTGTTAATTGGAACAGATAGTCTCAGTTAAATTGACATACTTTGTGTCATGTTTCTCCTTGAGCCATATATGATGTTGTATATTATGTATTTATTTGTGTGTATGTGTGTGTGTGTGTGTGTGTGTGTGTAGAAGAACTGGGATATAAGTCAGAGATACCGTGATTGAAAGGATTCACCAGAGACTGAGTAGAATGCAGACCAGGTTGGATTAACTGAAATACACTGCCAAGGGGAGCAGTGGGTGAGACAGGAGAGGTCTGCTGCACCTTTTGGGTTTGCTCCTTGGTAGGGAATGGACCTCAGGCCATTGCTTTGATAACACTGATAGTACATCTCCTAGGCTACCAGGAAGACCCTGTATCTTGAATATTTGCATCTGAATAGCTATAGTATGTGTTGAATATTTGTATCAGAATAGCAACAAATGGCAGTTTAAGGTTGATTATATAAAAATTAATTGAAACAGTGGAGAAAAACTGTTTACCTTATTAACAAAGTAGCGTATAACAAAGAGGTATGTCTAGGACATACCTCTAAGAATAATAAGAGATTTATTATTTAGGAGACTTTTAGATCTTAAACTTTAGTGGACATTGTTATTGTTCTGTGTGTAGTATCAACGTCAGAGATACTTTAAATGTTTTGAAACTACTTCTTAAGTTTCAAATACTAATGTACCATTAGTTGTTTATATGAGGACAAGACGGTAAAGTGTACACTGGTTATAAAATAACTGGTTTATAAAATTGTTGGCTGATTTTGTGACCATTTGTTATGCCATTAGGGAGTGATCTTATTTATTCTTTCATTTGTTATAATTTCTCTTGTTTGTTCAATGTCTTTCACTAGAACATTAAATAAAATTGTTTTATTCTTTGATATATAATAAATGGTGAAGTTTTACATATAAAATTTAACTTAATCTACTGTTCATGGATTCAGAATGCTTATGTTGCTAAAACAAGTATCTATTTCATGTTGTTTAATGGGACAGGATATTTTCAAAGTAGTGAAGTGCTTTATAGTAGTGACTAAAGTTATTATCAAATCAAAGTCTGTGATTAAAATGCTATTAAGTAATTGATTCAGTAACTAAACATATAAGACCAGTACACGATTACACTTCTCTGTTTGTTTGTGTTTATAAATTGTGATTATTATCTATGTGATTATCAGTCCTTTCTTAAATTGCAGTGTAGTTTGCAAAACATAAATACTACCTTTTCACCTCCCCAAATGTCAGCTTTTTAGTGTCCATTCTTTCCCTGTAACCATTTTCAAATTACCCTGAATTGGGGTTCTGGTAGCTCTCTATTCCTTGTGTTGCCTTTATAATTTTAGTTAGAGTTTAGTCAAGTTTTTTCAGTCTAGTTTATAATGAATTAAATATCCTTATATTATCTCTTCAGTGATGGATACATACTGGAGAGATTTTCATTAAGAAATAAGCATAAATTTAGGTATTTTGTTTATTTTGTAGGTTAATAGAATACTTTCTTGTTGGAGACCAGCTCCAACTTTTGAGGTGTCTGGAGGCAGGACAGGCAG
>NW_004567107.1:61603041-61630227 GCF_000260355.1 Condylura cristata | reverse complement strand
GATAGCCGTTGCATAGCTTGTGTCACTTTCTGATACTTTGTTTGAATTATTGCTTTTCCTAGTAGTATGTATGAACTTATCAAATATATTATAACAGGAATTAAAACAACCAGAAGAGGATTGATATGTGTACCAAAAAATAAAGATAAAAGCATTTTTAATAGCTATGGAATAACTCATCAGTGATCCAAAGTAAAAATTGAAAAGTGATTTTGTGGAACTAAAGCTTATAGTGAATGTATTGTACATTATACACACATAATATCAGTACATTCTCTATCCTATTTCACTTGGAAGTGGCAATAATATTAACAAATTGAAACTTTGATCATCTTTGTACCAATTAATATATAATATCACTTATGTTGGTATGCTATAGGTTGGCAATTATAATCTATCAGTATAGAACTCTCAAAATATATCTCTTCAGATGAAGTTTTGAGTTGAGATGTAACTTACACAGTACAGAAAATTAGCCCTATACAGTAGGTACAGGAGTATAAATGTTTCCACAATTTTCATAATGTATTAATTTGTTCTAGCTGCAACAGAAGACCATGAACTGGAAGCTTAAAAAACAGAAATTTATTTCTTATATATCTGGAGTAGAAGTCCAGGTTAAAGGTGCTTCCAGGGTCATTGTCCAGTGAGGTATCACTCTTTGGGTTGAAGACAGCTTTATCCTAAGTTGGCCTTCCTCAGTGAAGTGATTGGCAATAGAAACCAAACTCTCTGACATACTTTCCTATAAGGGCATTAATCCTGAAAATTCCATCCTATTGACTTCCTGCAAATCCTACTACCCCCACAACCCAATCTCTACATACCACTACATTTGGAGTTTAGGCATATGAATTTTGGGGAAACAATTTACCACACATGCATTTCATATGCTGTTAATACTCAGACCTAAAGAAAAATCTTTTCCAACAATTTAGAAACAAAGTAATACAAATTTTGGTAGGTGTAGCTTCATTATCACAACATTCATTAATGATGATTTTAGCATCCTAACTTCTAATATGTATTTTCTATATCCAGGAAGAATGAAAAAGTATAAGGTAAAATGAGGCATTTGAGTAATATTAATCAATAACCTATTAATAAGATATTTTCAGAAATAGAGAAAATAAAAATTCCTGATGTGTAAATGGTCTATAAATATGTGAAGTAAAAGATCAATTAAAGAAATAGATATGCAAAATTAGTACACTGACAACTAAAATGGCATTAGTTGTTTAAAACCAAAATATTTGTCAGAAGAATTATGAAATAAATTCTAAAACTTCTTGATATTTGGAAACTAATAGTTTAGCATATTCTTATTTTCAGCTTAGAATTACTCTCTCTGTAGTAATAACAGTGACACTGAACATTTAAAAAACCCCGGAAATTTACAAGAACTATTATGAGTTCAATTTAATGACTAAATTTCTGTTTTCTGTAATGCTGGATCTTGTGTTTTACTCTGTCACTTCATATTAGAATGAAGACATTTTAATATTTGTTTTCAAGTTTTCAGTTTCATGTGTCAGGTATTAGAGCATAATATTAAACTGCAGTTTTCCTGACTTCATTGTTCTTGTCTCCTTGTCCTTCTCTTATGCTGTCGTTTACTATCCTGCATCTCTTTCAAGCTGTTGATTTTAGTTTCTATGTATTTGTTTTTTCTAAAGATAGAAGAAAGTTTATTAGGTGAGGAGTATTTGTCATAGCCAATGTGCCATAAAATTTTCTAATTTAATGTTGACTGACAACAGATACAGGGAATATGTTCTAGAAAATCAATATTAAAGGATCACTTTCATTTATTAGATGAAAATATAGTACAATGATATCATATATCATATCAGAGTTATTGTGTTGTTCAAATAGTTCTATATTAAATCCATTTATTTAATCCTTAATAACATGTTAAAAGCTAGTTATCTGCCACTATTAAAATATGTCCAGTGTTCAACTTTCTAGACAGTTTCATGTTTGGACATGCATGTGATATCCTTAGGCCATAGGTATTTGGGAGGATGCACATTTCCTACACCTTAAAATACTTAAATGGATTTGAGCTATTCACATTCTTGAATTAACTGGGGTGGGTAGTGGCTAGAGGGTAGGAAATGTATGTCTGAGTGAAAATACCTGTGTTTGTGGGTTTTATTAATCCAGGCCAAATGAAAGGCTATTTCCTTGACTTAAGATCAATGCAAAGATAATGAATGGAGTAGGAAGGTGATAAACCTTTTTTAAATTAACTTTACATGATGTGAAACATGGTTGTCTGCACACTATTGTAACCTTCCAGTCTTTTTACCCAAACAGCATTTTTCTATTATACACAATATTCTTTTAAAGATCAGGCTCATTTTAATGACTTTTTTAAAAGTTCATGCTGTTTCCAAAAAGGGTTAGTATTTCAGGATCTTGGTTTCAATTATATTGTAACTATAATTAGTTAGAGGGGATTCCAAGTATATTAGCATCGTCATTAAATTATATTAAGCAAATTGAGTCAAATTTTCATAATCTGAGTCTTAATATTATACCACTAGATGGAGTTTCAGTTTTGTATTGGTTTGATATAGATATACACTATATAATTTCAGAGAAAATTATCTTGCTTATTATAAAAAAAAACAAAGCATTCACAACATACTGGGCTAGCTTTCTCTGAGCATTAGTAAGATCTATAGTGCAATTTAATTTCAGCTTCCAGTGAGTGGCATAAACTAGTTATTTTTTAAAATGCTCAGAGAATAGAATATAGTTTTAATCTGGGAAAAGTGATATTAAATCTTAAAGCTGTTGGAACTTGTCAAGTTTAATGGCAGTCTAGAACTAATAACACTAGAATAACACTTGCTGTTACTTCATGGTTGTTTTAGTGACCACTGACCTCAAGATAACAAAAAAAAAAAAAACTGTTTTACTGGTTACTGTTATCAGTAGCTAGCACATGTAGCTAGCACATGTACCACATGGGTGCTGGAGGCAGGCCTCAGTAACTCTGACCATTTCCCTTTTGCCAGAATTTGATTTAACTACACCCTGTATGGTAGTATTTCAGGAAAATATCAGTGCTTAACTGTCAGCATGATGCTGAGGTTTCTTACTGAATGGACATATATTTCATGCCTGTAAGAAAATACTGGGACTGCTAGTAGGACAGGAAACCTGCATATATTAACAAATTCTGCTTAGAGAGCAGAGCATCAGAAGAAAGTATAATTATGGTTTTAAAGTTTAAAAAATGTTTCTATAAATTAGCAGTCTCTGGATGGCCCCAGAAAACTGTTCATTTCCCAGACTTCTTTAGTTGAAGATGCCACTAATTTAAAGAGCTTTCTTAAATTATTCTCTAAGGTAGGCAGTGATAGCCATTTCCTCAGAGAGCTGATAGAAGAGGCACCTGCAATCTATAGAAAAGGAAATTGATTTGGAAGTCAAAGTCCTAGTAAAAAGAGAAGTTCCTATTTTTTCGTATTATTAAACTTTTTTTAAATTTACTTGTACAGTAATTGCTTATGTAGAAAATATTCTGGGAATGTTTGTGGGTGATTTAGTGACTGAATATATGACTCTTCAGGTGACCTGTTTTCTTCAAAAGTAAGAAAACAGATTCTAGAAAGGAAAGGAAATTTAAAAGCTTGGTAATCTGTTTCCTCTCAGGCAGGATAGAGCAGAGGGGATTATAAAAACCCTTGGTAAAAGTCTTCCTGTTCATCTCTGCTTATAATGACCTCTCCTGCAAGCTTCCTGCTTTCCTATCTCTCAGAAAGTTTCCAACAACTTTAAGAACCTTGAGATTGCACCATGTGGAGCACACCATTCTACACTGAAGTATCTTTTCAGTTTATATGTTGTAATGCAAATGAGGGCCTTATCAATTCTGTGCTGGAGTTTATCTGTCATTTCTCTTCTGACCAGTCCTTAGTTGTTCTGTGTTTTATAATTTAAGATAAAGACTCAAATCAATATGCTGTGTCTTTGGGCAATAATAAAAGTTTTATTAGTGTATTTCTGAAACTTCTGGTTACAATAATTATATAAAATTGAGGATGCTACATCAATATAGACAGAACACTTAATATTTGGATTTATGCTTAAAAAGTATAACAAATTCAAAAGGCAATATGATTCTACACATAATATTTTAGTAATAGTATTAATAAATCTCCATTTCTAAACTTTGGTTTAAAATGTTACAGGTATTATCTTTAAAAAAGGTCAAACTCTTTACCCAATTTTCAACCAAAATGTGGAAAGATACCAGTGTTGAAATCCAGGAGTGAGTGTTAACTTATGCTAGAATTAGTTAGATTTTCATTAATTTGAAAACTCAGTAACCAAGTAGAAAAAAAAAAAAAAATGATGGGCCAACTCATTCCATTTACAAAACAGCGCATTTGAAGTAAGTAGAAAATACAGAAATAAGTTAGCAGATTATTTGTTCAATTCTGTGCTAAATTATTAAGAATCTTAAATTAATTGAATGACTTTCTAAGAAATTAGAATTATAGAATGACCTCATAATAACAAGAGGGATAATTAATTGCAGAAACAATTTTCAAAAACAAAAAAATTTAACAAAGGCAACCATTGCTAATGTGAGCATGTACATCAGATATTAGTAACATCGTTAATAATAATAATTCTCCATGTCAAAATATAGGTTTAAAATGTGCTGGCAAATAGCTTAACTTTAAAAATTTAAGTAGTTTAATAGAAGAAAATTTACAAAACGTCTAAGAAACATTTAATTCCTGATTAATTTGTGATTTCAAGAGACAAAGTAAATAAAGCCTTCTGAATTAAAATTTGAAACCAGAAAATCATAATTCATAATTTTTTTTTACAATGAGAGACCTAGAAACATTAATGTGGGAATTCTCTTGATTCTAAATGGCACAAAATTACTAATATATGTAAAAAAATACATATATATATGTATGTATGTGTATATATATATATATATATATATATATATACACACTACTAAAACATTAGCAAATAGGTATAGTCCAGGGAGAAAAGCATGTTCCCATATTAGGATGTACATTAATACAGTTCCCCTTAGTACTAGGTCAGCATAAATCTTGTGCAATAATTTATTTGAAAATGTATTTGTTAAAGACCTAACAATTTTTTTTTATTTTTAAAACCCTTAATAAATAAGAAATAGTACTTATATAAAAACATAGTAACTTATAGATAACCAGAGATAGCCAGGTTTATGTATACCATGGTGACATAGGAATTACCACTAAGGTTAGGAAGTCAAAGTAGGTGTCATGACTAATACTCTTTAAATATTCTATGGAAAGTCTAGTCAATGCAATTAGAAGAACATAAGAAATAATGTAGACATTTTAAACTTATATACAAAAATTCATAATCTTCAAATAGACATTTAAAAATGAGGTAGAAGAAAGCAAGCATAATCATCATTTTGAATGGTAGAATTTAGGAAAGTTATAAGCATCTTGGAAAGAATCTATCATGAACATGTGTGACCCATTTTAAGACTACAAATCTGAATACAATTCAGGCTTCCAAAGAAGATGGAAGTACAGCAGGAGTGAGCAGAGTGGGGAGAGGGTACAAGGGGCTATGGTGGAGGACTACAGGTGTTTTAATGGTGGCAGTGTGGGCATGTACCCCTGAAAGGTGAAATCCTGTTCCTCTAATCACATATGTCATTCTGAACCAATGTTGCTTCAAAAAAACAAAAAAAAAAAAAAAAGGAAGAGTTGAAAAAAAATTAAATGCATTTTAAATAAAGGCATTGGCTTTGAAGGTAAATAAAACATCATTATTGATAGCACCGAAGATATAAATGCATGAGTGCTTGAACAGACATCTGAAAGCCTTCTGTAGTTAGTCTGTAAGTCTACAATAGGTTTCTAAAACATTAGAGAAAACTTAAATGTCATGATCTGCTGAGTATAAAGAAAGACTATTCATCATGGAAAACAATACCCATTTTCTCTAAATCAAACTATAAACAAAAACAAACTACTAAAACCTTTTAAAATAGAACCCAGAAAGTTGATTGTAAAAAAGTTTCCTTTATCAAATACATGCTTGTACTTTAAAGGTAAACCACAAAGTAGTGCTGTAATAATTGAAACATAGAACAGAAAAAAAATGTTATATGAGGAGGCACATGTATAGACACAAGTCAAATATTGGATTGAATAATGAACATTTAGTATTACCTTTAATTTTACTATCAGGTCCTTAATAATAATACTTGAAATACAGACTCAGGTTTAATGTCTAATAAGAGAATGTAGCACCTCCAGTCCTTCTGCTTGCTTTAATATCATATATAGAAGCCCCTGAGTGCAGCTGTCTTCATCAGCCTTGTCATGCATTCTTGTTCTGACATGTTCTAAACCTAGGATGACCTGGCAAGCTTGGAAGTAACGCGTGGGAGAGTGGGTGCGTTGTGTTGACAGTGCTTATTTGCTAGCGTCTGTGGAAGGTGGGTCTTTACTCAGGAATGATAAAGCCCTAGCTGTATGTTCATAGGAGGAGCCAAGTGCTCCCAGAGCACCCTGCACCCTTATTGGGACAACCACTTTATACTACATTCCATACTCCTCAGTATTCAATTTACAGAATTGGAACTATGACTAGATCCAGATAAGTTGTAACCATTCCTAGATAACCACTTGAATCCAGCAGATATGCAAGGGGCTGTCAGACTCCATCACCTACTCCTCTAGCAGAACACATCTGTGACGCACTCTCTGCCAACAGAGAGACGCCGCGATATATCTTCTTCTGGACCCTTTGTTCTTCTCTCTCGTGCGCACGCCCACCTCCTGCCTGCTTCTCTCTCTCCCCCTGCTTGCTTGCTTCTCTCTCTCTCTAGCTTTCCTCCTCCCTGCTGCCTTCCCCCTGCTCCTCCTGCTTGCTTCCTTCCCTTTCTCTAGCTTGCCTCCTCTCTGCTGCCCCACCCCCAGAGTCCGTTATGGCAGTTGCTTAAATAGCATTCATTGACCAATCAGAGCACTGCTCACGTGTACATTAGCCAATCAGAGCACTGCTCACGTGTACAACAGGCAGGTTTGGCTGCTGAATCATGGGGCTGGGGTCCCGGTCACCCCGACAACATCTATTTCTACTTCTGTGTAGACCTCTGATGCCAGACCCAGCAACATTGGGCAGGTCTGACTCAAGCTGAAAGACTAATGTAGGAATTCTCTTGAATCCAAATGGCAAAAAGCAGACCCATTGTGGCTTGGGGACAGATGAGTTTCAATTCCATCACCTCTACCTATGGCTAGCCTGCCTGCTCTTATAAATATCTGTACTTATGAACTTTCTGGGTGTCAGGCATGACCTGATTTGAATGGGTAACTCCTGAATTAATCCCCAGATCCAGAACGCAATTATAGCTGTATGCTAATGACTGTATAATAATGACTGTAGAAATGACAATGGCATTGATTAGTCTCTGGTTCTGGAATTTGAGACCTTCTCACTGCTGATACTGACTACAGTCAGCAGTAGATAATTATTGTTGAAGTAACTAGTATACTTACTTGAAGTAAGCTTATTACTTATTATAACTATAGAGAAATTATAACACAACAAAAGCAAAATTATTTCTAGTCCTTGTAGATAATTTTCATTTTGATTTAGACTGTTCCTCATCTTAATGTCTACCTACTTATTTTGGATTATTTAGTGTATAGAGAATTGTTTTTACTAACTTAAAATTAAAATATCTATTTTTTAACAATAAAAATATAGAGAGCAGCATTAATTTAAAAAATAACATATATCTGTTCATCATTTTATTGTGAGCAAGGGCACAATATGGAGACATTTGAAGATGATAACTATTTATCTAGTGGTTTATTAGTTTTGTTAATTAAATAAGGAAGCCAACAAAGGGCATAATTTATGACTAGATAGTATCCATTGTATTGAAATTCTCTGGCAATAAAAATGACTGCTAAAGTCTCATTTTGTTCTATACAACATTGGTTGTTTTGTAAAGAAATACAAATAATGGCTAGCCACTAGTTAGTGGATCCCATATGAAAAGACAGCAGTTATCATTTAAACAGTGATCAAATACATGTAGAGAGTCTATCCATACCACACAAAGATGTGCATATTGGCAACAGCAAAGAAAAAGCAGATGGGGAAGAGCAGTCAGGGTCAAGCTTCCTTTTCTTTTTTTTCCCCCTGACCTGCCCTCTGGTTGTCTTTAAAATATATATATATATATATATATATGTGTGTGTGTGTGTGTGTGTGTGTGTATGCATACAGAACTGGGGTGCAGGCCGGAGGTGCAAGGGCAGTGAGAAGACTCATCAAAGACAGAGTGGGGAGCAGAACAGGCCAATCGACGAAGTACACTGCTGAGGGAGCATCAGGGGAGACAGCAGAGGTCTGCCACGCAATGTGGATCACCTCTGGGGCCAGGGATAGAACCTACATTGAAGCCACAGTGCATCCAGCTTGCAGTGATGCATCCTAACCCATTGTGCCACCAGGGAAGGCCTGGTTATCTGTTTTTTTTTTTTTTTTAAATATACATTTATTATATCATCCTTCATTTTCATATAATGTTATGATTGCCCCACGAAATCACCACCACCAATTCATCCATACACCATCACCATAATGCCTTGTGCTCTTCCCACTCCTGTCCTGATCCTTCTCCCTCCTCCTCCCTTCTAGAATGTCTCTGATTTATAGTTATGATTTTGATATTTACTTTATTATAGTTTTTCCCCCTGATTCTATATTCCTCCTATAAGTGAGACTGTGTGTGTGTATGCACATATATATATGTATGTATGTATACATATGTATGTATGTATACATATGTATGTATGTATACATATGTATGTATGTATGTATGTATGTATGTATGTGTGTGTGTATACATACACACACACACATATATATTTCTCATTCTGGCTAATTTCACTGAACATCATCCCTTCCAGCTCCATCAATGTTGTGAGGGAATGAGTTTATCCTTTTTGATTGCTGGGTAATAATCCATTGTGTAAATATATCACATCTTCTTAATCTAGTTATCTATTTTTGGGTATTTGGGTTGCTTCTATAGCTTACCTATTGTGAATTGTGCCTCAATAAACAGAGGTGCAGGTGTCCTTTTGAATTAGTGTTTTAGCGCTCTTTGGGTAGATTCCTAGGAGTGGGATTGCTGGTGGCTCCATTTGAGTAGTTTGAGGAACTTCTACACAGTGTTCTGTAGTGGTTGGACCAGTTTGCATTCCCACCAGTGATGTAGGAGAGTTCCTTTTTCTCCACATCTTCACCAACAATTTGTTGTTCCTACTTTTTTAATATATGCCATTCTCTCTGGTGTAAAGTGGCATCTCATTGTGTTTTTGATTTTCCTTTCCCTGATTACAAGTGATGTTGAACATTTTTTCATATGCTGTTGTCCATTTGCATTTATTCTAAAAGAAAGTAAATGGCCCAGTCAAAAAAATGTATTTCTTGAAAATTCTCTTTGGTTTCAAATTGCATCAAAACTTATAAAACACAGATTCTTTGGTTTCAAATTGTATCAAAACTTATAAAACACAGATTCTTTGTCACAGGGATTTGGCCATTTTTTTCTGTTTTTAGTGGCAATTATTACATGATTGATAATCTTTTGCATATTTTTCAGTAATAAAACAGAATATACCTTCTGGTTCCATAGGGCACTTAGTTAAACTTTACAAGATACATGGAATTGTAGTTATTCCTCCACCAATATTTATTTTACTTAATGTTCTGTTACAAGATTGTATTTGTGTTTATGCTATTAGAAAGATAATAAAAAATTATATTTACTATTTGATTAAGTAACTAAAGGCAGGCCTATTTATGTCACTTTAGAATTCTGCATCTCATTCACAGAATATAAACATACACACAATCATAGTTCCTATTTCTCCCTATTTTATTTTTGGTATACTTATTATATAACATATATGCTTTTATGCATTGTCCCCCACTAGAATTTAAGGTCTCTACTCTGCAAGCAGAATTTTGTTGTTGTTACTTACTACTTTATACTACATTCTTGGTTATTGCTGAACTATAATATATACAATGCCTATTTCTTTACTGAATTAATAAATGAGAACAATAAACTGCACCACTTGAGTCTAAGGAAACTAAAGCTGATACCAGCTTTTTCAATTTCACACAAATAGTTGAACTATAAGTTTAATCTAAATCTATTTTATCTGAAGTTTTTATTTGTCCCAAAACTATTATCTACCAATATGGAATTCTGTGGAATTCTGTAGTATTCCAATTCTCTAGGGGTTTATATTGAGTCTAAACAAGAAGTGGTCATATGTGCAAGCCACACACCAGAAAAATTAAGTATCTTTTACTGGTTCTGCAGTATCAACAATTGCTAATTCAGTTGAATCTTCCCTGTATTACAGACCCACCTGAATTCCAACAAAATTTTTCTTCATATTTTTCAGTTTGAGATCACTAACTATTTCTTAAGCATCTCTAAGCTGTTTATTGGGATTATGCATTGACACTCACTATGCCATCCTGGCAGAAACTCTTTCATTGCTGTTCTTTTCATTTTACACTTACAGTATACTTTAAATGTTGAAAGAACACAGAGAAACAGATTTAATGTGACTGAAGACTTCCTCCTTCCTAATAGAATCTTAAATAGCACACAGACTATTTCGGCAAAAACAGATAGGAGATTGTAACCTTTAAGGGCCATGAAAAAGAGGACAAAGAGCTTAACAAACATTTAGATTCCCCCATAAAGCATTTTGTCTTTGTCAGAATTTAATTTAAAACATTTCTGACGTTCAATTATTCACTGTAGACAGACTCTGAATCAGATCATCTGCTGCCAAAGTTAAATTATCAAATAGAGAGACATAAACCTGAGTGTTTTCTGCATAATGATAGCCCATAATGATAAAAAATTCTTCCTAAAGGCATCATGTACTGTAGATATTAAGCCAGAATCTACAGAGGAAATGGAGACCTAAATAAATATGCTTTCATATTCCTCAACATAGAAATACCTTGAGAAATAAAGTTGAAACTCTTAGATTTTAATTGGATCTAAGCTTGATTTAATAAATCTTATGTTGTTATTTTACCAGTGTCATCCATTTATTAACACCCTTCCAAATTGTCTTCTTATCTATTTGCATTTTATCTTGTTGACATGTTTTAATGAATATTCAAATTTGAAGGATTAAAATAGATTAACAGCTAAATATAGCAAGTCTGCCACATACTCAGGGCTCTACTGTCAGGCATTAAAATAGAATCACTATTAACCACATACGGTTTACATATGTGTGTGTGTGTGTATACATATATATACATATATATGTGTGGATCAATCACAGTGGGTTCAAATGTCAGAGAGGGGTGTTTTACTGACCACAAACAATTTACATTCTTTTAATGCAGAACTTAGACCCTTCTCTTTATATAGATTTCATTTGTATAGTCCAGGTGCCTTTGTGACTTTAGGTGCAAGATGGCATAGATCTAATCTCTGGACAGATATCTTTGGTCCTTGACTTCATTTGAAATATTTTGACCTGTTATCTGCCTGTTAACAAAATGATAATGGAATTAGAAATGTTTTCTTCCTTACTGACAACCTGAATATTCTATCATCAGACTAATCTTTCAAAGACTAAACAATGTCCTTCTTCTGAAACTCTTCACAGGTGAAAAACCATACAATGACTTTTGTAAGTGGATATATTGTTCTTACCTAACTGAAGTGTACATCTCACTTTTAATTTTTTTTTAAGATTTATTTATTTATGTATACAGAACTGGGGTAGAGGCCAGACACACAGGGACAATGAGAGGACTCACCAGACACAGAGCAGGGAGCAGAACAGGCATATACATGAAGTACACTGCTGAGGGGAGCAGCGGGCAGGCGGGTCAGGAGAGGTCTGCTATGCCATATGGATCACCTCCGGGGCAGGTGGGGATTGAATTCATGAGGAAGTGGCTTTAGCTTCTTAGTGCAGTGCTTTGACCTGCTGCTCCACCAGGGATCAGGCCCTCACTTTTAATCTTAACAAAATATTTCCATTCTTATCAGAGCCATATTTGGTATCAGTGAAACTAATTGCCATAATAATTGCAACCCCTGTTGTTTAAAAATAATGGACTCTCAATTTGAAGTAAGCTATATAGAAAGAGAAAATTAATGTAAAGACACAGGAGCACATATGCCAAGAGATACCAACAAGTCTGTAAAGCTTCCAGGATGGAGACTTCTGAACTCCTCTGCTACCCATAAATACATAAAATATGTAGCTAAAATTTCAGCAATTCCCCTTGAGAGAAAAGCAGAAGCTACAGTGAGTCCTACAATTTACATAATGAGAAACTACCCAATTGCAAAGTGAAATAGGTAAGAAAGACTGAGGACTGAGGTACACACTTCCTATAAAACCCACCCTGACATAGCACCAACCTATCAAAAAACCCATAATCACAGGATCTCTGTTTGCAATAGTAGCCTAAACCCAAAATAACTGGTGTCCTCTTCATCTGCCTTCTCCTTCAGGCCCATTCCAACAATAAAATGCCACCATCATCCACACCATGCAGTAGCATGTTCAAACATCTAGTGCTCCAACATTCATGATTCCATCCAAGGTATGGGCCATTAAGCATCCCCGCTCTGCTAGTCAAGGAATTGTCTGCTTGTCTTCTAGAGTCCCACAGGACTATAGTAAACAAACTTGAGGTCACTCCCTCAAGTTAATCCCATAGGATTTATTGCAAAGGAGGACTCAACCCCATCTCAGTTTTCACTAGGAAGGATTGACAGCACACTTTATAATTATTTGCCAGAGGTTTCAGCTACTAATGATAATACATGTGGAACTTACCACAATATTCCCTGAAACCTAAAAGAGTCTGTGAACTCTTTTTCAACTGTCTTCTTCTAGCTTGTTCCAACACTAAAACCAAGTTGCCTTATTGCCCTGGAAGAAATTTGTCCATATATGTAGTTCCCCAAGTTTTTCTGTTATCATCCCAACAAGGCCACCAAATCACCTATCTATAAGAGCCAATAAGGCTTGTATTCAGGAATTCCAGAAGAATATAGCAAACAATGAGGCAGTTTTAAAGTAGATAAGAAAACCTTAAACCCCATCCCCACCTCATTCACAGTTATATATCAGGGATCAGAATAAAAAATGCAAAAGTAATACCATTTCCCAGTTTTCTATGAAAGGGACTTAACTATATAGCTATTCTCTGAGAGTCCTCTTTCTAGATAGCCTCAATGAGTTCTTCCCTCTTGAGACACTGATGGTTCTCAACATATCTCAACTCATAGGATCCAGTAAGCACAGAGATATTGGTTCGGAATATCTCAAATGTTTGACAACAACCAGGTGCTCAGGCTCTGCTGATTGACAGGTTCACTTTCTAAATAGAAAGTCTGTCAAGACTGGGAGAAGGACTGTTTTAGCTAATATACAGAAATAAACAGAGTCAAGGGTAATAAAGAAATAGAGGAATATGGTCCAAACAACAGAATAGCGTAATTCTCCAGAAAATTCCCTGTACAGATAGAAAAGGACAGAAAACTTACTCGAAGATATGGTTGTAAATTTCCCTAACCTATATAAAAACAAAAAAGCAAACACACACACACACACAGACATCCAGGAACAGCCAAAAACAGCAGGCCAAAAATGAGTAAGATGAATCCAAACATACATAGACACATTGTAATTAAATCAAGAAAAGTTAGAGAATTTCTAATGAACAAAAGAAAAACAACTTGATATACAAGAGGGTCCCTTTAAGTCTATTTTCAGTGCAATTTTAGAGCATAAGGGAAGACTTGAGGACGGAAGGGTGGATTGGAACAATATGATACATATAAACACACATAGATATAGATACATTTGCATGCTGTATATATAGACATTTATACATGCTGTATACATAGACACATGTGCATATACATATCTGCTCTGCATATATGTATGTAATGCAGATATGAATAAATAAACTCATCATTTGCAACAACATGGAAGGAATTGGAGAGGATGATGCTAAACTAAGTCAGGAGTAAGACAAATACCAGATGGTTTCATTTATATGTGGAATACTGAGAAACAAAAATGAAGGGGAAGACAAAGGCAAACCCATAGCAAACCCTTGAAATCTGATTGCGACATTGACACAACAAGGCAGAGAGGGTTGAAGGGTGGGGGTGAGGAGGGAGTGTGCTCAATAGAAAGTGGGGGGATTTTTGGTTTTGACAGTGGGCATGGTTTACAAACATACATTTGCAGAGGTTTTAACCTAAAACAAATATAGTAATGTAAACCGTTTTTACCTCAATAAACATAATTAGACAATAAAAAGGGAACTTAGGTAACAAATCACAAGTTTGAATCTTCAACATACATATATTGTCTCAGAGCTCTGTCTTTCAGTGGTCTTTCTATCTGAAATCAAGGGGTAGTCTGCTATCTCCAATATGGCTCACTAAGGATAGTCTGTTTCTTTGTCCCCTCATGATGTTGCCTGAATTCTGTCCCTTTTGATTTGAGGTTAAGATTATGGTATGAACTATTGAGTCATATACTTCAAAAACAGCTATATGGCATCTGAACTATACTTCGACACATTAAATATGTATGTGTGGTCAAGTCACCTACATATGTATATAAAATAATGTTGACAAATTATTCATAATTATTCAAGGATGGTGATTAAGACATAGCATTTATCTTCCATATTAGCATCGTCATTTTATGTATGTATTCTCTCATATAATTATCTAAAAATGTGTCCACACTGTCCTCTACATCAAAAATACTACTCAAGTCCTAAGAGAATAACTGACTACAGAACTCAGAAAATGGTGTTGCTTCCTTTTAATGAAGACCACTGAAAAAATGTGATAGTTTCCAGCCAGAATGAAAAATGAATCCCTGTCAAAATAGTTTTTAAACTGAAGGAATGTAAAGTGTGAGGCATTGGTATGGTGAACGTGGCAAAAGTGGTGCTAATGAAAATTCTGCTACATTAGAAGCAGAATAAACTGGAAATTGGGCTTCTGTACTAATCAGTCTCTACAGGATGGTAAAAAGGATGTAATTATGGTGACAGTTTGAAAGTGGAGACTGAGTGATATGTTTGAGAGATGTCATGAAGAAATTATTGGTGGCTTATCCTAGTCTCTACAATTCAATTTCTCTTCCCTATTAAAGATTTAAGGAAGAAGTTGTCCAATCGGTGTGAAATCTTACATCATCTATAGCTGATAAATTACACATTATGAATGCACTATTATAAAATATGTACTAGTATAAATCATGCAGGGAAAGAAGCCCAGTCATTTGGTATTTAGGACCTACTTATGTGACTTAAATTTTCCTCAAGCAAAGTAAGAGTTTTGAATTATTACAATATGTCTTCCAGTAGGTTAAAGCAAAATTGGCCTACATGTTAGGAAGCACTTATACCTGTTTGTCTTTAATTGTGAAAATGGGTCCTCCCTGAATCCTGCACACAATACTTTGCATTTTTCTAATGCATAAACCATAAATCATTTGTAAAGCTGAAAATTCTTTCCTAGCTTACAGTTTAGACACAGATCTCTGAAATGTCACCTGCATGAATATGTGAAACAATGAGAGTTGGGATTCATAAAGAATAACAGAATATGAAGAGATAGGGGCATTTGTTTAAAAATATGTAGTGAAAGTGTATGTGGCTATATTAGTAGAAAAATAACTTCTGCACTGAGGAAGAAGGGACAGGGATTTCCTTTCAAAAAAAAATAAAAGACAAGTTTGTCTTAGTTAAAAATTCATATCTGAAACAGTATTTTAAAATGAAAGAAACATTTAATACTTTTGAATATATAGTACCTGCTGGCCAAGAACAGTCAAAACAGGTCAATTTGACAGCTAGCCTTTCCAGGGATTAGTGAAAGAAAGAGATGAAAATGTAACTGATGATAATTGAACCTGCAGCAGCAATTGACTGAAAATGAAGAGTTCTGAAGTGCATAAAAGGAATGCCTGTGGAATGGTGTAACAGTTTCAGAATTTATCAAAAAGAATGGTGTCCTTGGGAGCCTCGCAAATTCCATATTATATTCTCTCTTTTCCTAAATTTATGGGGTTTCACAAAGAAATCTCATAATTATTTTGCTTTAATATATATTTTAAGCAGTGTATTCAGTACAGGGAAGAGCTTATCATGTTACTATTTTAAAGCATCTGTGCATTTAGTGTTTGTGTATGTTTAATTTATAATTTAATTTCATTTTTAAAGTGATCTAAAATGTCCATCTCATGATACGCTGACATTCATTTTCATTTGTGTCATGGCCTGAGTGCTTGATTTGACTCAGGCTCTCAATCATGCTTGAGAATTTTAAATAAATCACTTACCTTCCTGAACCTCTATTTCCCCCGTGTGAGATTATATTTAATATGACTGCAAATGTAATCCATATCATCTGATGATTGGAAGATGTATTACCTACATGGTGCCTGAATCCCCTCCAGAAATTTACTGTCACTGTGGTATACTCTCTTTACAAAACCTCTTACAGATGTAATGCAGTACATATTTGGACAGACTTGAATTTAGCAAACCCCTTTATATTGATATTGGTCAAATACTGATCTGATTACCACAATATTGTACTAGTAATATTTTTATCCACTCATTGGGCATTAATAATTAACACTGAAGATAAGAATAAAATATACAAGTTCAGTTTCTGTTCTGAAAAGAAAGTTATCTAATATGTATAAGAGTAGTATAAAGTACTATTAACATGCAAGGTAGTTAAGTTCACTTATGACAAATTAAGTTAGAAATGTCACACTGGCTTCTGACTGTGTACCTTATTAGCCAGTTTGCATAATAACATCACACAGATTCTCAGGGTACAGCTTTGAAGACTTTGGTATGTTTTTTTTTTTTTTTTTTCTGATTCACTGGCTTCTAGGACTGGAAAATTTCACTTAATCTCTATTTATATAAATTCCACTCTCCCATCAGTGCATATATATTATTCCCCACCTCAACTAATATTTGGTCTTTGCCTAAATCTAAAAAAAAAAAAAAAGCCTCTTGGCTTAGAAGAATTATATTTACTACCAAACTATAGATTATTTTTCCATTTAAGATGTTCATTAACATTTGTAAATCTCACGGTGGGCTTCGTTTTAGTGCATTCAGAATAAAGACATACTCTTGCTCTGCCTGAGAACATTTAGGATAAAAGAATTTGCAAATTTGAGAAAGTAAATAACACCCAGTTGCTAGCAAAAATATAAAAAATAGGACTGCTGAAGTCAGTAAAGCTGAAACATGGATCTTTGTAGATTATGAGAAGTGTGAAATTTGTCAGTAAGTATCTATTTGTGGAGATTTACATTGTATGAATATCTATACTGGTGTGATATCATAGATTACCAAAAAAAAATCCTGTAATTCTTCAATGAAAATATGGAGCAGAAAATGACAAAGCTAATGGAATACATATCTACTGTCTTTTTATATATATTTCAGGTCTGGAAAAATGAACATGAAGGAATAATCTGTGTGCTTTAATTTTGGTTATATGATATTAACATAAAATCTAAATATTATTTTCATAAAAATAGGTAACTTGTAAGAAAATAATTGAAATATTTTATTGAGAACTCAGCAGCTTAACTCCTCCAGCTTTTCTCCCACTCCTTCATCAATAAATACACTTGGCCTGAAAATAATGCCCCTACATAAAAATAATGCTGCCTTTTATAACCTACTTTAAGGGAAAAAATCATGAGAAACTGAACATTCACTATTTTGAGAATGGATGCTAATTTGAGAAAATATTTTACCATGGAATAAAGGGAATTTAAGTAATGCCTATTTAAAATATATAAAAATAAAAAGTAGAAATTAGGATCAAATTATTGAGTTGCATGGCTCAGAATTCTGCATTAGAAATATCAAGATGGGAAAGAGACATCCTGAAACTTAGCAAGCTCAGGAAAATATAGACAAATTAGATGTAAATAAAATGGTTTTAAGATTAAAAAAATAGGAGAGACTGATAACAAATAATTAATGCATGCATAATGAGTATAACCAGAGAAGAAAACATTTGAAGTTAATATATCAAAATATAATGGATAAAAGCTTCCCCCTTGAATGAAAGATCAGAATCTACAGAATTAAGGTAAATATTTATAAGGAGACTTTGTAGAAACAATTCAAACACATAATTTCTGGTTTATATATGCATGTGTGTATATGTGTATATATGTGTGTGTGTATACCTAATATATATGTATGCATACACACACATATGGAAAGCTGAATGTGTCACATACAGTACATACAAATACTTTTTCTATAACTTGTGAAGTAGACAGATCTAGAAAACAGCAAGTTTAGATAAAGCTCCACGAGTTTTTTCTTATAGTATTCTTACTGTTTGTAATCAAGTTCACGAAGGTCATCAAAAAAGTAAAGCAAAAGAGAAATAAAATTTGACAGAGAAATGTTATAGCTAGCTGAGCTGTCATTATCTAGATGACATAGATTATGTTTTGCAACATGAACAATTAAGAAAAATATGCCTTTTATAATTGAAACCAAAAAATCAAATACGTGGAAATAAACCTAACAAAAGAATTAAAGGACCTATACAAAGAAAACTGGACACTGTTAAAATAAATAGAAGAAGAAACAAATAAATGGAAAGACAACCCCTCACTTATGGAACAGAAGAATTAGCATTATCAAAGTGGTCATCCTAGTGAAAGCAATTTATCAATTCAATGCTATTCTGATAAAAAAATGTCAATGACATTTTTAAAAGAGATAGATATTTTTAAAACAAATATTGGTGAAATTCATATGGAACCACACAAAGTCTCAAATAGCCAAAGCATTCCTGACTAAAAGAGACAGAATAGAGGCATCACACTTCCTGATTGCAAACTATACTACAAAACAATAATAATTAAAACTGGACCTGGACATAATAATTAAAACTGGTACTGAAACAAAGACACACAGACCAGTGGAATCACATAGAAAACCCAGAAATACATATTTATCACAACTAATCTTTGCCAAAGGAGCAAAGAATATGCAATGGAACAAGCACAGTTTGCTCAATAAATGGTGCTGGGGAAACTGGGCTGCTACTTACAAAAGAACAAAGCTAAATCACTACATCATACAATGAACAAAACCCAACTCAAATGGATAGAAGACCTGTAACCATAAAATACATATAAAAAAATAGGAATAACACTACACGACATACATCTCAGTAACATCTTTAAAGACGCATTCCCTACAAAGTAAGGTAAGTGAAGGAAACAATAAAGAACTGGGATTACATCAAACTAAAAAGTGTCTGTATAGCAAAAGAGACACCCTGCTGAATGGGTGAAAATTTTTGCACACAATACAACTGATAAGGGACTGAACACAAAAACTACAAAGAGTTCATATGATTCAACAAAAATAGTGTAAACAAACCAATCAAAAATTGGAAGAAGAGCTAAACGTTGCTTCTCCAAAGATGAGATGCAAATGGCCAAAAGGTATATGAAAAAATGTTCAATGTCACTTAATCAGAGAGATACAAATCAAAACCATAATGAGATAATACCTTACACCCATGATAATGGCACACGTGGAAAAAAAAAAAAAAGGAGCCAACAACAAATGCTGGTGAGGATGTGAAGAAAAAGGAACTCTCCTACACTGCTGGTGGGACTTCAAACTAGTCTAACAACTATGAAAAGCTGTTGGGATGTTCCCAAACTACTAAAAGTAGAGCTACCATAAGACCCAGCAATTCCACTTTTAGGAATCTACCTAAAGGCACAAAAACATTAATACAAAATGATACCTGTATTCCTTTTTTATTGCAGCACTATTCAGAATAGGTAAGCTATGGAAACAACCCGAAGCAATCAAAAATGACAAACTCATGCTATTCGAATCTACATGAATGGAACTAGAAGGGATTATGCTCAGTGGTATAAGCCAGAAGGAGAAAAAAAAAAAAATGTCGAAAATGTCGAGTGGTTTCATTTTTTTTTCTTTTTAAGATTTATTTATTTATTCATACAGAACTGGGGTACAGGCCAGAGATGTGGAGGGTGACAGGATTCACCAGAGACAGAGTAGGGAGCAGAACAGGCAGACGATCAAAGTACACTGCTGAGGGAGCAGTGGGCGGGTCAGGAGAGGTTTGCCATGCCATGTGGTCACCTCCGGGGCAGGCAGCTTTCTCATGCGGAAGCGGCTTAAGCTTCTTAGTGCTGTGCTTTAACCCGCTGCGCACCAGGGAGGGCTCCCCCATTTTTTTTTCTTGATATTATTTTTTCCTTTGATCCTTTATTTGGTTCCCCAATATTCCTCTTAAAAATGAAACCACTCGGCCCTGCCTGGTGCCGCAGCGGGTTAAAACAGAGTACTAAGAAGCTAAAGCCACTTCAGCATGAGTTTGATCGCGGCCCCAGAGGTGACCCACATGGCGCAGCAGACCTCTCCTGACCCACCTGCTGCTCCCCTCAGGAGTGTACCTCAGCCGACCTGTTCTGCTCCCTACTCTGTCTCTGGTGAATCCTTTCACAGCCCCTACACCTCTGGCCTGTACCCCAGTTCTGTGTGCATAAATAAATAAATCTTTAAAAAAAGGGGGGTAGGGGCAGGCAACTATAAATCAGAGACATTTTGTAGGGGAGAGGGAGGGAGAGGATCAGAACAGGAAGGGAAGAACATAGGCAACTGCGGTGACGGTGCACCAGTGAATTGGTGATGGGAATTCTGTGGGGACTACACCTAAGAGGAGAAGGCAAACATTGTATAAAAATGTAATACAAACACACACACAGACACACACACACACACACACACATATATATATATAATATTAAAAATCAACATATCTTGTGCAGTTCATTGCATGCCATTTGAAAATTGCAAATAAAATTTCTATAATTTTATTATGAAAAGTAATATAAATTAGTGTTTTTTTTTGGCTAGGAAAGTTTAATTAGAATTACATAATTAGTCTGTAGCTTTGTGGTTGTACTGGAGGCTGCCTGTTGTTAATGTTACCTGTTTATCGCATACCTCTTCCCAGTCTGTCTGTCCTGGTACTTCCTAGGACTCCATGAACCTCTGTATCTGGATATAAAGGGAAGCCTGCTCCATTGTTTGACTATCCTTACTGCTTAGTGCTGGGATTTGGCAGTGGTAGAAAGATTTTTGAATGACATGCTTGAGCTTATGTTAAAAAATCTGAACTCATTTTTTTGGACTGGGTGTTTATAGTTATTGTTTTAAAAAGATTGCTTGTAAGTAAGGATTTATGAAGTAGTCTCCACATTATAATGAAAGCTCATATATATTCAGGGCTTTTTAAATTTTAATGGATTTTCATGTACATTTTGTAAGTCCCATAGTTAATGTTGGAGACAGTCACATTGCATTAATAAATGGAAGAGCTGGAATTAGAATCCAGATCTGTTGTCACAACTTATGTGTAAACCACAAACCTGTAGAATGTTTGTTTCTTTAATGTGCTTTAAATAAGATGTAGCATTTCCACTTGAAAAGGATTTCAGGTGATTCCAATTGGAAACACAAGAATCTAAAGACAAGATAGGAGATAGAACATGCATTTAAGGGGAAAGCTTTTTCTGGTATGTTTTATCTTCCCAGTGAAACCTACTGGTGTGTGAGATAAGGTACAATATGCCACATTCTTTGATACTCTCAGCAGTGGGTTCTTCAGAAAATGTTCACATGTATGTTGTTCTTTTATAATTCTGCTTCATTTCCAGTGAGTGCATTTATTTCAGGTATCATGTAGAAGACGGCAAAATATAAAAATCAGTGACTTGTACACACACATACACGCACACACATTTTTACCCCTTTAAATGATTTTAATTCTCCTATAATATATTGCCTTGTTTTCATTAAAATGTGTTGATCATATCTTTTTGTGTACTGAGATTTCAAATACAAAATAAGAATCCCCTATAAATGTTCTCAGTAAGAATATTATAATTAATATGATATTCCAAAATAATTATATTTCAGTTTAATAATTTTCTAGTCATTTGGGAAAAATCTTTATCTACTGGTACTGGTAACTACGTGCTTTGAATTTTTTATGATATCCACTACATAATTTTTAGCATTCATATTTTGTTGGCTACAGTTATATCTAAATATGGTATTTTGATACTTTCAAATAGTAACAAAAACTTTAAAAAGTTGAATGAAAAAGATGGAATGGTGAGATTGCTAAATCCTGTACATTGAATCAAAAAGAGTGTTACTACTATATCAAACAATTGGGCAAAACTCAGGCTGTTAAAGAGCATAGAACAGAAGGAGAAAAGGTAGAGATGAAAGAAGAGTGCAAACCAATTTACAGCAGTCTCATGAAACCCCAAATTACAATTTGGGGTATTTTTTTAAAGATTTATTTATTCATATAGAACTGGGGTACAGGCCAGAGATGTGAAGGGTGAGAGGATTCACCAGAGACAGAGCGAGGAGCAGAACGGGCAGATCGATGAGGTACACTGCTGAGGGGAGCAGCGGGCGGGTCAGGAGAGGTCTGCCGTGCCATGTGGTCACCTCTGGGGCAGGTGGGAATCAAACTCATGCTGAAGTGGCTTAAGCTTCTCAGTGCTTTGCTTTAACCCACTGTGCCACAAGGGAGGGCCACAATTTGGGGTATTTTAACTATAGAAATTTTTTTTTCTTAAATATTTATTTATTTGTGCATACAGAACTGGGGTACTGGCCAGAGGTTTCGGGGGTGAGAGGATTCACCAGAGACAGAGTGGGGAGCAGAACAGGCAGAACTGACGAAGTTCAGGGGAGCAGTGGGCAGGTCAAGAGAGGTCTGCAGCACCATGTGGGTCACTTCCGGGGTAGGCAGGGATCCAACTCGGTGCTGCAGTGGCTTTAGCTTCTTAGTGCTGTGCTTTAACCCGTTGCACCACCAAGGAGGGCCCGAAATGTATTGTTAATGAGAAAAAAAAAGAAAAAAGACTTAATGAAAGTAGCTTCTAAGGACAATGAAGTCCAAGATAACTGATATTTTAAAAATTGAAGATGGGAATGGATTGACTTCAAATGCCAATTATGTTAGACTGGTGTTATTTTGTGGGGATACTCTGTCAGATAGCAGTGAAATATTGCTATTATTAATCGCTGTTTTGCCATGGTCAAGGAATGAGTCATGGTAAGCCTGTTAATAGGAATGAATGCACACATTATAGTCTAGATTAAAAAAAAAGAAGAAGTAAAGATTGGAGTAGTGGAGTAGTGGTAGTTAAATTGGAAAGGTTGAAACTTTAAAAGGAAGCAAAATTACTATCTCAAAGGTAATTCACTCTTCCAACGCTGTGATTCTGCTCCCATAAACATGGTTTTCATAGATCCGTGAATTCTAAGTAATTGACAATAGTGTGTATCTTGCTAAATAGCTTGTGCTTGGAATGCATCTTTTCTGGTGAAGTCTCCCCTTAGGTTATGCAAAGTAGGCTTCCTGTGAAAAAATTGATGTAGAAGCAGTTAAAAAACTGAATTACGAACTGAAATAATGTAAAGGGACTATATATTGATAGCTGACTTTCCTCACCATTTAATTCTTTATGAGTCTTCTGGGATTATAAATGACCAGAAGAAAAATATCACTGAACTAATTGCCTCTCCTGAATTAGCCATCTATAGTCTTGGAGAACTGTGAATTTCTGTACATGCTGAAAGAATATAAAACAGTGAGTGTTCAGTAGGAATTCACTATCTCTTAATTAATTTAAAATATTCATTTAACATGAGGTCAGGATTATGACTACCACAGAGAATTATCCCTTTGGGAAAAAAGTCCTTTATTTTCTTTCATCCTTGTGTATATGTTCAAAGTAAAATCTCAGTGCACAGTATCAGAAAATGCAAACTGAAGCAGAGATCTCTTAGAAAATAATAAAATACCATGGTATACAATAAATAAAAAATTTCAAGCATTTACTTCACCTTTAAAAGTGAAATACCCATTTAAGTGCAAGGGTTTTTTGTTTTGTTTTGTTTGAAAGCATGTTGTCACACCCAAAGAAGAAAGGAGAATTAAAGGCAAATAGAGCGTAGAAGCAAATAGAAACCTTAAGGCATGCTTCCGATGTCTAAACCAAAGAGACATGGCTAAATAGAGAGAGAGCCCTTGTTTGGACCAGTCTGTCTTCTCTGGGGATCTGATAGAAAAGCTCCTGTTTACGAAGTGAGATTGAGTCTGTAGATGAACCTTATGAAATGATAACCGTTGATTCTTCAAATCGTGTCAGTACAACCTCAGAGACAGTGTGCTTGCTTTCCTGGCTTTCCCTTTAGAAAAGGGTTATTAAAGTCTCTCATATTTTTGAAGGAACTACACAGCTAGCTGAACAACATTGTTCATAGCAAATTTATTTAAAAGTGGTGGGACTGGCATGTGCTTAAAAATGATTTTTATTATTATAGTTCAGTTCCAAAAAGTTTATTTGAGCTCTTTAATTTTTCAGATGCCTGCATGTTAATAAGCTGGTTAGTTTTTATTAAAATACTTATTAACTCCCTTATAATTGTCTCACCATCATAACACATTAACTGTTGCTATAGCCTAACAACCAACTGTGCAAGGAGACTGATGTCAAGCTAGAATTTCTGTAAAACTCCCCATTGTACACTATCGTCCCTTTAATATTTCATAGAGCTATATGTAGCTGTTAAATTATTCAAGCCTGCTCCATTTCTTGAACATCACATCTTTTTTATATGGGTTTTGTCAAAGGGCCTGAAATGTGGTCGTCTACAGGAAACCTGATGCTACATTAAGATGCATGAGCTAATCTCAGGAGAAACTGACAGTCTTTTCCAGAGCATTAAACTGGCAGTCTTTGTGTATCTTAGCTAGGAAAGAGAATACCTGAACTGGGAAAAAATAGCATGTCCAATGGGGTATTGCTTTTCCCAAAGAAAATTATTAAATCTTCTCTTACAAAACAATACAGATATTTGTGTCTTAAACACTTCCTTTAAGATCTTTTCACTTATATTAGTATACATTATTAAATAGAAAGAAGTCTCTTGTGGCTATCTCTTTGTGTCTTTTGCAGCATGGGAGGGTTACTTTGGGCTTACAAACTGGTGATATTGAACTATTTTGCCTATTACAATAATATATTTTTAAAATAGAGCTAAACAAAATCATTTGGAAATTTGAAAACTGAGGGTTCTCTGTAATTAGAGAAGGCAGGAGCTTAACCCAAATTTAATAAATGCCTGTTAAGAGGGCAAAGAAGCCCTGGACACAATCAAAATTATGAAAATTTATTTCTCAGAATGGCCTTCGTAAAAAGCCATGACTTTACAGGTAGAAAAACCAAAACTAAAGGGGGAAAATTTCTTATTAATGTTCACACAGAAAGTAAGTGGAAGAGTTTAGCATAAAAAGAATTCTTCTCCAAGAAGAGCCTTTATACATGTTTCCCACTCTGCTTTCTCTCATTACCACTGTTCCTGCAAATCAGCAACATTGAAAGCTAGTTAAAATTCTCAAGTAGTTTATTTACTTATTCTAGGCATGATATACTCAGATTCTTCTTTAATTAATTAAATCCTAATTCTAAATGGTAACAATAAGCATTTTTTTCCCAATGTTTTTTAATTTGGGTCCCCATATTAATATAATTTATACTTGCCACTAACCAAGTATTATTAATACTAGATTGAACCACTAGGTATGGTTTGATCTACTTATTTCTGACTCATATTTTGTTTTAGTCTTTGAGTTTTCTTTGGTAATTAAATATATAAAAAGATGCTCTACTTTTGGCATCTTGTGCCATTAGAGAAATGGAAATTAAATCATTAATTAAATACTATTACACACTTATTAGAATGGCCAAAATCCATAACATTGATACCACCAAAAGGTTTTGAGTACTGGAGCTACAGAAACTCTTGTGTGTACACACACACACACACACACTCACACGTACAACATGGATGGACATTAAAGACATTATGCTAACTTAAATACATCACAGAAGACAAATACTGTATGATCTCATTTATGTGTGGAATCATAAAACAAAACAAATAAACCTACCTAGAGAAAAAAAGAGACCTGGCTTAGTAATTGGAAAACAGAGGAGAGAACGGAGGAATTGAAAAAAAATTAAAAAATAAAAAATTCTGTAAGCCTTGCTAACAAATAAGTTGTGAGGCTAAATATCAACAAGTTCCTAGCACAAGGACATTATGTTTAACATATAAATAAATAAAATTTTGTTGAACAAATTAAAGAACATTAAGTGCCAACTGTACTATAATATGTTATTTCACTAGGAACATTAGCAAAAATTTATAAATGACATTTCTTAATAAGCAAGTTTTTGGAAGTGTGAGGACTTACACCTAAAATTTAAAAACATTTTTATAGGTAAAAATTGTTTGCTAAAAAAGCAGTTCTTCAACATGCTGCTTATAATAAGCACTGCTTATGCAACAGATGTAATATGAACAAAGTCTTACTAAAGGAACATTTAGTGAAAACACTGATATGCTATTGGTAAATAAATAGTAATTAGTTAAGAAAGAAATATAGACATAAAACTTATTCAAATACCAATATTAATAATATGCCTTAAAACTGTTTTATAATGAAAATAATTTATATTTAAAATACTGTTACTACTTGTATTTCCATTCAGCAGATAGTGTAAGTGTTAATTATGTACTTTATTTTAGATTTTAAGAGAAATATATTTGAGCAGCTTTGGCAAGGCACCTCCTGTCATGGAGATTTTGTAATGTATTGGTTTAGGGTTGTTTGTTCACTTATGATTATGCAATCTTACATTATATATAAACTTGGAAGTATCTACAAATGATAAACTGTCTGTTAGTAAATGCCCCTCCCCACTTTTATTGTCTCTACTGGTGTTTCACTTAATGTTTCTTAACTGTTTTGAACACAAATTGAGCAATTGCACAAAATCTTAGAATGTCAGTGTCTTAATCTTCACGTAGATATTGTGTTTAATGATAAAATTAATTAATGCAATGATAGTATTCAGCAGTCATCAGTAT
>NW_004567107.1:61594254-61602941 GCF_000260355.1 Condylura cristata | reverse complement strand
TGGACTTCCCACCACCCCTTCACCCATGTGCCATCCCCATAGTCCTGTGTGTTCTTCCTGCAGTCATTATTATTTTCAATGGAAAAAAAATAATTGTACATGTTATCCTATTTTACTTTCAAATATGTAGAAAAGAATTGGACAGAAAAATAAAATTGTGCATGTGAAATTAGAAAAATGAAAATGCCAGTTATTTCTTAATCTATTGCAGCTCATAGTGGGCAATGAAAATTTGATTTTCGGTTTTCAGCTCTCTGATATTTGTTCCCTCCTTGTAATTTTGCCTAGCTGAGCACCATGGGTTCTAACTCCCAGCTTCCTCAAATTAGTCATGTAAAGAGTCAAACAAATCCCACAGAATTTCTGACCATCTTTTTTTCTAACCCGCTTCTGCAAATCTGATACATAAAGTCTAGATATTTCAGTCTTTCCAATCTCTTGCCATGCCATCTGAATGAAGCTGCTGCTAGGTGCTGGTTGTGTTCCTCTCCATGTTCCATACACTAAAGATCACTTTTACATAAGTAAGAGTGACCCATATGGCTCAAATCATATTTCCCATACCCAAAGAATCATAATACTTAGGTGACTGTTAGCCAGTGTCTGGAAATGATCTTTCATATTTTGTCTACTATTCAAATTATTTACAATGGAATGGTAAGAGCAGGCCTTCCTGCTCTTCCACTATTCAAGGAACATTTGAAATTGATGTCCTTTACCTAATTATTAATATGTGTAATATTATAAATGATAAATGTTATTTGTTATTAATTTTTTCTTTTAAGCATTTTTTCTCCAAAAAGCCCATGCTTTTTTTTGCTTTTTTAAAACTTTTACTATAATAGTTTATCTTTACATCATTTGTGCCTTTTTCTACCTCAGTTGTAATCCCCATGGGCTTCCCATCACCAAATCACCCATGTGCCATTACTATAGTCCCATGTACTTACCCTCTCCCCCATTTTTGAGCCCATTCCCAACTCCACCCCCGTAAAATGTCTCTGGTATATAGTTGTTTATTATTATCCCCCCCATCTCCGGTTCTTTATGCTCCTGTTGTGAGTGAAACCATCCAGTATTTTTGTTTTTCTTTCTGCTTATTTTACTAAGCATGATCCCTTCTAGCTCCATCCATGTTGCTGCAAAAAGCATAAGTTTGTCTTTTTTGATCGCTGGATAATATTTCATTTTGTATATGTACCACATCTTTTTAATTCAGTCATCTATTTTTGGGCATTCGGGTTTATTCCATGTTTTTCTTATTGTAAATAAAGCAGCAATAAACATGAAAGCCCATAATTTTTAAAGACTACAGTGATATTTTTAGTTCTCCTCATCTTTAATTTTGTGACTACAGAATGTTAAATATGTTCAGTCCTTTAAATATATATTTCTTCACCCTTTGGTCTGCATGCAGCTGATTCCATTCTGTATTCTACTGACCATAAACCTTCTATTTCCCACATTCACTGGCTAGTCCTTACTAAATTTCTGAGTTTCTACTGATTTTTTATCAATGCAGATTTTCCTATATACTCAGAGGACATTAGAATGGTAGAGTGCTGATAATACTGACTCAACTCTCTGGAGCTGAGGGGAAGGTTCAGCTGACCTGTACCAATTTTCCAGTTCCCTCACTGTAAACAGGTCCAGTATGATAAATTTAAGATATTAATGTGATGTCTCTGAATGTGGAGTTGGGAAAAGATATAGCTCACAAACTCTTATGAGCATGTATGAACCAACACTTGTATCTATAGTAAACTTTCCTGAATGCAGAAGAAACTATCATGCAATTTTACATATAAAATATAGCAAATATTGACAATTCAAATAAATAAAACTGTTGGATGAGTCCTGTCATTTCTAGTGACAAACACTAAGATTGTAAATACTAAGTGTCAATCACTGTGCCAGGAAAACAAATGTAATATTCAAAATGCAACTTTAATCTTGTTACTTTTATGGTAACTGATTTGGAATGAATTAAGACTCTAAAGTCATTACCTTCAATGAATGACATCAAGTATACTTCACTTTGGTCACAGTGGGACATGGATCAACTTTAATGAGTAAATTGTGTAGCAAAGGGTATGTGAGCCCTAAAAGTAATTCAGTTGATAAATAGATAGAAATTATTGTGACAGAAGTGGTAATTTTTATAGTCTTAATCATTCATTTTCCTTGAGTTTATCAAATGTGTTCAGTTGTGGAGAAAAGAAGAGAAAAATGCAGAAAATGCATCACAGAGTGTAACTAAAGAGGCAAAATATTATGAGGGAATATAGCATTAAGTTTTAGAAAATTAAAAATAGCCATATATATATATATAGCAAGTAATTTTCGGTTATAATACTTATCCTATATATATATATATATATAGCAAGTAATTTTCGGTTATAATACTTATCCTTGTATCCATATCCATATATGTTCATTCTCATATTTGTGCATGCATGCAAACACATGTATATATGTATGTATGTTGACATACAGGGTTGCAATTTATATATAAGCACACATATAAAAATTATCTGCCTGTATATTTATATTAAACTAATCTTAATTATTAATACTTCCTGTTCTAGTTGAACTTAATAAAATTCATTTTAACTTTCCTCCTCTATACATTTGTAATGCCTTACTCAAATGGTCAGAATCCTGGCCCTGTGCATTTTCTGTGTTTTAGAAGAAACAGAGTGTTTCTGATATTATTCCATAATAATGAGAATATATATTGTGTTTCATTTGCTGCTTATTATCCTTCTAGCCATTTCATATAAAGAAATTTGTTATATTTTATTCACTTTCCCTGTGTTTTTCTTTTTTTCACAAATGAGGAAATGCATATTTTGGGAGACATGTTTCAGTATTAACAAAAAATAGTTAAATATAAGCTGACATTCATTTGCTAAAATAATCATTGATAATTGTAAATATCTAAACATGAATTGTATGTTAGCAGTCTTGTTTCAGCATTAAATTTTTGACTATAGAACTTTTATTTTGATTATATAAAATAGTTTCCTCTTTTTCGGTAGGAAATATACATTAGATGATCAAGTGATTGGTACCTGCACACTAACCATAATTCACCTAAATAAGTCAGAAAACAAATCATAATTTGAACATGTGGATAAACACATATAGTATATATATATATAACTTTGTGTCTTCAATAATAAGATATATGACATAAAAATATAATTTAATTAAGGCAGAATTTAGACCACATCTACCTGTCCTTTACCAGACCATTGAAAGAAAATATATCCAACATGAAAGAATGGATAAAGATATAACTTACAAATGCAATACACACACAAAAAAAAAATCACTATTTTGCGAGGTAGATGTCATACAGTAAATAATTTGGGTTAACAAGGGCACTATTTCATTGTAATTGAAGCTTTAATATACCATCATCATCAATACATGTTAAGTAGACTAAAATGTAGTGGACTTTAGAATATATAAACACAATAAGGAAGATCTAAAATCACAAGATCTGAACTCCTATAAAAAAAAACTGATTGCTTTTATCAATCTATTCAGAAAATATAAAAAATATCATTCAATAACTCCAAACCTGCAATATTGCTCTAACTCTTATGGAGACACAGTGTCCCTAAGCATCTGAAAACTTTCATGAACTACTCTTGTCTACTTATGTTTCTAGTCTAATTTTCAATAACCACCTTTTTATTCACCAATAGTGACACTCTGCACCCTGAACATTTTGTCCATCTCTCTACCTTTGTTCATATTACTCGTTATATCTAAAATCACTTCTCCGACTCTAGTCAGTACTTGGTAAAATCTTTTCATTATGTCAAGACCCTATTTCTCTATTAGAGAGGTCTCTTCTTATGAAATCTCTTCTTCTTCTTCTTCATTACTTTATATAGTTGTCACTGCCTGACTTGAATTACACTATGTGTTTCTGTTTCTTCTTCTCATTAGATTCAAAAATCCTTAAAGGTGTGGAGGACTTTTGATTATTCAAAGAGAGTTTGGTTGGTTTTCTAAAAAAGGACAGATTTTGCCTGGGAAGATGACATTATAAGTTACCCCTTCAGTCATCTTTGACTGTAGAATTTAACAGATTATTCTCACCAAATGTTAGATGATTTCAACTACCAGGAATTAGTTTTGTTGGCTGAACTAACATCTTTTACTTTAGTTCCTGGTCCCAATGTGTCCTCTGGAACAATGGAGACCATATTTAATTACTGCATTTCATATATTCTTAGCAAAATTAATCTCTAGAGAACTCTATTTCTCAATCTGTATGTTTGATTTTAGACATAAATATATTAGTATTGGTTATATATTTTGAATATATTATTTTAAGGAGATTTTAATCTTAAAAAGATCTAGCTGGAGGGAGGAAAGTCATCCACAAAAGAGTTCATACTGTAGAGTTTAACTTTTATAAAATTCTAGAAAAGGCAACTAATTTATAGTGACAAGAAGTAGATAAGTATTAGGCTTAGTTGGGTTGATTACGAAGGAGCAAAGATAACATTATAGAGTGATGATATATCTGTAGTTTAATTTGAAGTAGAGTAAAAAGGTGATTACATTTGTCAAAATTGATTATATGACACATGTAAGATAAGTACACTTTATTATATGTAAATTATCCCTGAAAATAAATTCATATCAAAGTTTACATTGCTTTTGTTCTTGAAGATGAAAAGATGCTGTAATGAAATAAATCTGTATATATAAATTATATTTCAACTTACATAACACTAATATATATCTCTAAATTATATATCCCAAATTACATAACACTAATATATATCTCTAAATTATATTTCCCAAATTACATAACATATGTATAAAATTTAAAATTTATGTATTAAGGGAAAAATAATTAGGTTTATATCTGAAGTTTAGAAAATTAATGAAATATTTCCTTAAATTGGTAAAAAGGAGTATTTCAAAGGCATCTCTATTACAGTTACAAAAGCAATAGCTTTGTATTCTTAAAGACATTCAATTTATATAATTTTAACTCTTCTCTGAGATATTTTTAGCTTTGTTTTTTATTTCAGTACATCATCCTAGTAGATATGTTACTTGGTTGTCAGGCAACAGAAGCTGGTTGTCCTTAGAACAGTGCAATTATTGTTCCTAAGCTTGTTACATTTACATTCTTCCAAATATTTAACAAATCCATCCATATGTTAGTAATAAAACTCAGTAAGTAGTAAATTTTTAGGTGATTCTGTCAGGCACTGGTTGCTATCTTATCATGGAGTAATTTTCCCTCTCAGGAAACATTAACAATCACCCTGAAATTGTACTGCCTAGAGTGCACGAGGCTTTTAGGAATGGAATATTTCAAACAAGAAAAACAATTTGAAGTTATTGAAATGAGGTGGATATTATATTTACTCGATATTAAGGTAGAGTAGGATTAGCAACTGTTACAAATATCTAAAACCATTTTCTAATTTCATAAGTATTACTGTGCAAATCAGAGAACCCAAAATGGCAACTAAAATGAAATAAAATTAAAATAAATCCCTTTCATTACCCAAGAGAGAATTTAACTAAACTAGGATAGGCTCAATTTTAAAATTAAATAACATAAAATGTTAACATTTGTATTTTATTTAATATGGCATCTAGTATTAGAGGGTCTCACATGCAGAGCAATTTGGTGGACTTAACATTAGTGAAACATGGCATTGATTGTTTATATTGAGAATTTATATGCACTGAATGTTAGAACAGTTTTGATTTGACAAAACAATTTAATAAGACAAATTTAAAAAATTTGGTTATAAATATTTATAATTAAAATTCTTCATTTACCTTTAAAAAACAGATGACTGAAGATAATATATGTAAGATTTACGATTGTTTTCATCTAGCCTAACTTCATAATAGAACATAAAAGAAGTTCCTTTTCTGAGTTAAGAACGTGTGTAATTTCATTATATACTATATTTAACAACCAATAAAAAAACATGTGGCACACAAGAGGACTTAAACAGAAATCAAGAAAATTATAATAATTAGGAAACTCAAAGGAAATAAAGCTAATGGAGTAACAGGATACCAATTTAAAAATAACTGTGATTAATAGTTTCATGCAAATAAAACAGGTGGAAAATTTTATGAGTAATTGGAAAGTATAAAATCAAGTTGAAGTTGAAGAATTGGAAAAATAAATGAGGTTAAATTACTTCAATATCTTTTTTGGCATAGCTAAAGTGAGAATTATTTTCTTTAAAAGCATTTAAAAAATAATTGTATGAAGCAGCGACAAAAATAATGTAAGAGAAAATATGCCAAAATGTATCATTCTCCCCTTACAGGGTTCTAGAGATTAGCAACAGACTACTAAATCTACTACTAAGTCTATAATCTTTACACTTATTTTGGCCTTAGAATTTTTAATATCAGCACTTTTGAGTAACAGGTGTTTGCTGTTCTACTCACTGGTTATCACACCCCACCAAAGGAGAAAGTCATAGTGGTTCGGTTTGTGAAAACATGGTAAGTGTAGTTTTAACCATAATTTTGATAAGCAGTGTGGTTTTGTTCTGTTGTGTCATCAAAATTTAAGAATCAGTTATTGAGGTTCTCTTTCTAAGCAAACTTTGGAGCTAGCTGTTCTACTACTGGTTTTTCCCAAACCAGATACTACAAAATTTTCATGACATTGGTTATTATTGAAATACCACTGAGAAAAATGGTGAAGTTGTGAGAGAAAGGGAAGAAAGAAAAAGATAATAAAGTTTAGATATTAGCAATTGGAGTCAGATCCTCTAGGGATACTCTGATACAAACATAACACAATTCAGAATTGTCTTACAGGACGAGAGGAACACTGGGACATTATTTACTAACTTCCCTTCCCCATGGGCTGAGGATTGTTGTTGCCACATAAATTTCCCCACATCTCTTAGTTGTCCTGCAAAAAGCTGTGTGAACTCCTTCAGTGTCAGAGAAAGCCCTCAGGTGGAAAAGAGATAAAATTTAAGAGCTTAAGTGAGGGGTTGTTCATTCAAAGGCAGGGGGAAATTCAGATGGCCTGAGGGGAAATAAAGTGGAAATATCCTGCTCAACAAAATAAATGTCCAGTGATAACAAAATGAAAAATAAATTGTTAAATATTTATAGAATAAAAACTATACAGGAATGAACATGCATAATCTGCCTGCAAGAATATCAGTGATCTCACAAACATAATATTGAGCAAAAATAAGCCAAACATCAAATAAAAGATCTAGACTTTTTATATTCATAAGAGCATTTGACTGGGCCAAACAAATGAATTGTGTTAAAGGTCAGGTTTTACTCTGAGAGGAGAGACTGGTAGTATTTAGGTGACTACCAGAGAGTCTATCTAGTTTGCTGGTAACAATTCTTTAACTGGTCAGTTGATGTTTATATTCATTTGAAATAACTCCGTGAGCTAAAAGCATAGGATATACTTATCATATTTATAATTTGTGCAGTTCTGTGTGTCATATTTTCTTGTATAATCATTGGTATAGAAAGAAAGTAGATTTAATTTCTTGTAGTCTAGCATCTAGCTTTTTCAGAATACAGATTTGTTTCTCTTGGAGTTCATGAACAGCCTGAAGTGTGCTAAATAAAATGCAGTGTTCTCAATCCATATCTTATCCACTTATTTCTTCTGCATTGCCAAATGCATTTTTCTTGTTGTTTTCTCACTCTCGACTTCTATAATGTATTTTTTACTTATTTACTTTCTATTGCTTCTTTATTCTGATAAAATGTCCATTTTTAAAATTGCCATAAAGTTAAATATAATCATATTTTCCACAAATATTCATTGATTTCTCCAGTGAGTAATTCTCTCCTGTTATTGTAAAACTGGTTACATGGATATACTTTTTAAACCTAGGAATCATTATTGTTTTACAATACTGTATATAATTTAGAATATGGAATCAGAGCCTGCAGGTGTATGTTATCAGGTATATACCACACCCACCAAGAAAGTACTGGAAGTCCTCACCATAATCATTGTGTCCCCTCGACATTTTGCTCTCTCCTTTCCTCAGCTGGTGGCCTCAATTCTAGTTAGATTTCTGCCCAGATGAGTTATTCAAGCTTAAGTGCCACATTGATATTAATGTATAGACTTAATTTAGTTACCTTGTATTGAGGGAAATATTCTTAGACAACATTGTAAAATGGTTATGACAATATTGAATGATCAAATAGTACTTTCATTCTATGATGAATTATATAGTGTCAATTATTCCTATATTATTATATAAGTTTCTTAATAGTGATACCTGATTTAGAATATAATGAAAATTTTATATATTTACATTTAGAACTAAATATCTAGTTATATTTTTAAAATATATTTGTATAGCACTAAATAATACCCTCAGTTAGTTTTAATAATTATATTGATAGGAACATATTTTATATGATTAAAAGAGTATTGACTTTTTTTAAACAGTTAAATATTTGTGAATTTCATAAATCATTTATATAACATATAGTTATACTTTATTTTAAGATTTATTTATTTATTCATACAGAACTTGGGTACAGGCCAAAGATGCAGAGGGTGAGAGGATTAACCAGAGATAGAGTGGGGGGCAGAACAGGCAGATCCACGAAGTACACTGCTGAGGGGAGCAGCGGGCAGGTCAGGAGAGGTCTGCCGCGCCATGTGGTCA
>NW_004567107.1:61578360-61594044 GCF_000260355.1 Condylura cristata | reverse complement strand
AGCAGAACAGGCAGATCAACGAAGTACACTGCTGAGGGGAGCAGCGGGCGGGTCAGGAGAGGTCTGCCACGCCATGTGGATCTCCTCTGGGGCAGGTGGGGATTGAACTCATGCAGAAGTGGCTTTGGCTTCTTAGTGCTGTGCTTTAACCCGCTGCGCCACCAGGGAGGGCCCTAGTTATACTTTTAACAGGTGTTCAACACAGAAAATTAGTTGTGCATTTATAATGAATTATAAATTTTAAAATTGTGCACTCATTGATTTAACATGGCAAAGTAACAATTATAAATAACAATATGCATGTAAAGAAATGTAATTTAATATTGTACCAAACTTCCAAACTAAAAGCAAATCGATCAAGTCATAAATGAACTAGTAGTTTTCTTCTTTCAGACTGTGAAACTATTGTTAATACTTAATGTTATGAAGAATATGGAGAAAGGTGCCCTCTTATGTGCTGATAGTGGGAGTATAAATGGTTTAAGTGGTAAATTTCTTACTAAATTACATGTGATCTTGGTATCTATTACTAATGTTCATGAACTAGTGTTTCCAGAGGTCATGCATGTGAAAAAATGGAAATGTCAATGATCCTCTTTTGACTTAACAAATAAAACTTGCAACTAATGGTACTTTTCATAAACATAGATACCAATTTAAATATTATTACCATGGTAACAAATTAATGTGAGTTATAAACTTTTAGAACTTAAAGGTTATTTTTACAGAGCATAATAATTTTTAAGGCTAGATGTTTTATAGTATTTCCTTTCACAGTTTTTTTTTTTAAGAATAAATTTTATTCTGAAGAATAGGTGTGCTTTTCAGAAGCTTTTTCAAATAGAGATTTTTTTTTAACTTCTGTCTTGCTAATACTTCTCTAAGTATATAGTAGAAGAACCTGCAATTTTAAGACTAAGTTGTCATAAATCATTACTTAGAAAAAGAAGCAGATGTACGAATCCCAGAATTTCAATATGGGAAATAAAGGACTGAGAGTGAAAGTTTGAATAAATGAAATATAAGTTTTATATATACACATACTTACATACATACATATATACATATATGTTTTATGTATCTGTGTAAGTTACATATATGTGTTGTATATGTTTTTATATATGCACACACACATATATACTCCTACTTTAATATACACAAAAGTTTTGACAGGGGGATTTAACCATATAGGATATATTTGCATAGTAGCTTACTGTAACATTTAAATTTAGATGAACCCCCAAGTAAATGGAGGTGGCATTAACTCAGCAGAAAGCTTTTTATATCTGCACAATAAATTCTGTAAATGATAAAACACATTGTAGCAAGATGTAGACATTTTGTTTCATGTAACCAAGTTGACCTCTGCTAATAATGACACTCTCATTTTCCTACTATCCCCACCCAACATTGCAGTTCTATCCACAGCACTTGTCCCAACCTAAACATTTTCATCTATGGTAGAATCCTGTTTTACAGACACAGTTCAGCAAACCTTAATTAACTTGTCTTTGTGATTCCAAATTCCCCAGTTGTCTACCTTAAAACCTGAAAGATAATGTAAAAATAAATAAATAAATAACTTTCAGAACAAGTGCTCTTATTCTTTGTAATATAAGGAATGTTATTCTAGATGAAATGATAATATCTTTTTGGAGCAGGCAGAACTGGTGTGCTAGTTAGAACAGATTTGAAAGAGTAAGTTTATAGTGTTACAATGCCTCCATCTCCTGTATAGATTTTCTTTTCAAAATAATGGTATGTAATTTATATGAACTTGGTACAAATTTAAAGGAATCGAAGTATTTGAATTCTGCTGAATGAATTATACACTTCAATATTTTCTAGTCTTACTCTTTTCATAAGGCAGATAATCTTAAGTCATGCAATATGTTCTATAAATGATAATGGTATTATTCAAAATTCTACTGAGGCATTTTAATTACAAAAAATTGCTAGGCCTCTTTCCTGGCTCATTGAGGATTATGACTTTTCTAATTCAACTCATTATGTATCAGTTACAAATGATTCCATGAAGTTTGGTCAGATTGCCCTTGGGAATATGACCTGTCCCTAACTATCACAGAAAGTTCATGTTAAGGAAAGAAAGAGAGAGAGAGAGAGAGAGAGAGAGAGAGAGAGAGAGAGAGAGAAACAAAAGAAATGGCCATTAGGTATAAAATATATATAGCACTGAAGCTATGCAAATAGATTAGGATTGTCACCTCTAAATCATCTCCAAGTGACAATCCTAATCTATTTGCATAGCTTCAGTGCTATAGCATTAGGTACATTCTTAATAGTTATATTGTTATTTGGAGTGATATTGTCAAGATTTTAAAGACAAAAGGTGACTATGATATATTGACTTATTCTGTAGTTATTCATGAAATTGACAAGACCGTGAAAGTTGAAGACAAGTGATTTGTGCATGAAGGGTTAAATCACTCTCATTTGTAAAATAGCACAGTGAATTTACACTACATTTCACATTTTCATTTGAAAGGATATGATTTTTCAATGATAACATTGCAAAAATTAAAGTGATTAAGCAAACCAACACAATGTTTTTAAAAATAGGAGCAGGCACAAATTGGTAAAAGTTAAGCATTATTAGCTTCAGAATGGGTCAGAAGCTATATTCAGTTAATGTCAGGTGATTGCTCAAAAAAGTATTTCTTAGCTGACATAGTGAAAAAAAAAAGTATTATCAAAAACTAGTCAAATCAAAAATGGTCTTAAAAGATTTTTTGAGTGACTGGTGGCTTTTGCTGCTTTTAATTTTTTTCAAAAACCAAAGTAATGCTAGTGAGATGGAGTCTATATTACTAATAAAATAAATATAATTCCAAATTGACATTTCATAAAACACAAATGTAGAATTTTAGCAGGAAAATCTTGAATCTAGTATGTAGCTATTGGAAGTAAGTGGTTCTAACAATTCTTTCTGAAAACTAGAAGGTCAAAGTGTAACTGCCTCATTGGGAGAGGTCAGAGAGTGCAACGGAGAGTTTAAAAAGAGTCAGTATTTGAAAACATACAAAGCAAAGATTTTTAGATGAGAATAAATCCTGAAAGTGTGGCATTTATTCTATTTCACAGACTTTTAATTTTATCTCAGTTCTGAACATTAGCAATTTTTTTCAAAGTCTTCTAAATCTCTTCATATGTGGCTGGGTCCGGTGACCTCTCTTTTAGCTTTGTAGTAAGAAGGAAGTGTGCATGGCTTCATAGGGGAGGAAGCTCTTATACTAAGACATTCATGGTCTCTTGATTCATGTTGGTATACATGGAGCGTAAAAGAGCAAAATATCAGTGTTGATGGTGTGTAATGAAATGAAAATAATTGCAACCAAAACCATCCTGAAAAAAATTTGAGTGAGGATGCTAACAAAAAATTTGCTTGTGGGCTAAAGGTATTTTCATACCTTTTATTGTAAGAGAGCATGGGTTTCAAAACAATGACATTATTATTTGAGAAATAATATTATTTTTTTTTAAAGATTTTATTTATTCATACAGAACTGGGGTACAGGCCAGAGATGTGGAGGGTGAGAGGATTCACCAGAGACAGAGCAGGGAGCAGAGCAGGCAGATCGACGAAGTACACTGCTGAGGGGAGCAGCGGGTGGGCCAGGAGAAGTCTGCCGCACCATGTGGATCTCCTCCGGGGCAGGCGGGAATCAAACTCATGCAGAGGTGGCTTAAGCTTCTTAGTGCTGTGCTTTAACCCGCTGCGCCACCAGGGAGGGCCGAAATAATATTATTTTTAATATTTATTTGCTTATTTATTTTTATACAAGAGCTGGGGTATAGGCCAAAGGTGGGGTGGTGGTGAGAGGATTCACCGAAGACATGGTGGGGAGCAGAACAGGCAGATTTACTGAAATATACTGCTGAGGGGAGCAGCAAATGAGACAGGAGAGGTCTTCTGGGCCATGTGGTTCAGCTCCTTCACTGGGGATCAAACTCGTGCTGCAGTGGCTGCTGATAGCTTCATAGTGCTGAGACTTGACCCCCGGTTCCACAAGGGAGGCCCCAGGAAATGGTTTTCAATAAGCTGAAAGTGTATATCAAAATGATGACATGTACAGACATACATTTCGGAGATTGAGAAGTTTAATAACATACAAATCAGAATTTAACCAGCCTTGCTAGACCTGTTAAAAACCTGTATTTTCCCCTATTCCTTTAACAGTATATACAAATGAATTTCCTCTCACCCAATGAATAGAAGATAGCACTGAGCTCTAATTATCCCTCTTTGTAACTCCATATGCATTGTTTATTGACATTGTAACTTTGCTTTCCTTTGATTTGTAGCTTTTGATTTGTTTAAACTCAAATCTGATAAAGTGCATAACTAGTTAAGTAAATAATGTACAAATTTCTAGTCTGAATGAGTAATAATTGTAGTAATAGTGCTATCTTCTTCCTCACATCTCGTAGATAAATTACATAGCCTGAAGTTCAATAAAAAAAAAAAAGAAGGACCTAAAGTAATAGAAATAGCAATTTTGTTTGCTAATAATTAGAATATATTATCAGATTTTCTCTCTTCTTTAGTGAATGTACAACAATACATTTAGGTCCCTTTATATATGAGTATAAATTGGCATCAGAGTCATATGTTCTCTGTTCATGTGAGAGACTTGTATGTTTTCTGTTCATGTACAGTTGGGACAGAAACAATCTTTTCCTAAACTTTAGAAACATAATAATTCCCATAAAGTCACTGACCATTTTGTTGAATTTTTTTGCATGGACATTCATTAAGAATATAAGTTTAGGGCCCTTCCTGGTGGTGCAGTGGGTTAAAGAACAGCACTAAGAAGCTAAAAGCCACTTCAGCATGAGTTCGATCCCCGCCTGGCCGGGAGGTGATCAACATGACACGACAGACCTCTCTTGACCTGCCCACTGCTTCCCTCAGCAGTGTACTTCATTTATCTGCCTGTTCTGCTCCTCACTCTGTCTCTGGTGAATCCTCTCACCACCCCTGCACCTCTGACCTGTACCCCTGTTCTGTATGCATAAATAAATAAATCTTTAAAAAAGAAGAAAAAATATATAAGTTTATTCTTATAAGTAAATAATTATTGTCTGTCTTTGTATGATTTAGACATTGAAAGAGGGAATGATGCTGTCATAAAATACAATAGAAATATTAAATATTATTTGTTTGGGGGGGTAACATTGGATTATAACATTGTATTAGATTTAGAGGCATGTCCTGAAATTATTTAGGGCATGTGAAACAAATAACTATAATATTAGTTTCAGATCTTAGTGAGTAAATATAAAATGCTCACATTAAAATATACTGTGGCTCATCAGGTTCTTTGATACATGTACTTGTTCAGGGACAGAGGGGTATTTTACATGAGATTTCAGGGACATCTTTAGCATTGATCCTGTGAATTTTGAAGGAGAATATATATGTGGGCTGAGCTGTGTGCCTGAAAGTCGCAATTTACTTATCTCTCACTGTCCACTGGGACCAATAATCACATAATGACATCTGGATGCAAGAAGCCTGGTCGATATAGGTTAACTTTTTGTTCATGAACTAAAAAAAATAAAAAATAAAAAAAATAGCATTTAAAGAATGCTGTTACCTATTGCCACCAATTAACCATTGCACTCTTATTCCCACCTTGGTAACATTATCTTTTGAGACTCTTAAGAAGACTTGCCTTCATGGGAAGCTTCTTTCAACAAAATCTTTAAAATATATTTGAAAAATTCATGTAGAGATAAGTATACTAATATTATGTATTTGGTATTTTCTTTGACCTCACAATTTTCTCATAATTATAAAAGAAAGAATCTTTTTGAACCATAGACCCTGGATGTACTTTGGCTAATTATTAATCTATTATCCCTTCTCAAACATAAAATACCATCACCTCCTTTAAGATAGGGGCCCTATGGCCTGTGTAACTGCTCTACTAAGGAACTTAGGGTGATATGTAGTATTCTTCATCAGGAAGAGATATGGTTTTGTCCATAAAACTTTGGAAAGAAGTTTTCCATCCAGTATATGATGTTGAACCAGGGACAGGCTGACCTCCAAGAAATGTCTGTTTTGGAAAAAAGTAACAAGCTCAGTTCAGTTATTGATATAGAAAATATATTTGTAGCAATGTTAGAATAAAATCAAATGAGCATCTTGTGATTTTCCAGCCTTGGCATTGGAGTATATTTCCCTTTTAAATTCATATCAAAATTCTGATTTTGTATTTGTCCCCTTAACTTCATCCTCCACTCTGTGGTCCCTGACTTTCTCTCAAAGGATATATTGTTTTTAATTTCCCTTTCATGGACATAATTTTGAGAACAATTAAGAGTATTTTCCTTGGAAGTTGTGCAATCTTGACCTTACTCACTTCCTATTCATTAGAGGTTATTTTAGCACTTAACGGGTTAATTAAATAAACTTAAAAGACTGAAAGTTATAAATTAACATGTACAAATTTGATGTCCTGCAGACTAGCTTTCAAAGAGTAGGAAGACTTCCTTCAGGAAAAGATAATGTGAGGACCTTGCTTTATAGATGAGTAGTAATCCTTGTCAGGAATAGTAATTATTGTCAATGGTGAACTGAAATATAAGAACTGCAGTTAGAAAACTTGCATTCCATTCCAGTAACTCCAGGAGATAATGTTTGTCCAAAGACAAATGCTAAAGAGGAGAAGCAAGAGGAGAATAAGACTGGTGCCATTTTACAGCAGAAATTAGAATTACCTTTGGAATCTAGCTTGTTATCATTTTATGAACAAAGTATGCTTCCCAAATCACTTATCTTGTTCACCCACAGTTAAGGGATCTTCTTGCAGCATCTGAAATTTAATTCTACTCAATATTATCATCAAGGTACCCTAGAATATAATTAGTGATAATTCATCTCTTGTTATTCCTAAATTTGCAGATTTCTCCCAACAATGACTTTTTTGTTTCCTATTTTTGATCTTTTCTATCTATTTAAGGTCTTTAATTCCTAGAGCTTATGAAAATATTTTCATTTTGGCTTAGAATTTAATCATTCTTCTCCAGAGCTCATTTATGTTAGGACAGTGTCCAGTGGCCAAAAATATCACATACACAACAAGATTTTGTTTTAATAATTTCTTCAGAAAATGGAAGATCTACAATCTTTATTATAGGCAACATTCCCCCAAATATTTGCAACTGAAAGGCATACATCAAAAATTTTCCAACCTCTAATTTCAGTTTCATATTGTCCGTTATTCATTCAAGTTCCAAAACCAGGTATTTAAAAGTTTTGTTATGTTAGAACTCCAATTTTCTGATTTCTATGTTGGCAAAATTATATTAATGCTAGCTTATTCAATATTTGAGATAAATGCTCAAATTTTATTGGCATTTCTCAATGACGTACCATGCTTTCTAACTTTGACTACTCAACATACATAATATCGGTGCAGTATATGTAAAAGGGGTCTTCTGCACACATTAAAACAGGGGGCCTAAGTGCTCTCAAACTTCAGCCTGCAATTTCCAGATTTACATGAATTATGTAGCTATTGAATACAAATATAGTAGCATTATATAGAAATACTGAGTGAGATAACAGGAAGGGTAAATTTCTTTTTTTCTTTTTCTTTTTTTTTTTTTTTTTACCATTTCATCCTGGAAGTGATAAATATTCCATGGCTAGATTTTGTAACTTTTATCAATATAGATGTAAAGCTGCTGGAATAAATCTTCTGGCTGCTTAAAAAGGGAAAGGAAATAGGGTTTTTAGTTCATAACAATGTCTTTCTAAGTTTACTACAGTAGTTGAGTTGCTTGTTATTAAATGACTTAGATAAATGTTTAATTCCAAAATAGAAGCTAAATCAGCTCTGGATTAGTTGTCCTGCTTCTTACAGGATGTAGTCCTTATTCTGAATGACAGGAGCATTGAATAATGTAGAAGTTCATATTTGACATCTCCAGCACCCAACACACACATATTCTCTAAAAGTATACACACACATATAGCCATGACATACACACACACACACACACCACACCATATCTCTCACACACACACATGCATACACACATCATCAGAAAGAAGCCTTTTGACTACATGAAAAGAAGAAAAGATAAATTGAGGCACAAATATTGGAATGTCCCACACCAGTCTGCAGGTGACTGGAGCCCTATAAGCCATCTGAAACAATATAAGAGACCTGAAACAAATAGCTACATTGCTTAGCTAAGGTCAGCCAATACATAATAAGAGAGATAATAAAATATTTAGTTTCAAACCACAACCTCTGTTGTGGTTTGTTTTGCATCAATGGATAAATAAATTAATAGTATACAAAAATAGGTTTATATGAAATGAAATGTCATATCATTTTGAGGCTAATGAATAACCAAAGTAAGCCTGCAGAACTAGATGGTTGACATCCAGGATCAATCCCAAATTACAAGTGAATATTTACTTTCATTATTTTACTGTTCCTAACATGGAAACTAATTAAAATGTAGTGGAATATTTCAATAAGGTGTGTGCAATCTCTCCAACTGTATAGAAGCTATGCTGTGATAGTCACATATTCCAAGAATAGAATAATATCTTTCCACTCATATTTTCTAATTGAGACTTCTCTAGTGTATCTTGCCATAACACAATACCAATATTTTAGCTCCCTAAGTCTCTTAGCAAAATATTAATTAAGAAAATATAACAAATTAAGAAAATATAACAAATTTTGGTTCTGAATGTATAGATTTAATTAAAATGACCCACAGTCATTAAAGTTATTTGATTTGCAATGGGTAAGATTTGGGGGGCCGGGAATTCTCCAGGATCTTGTTTTCATCCAGGATATATGGGTACAAAAGTAACTATAATTTCTCACCCTATCTCTCATTTCCACTCTTTGAGTCGTGTTTACTAAAATTGCCTGTAATTCATGGATCAGTAACACATAGTATGAGTTAAGTCACATTTGTATTCTTATTATTGCATTAAGAACAACCAGCATAGATTGATTACTGCCTTCCCATTCCAAATTCATTATTCTATGACTTTTAGAATGTTTGTTAGAAACATCTTTGGATTCCATCCATCTAAGTGAGGATGTGACATTCATTTTTAACTGAAGAATCAGGGATTCTTCAAAACTTGATCTTTTCTTTCATAAGTATGAGTGAAGACACAGCCAGGCTCTAATAATTAGATGCAATTATCACCTTCTCCAGCATAAAAACTTCCTGTTCTGAGACAGACATCAAAGGGTAAGGAAAAAGCATCCTTCTTCTCAACTTCATGCTTTATTTTTGACATAATCAATTTTATACTACTGATCTCTAAGGTCCTTCATTTTGTTTAAAGTTTAGATTAAATTAAATGGTACTTGATTTCTTATTTCCTCTTTTCAAATTGTGTTGCTAAAGGCTGTTTTGTCATTAAACCTTACAGCTAACAAAGAATTGATGTTTTTACTAGTCACCAACCTTACAAAGGATTTTACTTCTTCACACCATAGTAGTCATTTAACCCTTCCCATGAAAGTTGTAGTGTTGGTTTATGTTATTGTGGAGATCACTTTTCCTTTAATACCCATATCTAACACATTTTACCAGCAAAGATGTGGTCCTGAGTATTGGTACTTCCTGATTCCTATTCTGAATGACTATGATGAAAAATAGAATCAATTTTAAACATCTATTAGCATCCTTTTGAATGTAAGTCATCTATTTAACAATAACATAATAGTCAGATTTAAGCTGATATGTGTTCTCTCTGATCAAATTTGTACAGGTTTTCTGTGTGGATATTGTCTAAAAATGTGAATCTATGTAGGTTATCTAGTATTATAAGACAAATTTTGCAAAAAAGACAAAACTATTTTAGATGCTTTCAAAAAAATTTCATTTCTTATACTTGCAGGTTGAAATGGGACCCTCTCCTGTTCAAGAACTCTACCTATTTAATAACTTTATTTTTTCATAAAGATCAAAAATATTTTCAAATAATGTCATATAATACTCTCATATATAATGCTAGTTCTAATGTGCTTTATTTGGCCTTCATAAATTATTATTTTGTGTTCTGATATTTTGGAGAATTAACTAAATAATTGAGCCATTTGCAGTAATCAGATTTTAAATTTATTATTTTCTATTGTTTTATTTTACAATTTACCATTTAAAAAAAATTGATCCTTTGTATTTTTTCAATACTGTTAAAAATATTTTACTATAACTCTCTCCTTTTAAGGAGAGTTTTAATCTCAGTATACTTTCTTTTCAGGATTGGATTTTGCTCACATGGATTTCCTTTGTGTGTTCAAATTTTCTTTGTGCTCTAATTGTAATTCATTCTACTTCTACTCAGTTCAGATAATAGAATCTTTTAGTGATGCAAAAGAAGACAGTAGTGGTGAATTGTGTGGGATTTGGAGTCTTAGAACAGCTGTTCCTCTGTCTCTGCCTCTGACTAGTTTAAAGGTTTATATAAGTTACTATAATATGGAAAATGATACTTTCACTTATTATCATGACAAATGTATACTCAAAAATATATATCTCTATGCCTGGCAAAGGCTAAATATTGACTAACAGGAGTTAGTAAGCTCTTTTGAGCTTACTACTAAGGCCCTAAAGATGATTTGGCTTACAGAAATCATTGTACATGATTAAAAGTATAGGATCACATGCTTCAAGTTTATGTCACCACATCACACATACTACCAAGGCACCAAAAGTCCTCTACCATAATCTATATTTCTTAAGACAACTTTAGGTTTGCAACAAAATTGAGGTAAATGTGTATATATTTCACTTATACTCATGCACTCCTAATTGCTCTCTATTATCAACCTTTCCTACCAGAGTGGTACATTTGCTAGAATTGATAAACCACAAAGACACATTATATTCACTTGAAATCCATAACTAGGATTCCTGTTCACTTGTTTTGTATATTGTATGGTTTTGAAAAACTATATAGTGGTATATCTCTATCATTTATGTTATCATGCAGAATGTTTTTAGTACCCTAAAAATCCTCCACCACAGCTATGATCCACCACTGATCTTTTTACCATCTCAATAGTGTTCCCTTTTCCAAAAAGCACACATTAAATACTTTTGAATTCATACAGATTGGCTTCTTTCGCATAATATCCATTTAAAATCTAGCCATATCTTTTCAAGACTTCATAAATCTTTATTTTGGAGCTGAATATATTCCACTTTCTGGTGTACTACAGTTTATCCATTCACCTACTGTTGAGCATTGGTTGATTTTAGGTTATATCAATTATGAATAAAGTTACTATAAACATTCATGTGTAGGGTTTTGCTTTAGGGTTTTTTTTCTTTTTCATTTTAAAAGGACAAGTTTATTAGGAGGAAGAAAGAAAAATAGGAAGCACCTCTAAAGTCATAGGTAGGCAGAAGAGTTATCCATGTGTAGAGTTTTGCATGGATATACATCTCTGATCCTTTTAGGTCAATACCAAGGTGCTTAGTTACAACGCCAAAGGTAATAGTATGTTTAGATTTTAAGAAACTGCAAACTCTCTTCCAAATGGATATACCACTTTTGCATTCATATTTTCTACAGCATTATCAGTGCTCCAGAATTTGACCATTTTAATCAGTGAATAGAAGTTTTTCATGTTAAAATGTGTGTTTCTTGAGAAGTGATTAGGAATATCTTTTGATATGATCATTTGCCATCCTGTGTATAATTACTTTAGTTGGAAAGTTTTGAGTTTCTTAGTTTTATTTGTGTTGTTAGCTGTAGTTTTTTTTTGTGTGTGGATTATCTCTATTAAATTGAAAAAGTTCTACTAAATTGAAAAAGTATTCCTAATTTGCTGAGAGTGTCTATCATGAATGGCCATTCAATTTCATCAAATTTTTCAAATCTTTTTATATGTTAATGTAACTTTCCTTTTTTTTTTTAAACCCTTTGATATTACGGGTTACATTGATTTCAAAAAGTTGAATCAGTTTTTTATACTAGGAATAAAAACCCAGTTAATTGTAGTATATACTTACATATTTACTTATTGAACTCAATTTGATACTGTTTTGCTGAATAGTTTTACATCTGTTTTCTGGAAAATACTGAAGAAATATTGTTGATATGCATGATTTAGCTTATACAACATTTTGATAATGTATTTTTAGTGAGAATGGTATATACAACATTTTGATAATGTATTTTTAGTGAGAATGGTATATTACCCTTTCTGTCTTCTCTTCCAGTTGTTATCTTTGAAAACTATAAGAAAAATATTTATATATCCATATTTTATCAATATTTGCACTATTAATAATAATATATTATCTTTATTAGTAGTTATATTAATCTTTTTATTCGGTTTATTTCATTGAATGCACATTATTTGTAGTTACATGTAAGGAGGACTTCTAACATTCTATTAATTGTGCATAAAATCTTCTGTCTTCCTATTCTGCTCCCATGTAGATGCAGTCTGGCATTTGTTTCTGAAACTGTTAGGTAGGATGTAGTTGAGGGTTGGATATTTGGTTAATTTGGTTTCTGGATTCTTTAAAGTATTCATCTTGTACTAAAGATGTGTATGTTATTTTGGTTTCCCTTTTAGTATTACTAATTCATTTTAGACTTAGTTTCTTATTTTATACTTTGTATTTTATTGCTTTCTGGTATTTCTGCTAAGGAATTTACCCGTATTTTCAGAAACCTATGTAGCATTTTGATTCATCTTGAGATCTCAATTAAATTGTGACAGTGTCCATCTTACTTTTAACAGATGCAATGAAGAAAACTGAAACGTTTTTTTGACCATTTTCTAAACTTGATTCATCTAAAAGCCACAGAAGTGAACACATTTGCCAGAAAAATAAAATTTCTTACAAGAGACATCTGAAACTGACATATTGTTCAATAACACTGAGAACTTTCCATGGCAGCCCCTCAAGCACATTCCTTAAAAGAAGTACATAACCAGTTATGGAGAGAGGTCTTCTCAAAGTTGACAAATTCACAAAATCAAGAGTAGCACTAGTAGCTCTTGGCATTTTAAAGTCAGTATTAAATAGAACATTATTTTAAAAGTTGCAGTTTTTCACATGTTTAGGTACATATCATTTGTGAGTTAGTTCCAGGTATCTATGAGCAATTTAGAAAGTCCATATCATAATTTATATATTTTTCAACATTTTTATGTTAAGAATATTTGCATAACACAATCTTTTCATTTACTGTCAAATGTATTTGACAATAAATATATTTGTATTTTATATCTTTAAATATATTTTTAAAGGTGTATTTTATTTATTTATGCATACAAGAACTAGAATCTAGGTCAGCAGAGAGGGGAGTCACCAGAAACAGAGTGGGGAGCAGAACAGGCAGATTTATTGAAATATACTTTTGAAGGGAAGAGTGGGGAGCCAGGAGAGGCCTGCCTTGCTAAGTGGGTCACCTCCCTTGCCTGGGATTAAACTCATGGCACAATGACTGGTGATAGCTTGATAGCATTAAGACTTTAACTCCTGTATTACCAGGGAGGTCTTATGGTCAAATATTAAGATAATTAAAATAGATAAATAGCTTTCTGGGAAATGCTAAAAATATTTTTAATAATGATAGTGACTTTTATTTGTACCTTACTTTTGAAGGTGAAGTCCAGTTTTTGTAGCATATTTTTTTAATTGAGAAGAAAATGCAGTAATATATACAAAATAGGCTTTTAAATTTAATTGATAATGTGACTATGCATGTGTGCAATATAGGCAGAAAACAAAGACTAGAAAGGGAAAAAGTGTTCAGAACTTACAAATTAATGTTACTTGGTCCTCTTGATTATAGATTAAAATATAGTAAAAATGATTTCTGGGGCCCTTCCTCATGGCACTATAGGTTAAAGCATAGCACTATGAAGCTATCCACAGCCACTGCCTCAGAAGCTGATCCCCAGCCAGGGAGGTAATCCACATGGCATGGCAGACCTCTCCTGACCTGCCCACCGCTCCCCCCAGAAGTACATTTCAGTCATTGTGCCTGTTCTGCTCCTTACTTTGTCTCTGGTGAATCCTCTCACCCCTGCATGTCTGTCCTGTAACCCATTTCTTGTAGCATAAATAAATACTTAAAAAAAATGGTTTCTAGGACATTCCCTGGTGGCACAGCAGGTTAAAGCACAGCACTAAGAAGCTAAAGCCACTTCAGCATGAGTTTGATCCCCACCCCAGAGGTGACCCACATGGTATAGCAGACCTCCCCTGACCTGCCCACTGCTCCCCTCAGCAGTGAACTTTGTCAGTCTGCCTGTTCTGCTCCACACTCTGTCTCTGGTGAAGCCTCTCACTTCCCCTGCACCTCTGACCTAAGCATAAATAAATAAATCTTTAAGAAAATGGTTTCTAAATCTTATGGATAAAATTTAGTACTTTCATATATATTAATGATGTATTAATGTTAGACCAAACATCTGTAATTGCATATAATAGGAATTTCAATTGTATTTATGTTTTCTTGCTTTTATAAAAGAATCAGTAGCATTTGATTTTTATGTAAGCATGCTTTTTAGATAAAAAATCTTGAGGATTTGATTTATAATAATTAATACAAATTGCTTTAAGAGCTTCTATTCCTTCTTTATTATATCCAATATACTGTTCTCAATACAGTTGCATCTTGATCTGTCAGACATTAGGAATTTATATCTAGGTTTTATTACTGAGATAAAAGATAAAATTGATAAATAATGAGCTTCTTTAGGGATTGATAAAGAAGCATTTGAAACTATTTTACAACCCCAAGTCCTGTTCTGATAGTGCTTTCTCCTCATCAGACTTACATAGATTTTTAGTCCATACCAGAAAGAAGAAATCCTCAGGATCATAATTTAGCATTAGTAGGGGAGGAGAGGCTAAATGTTTTGTCTTTAGTTCAGGAAGTTAGGATCTTCCCCAGATCAGCTGAAATGTAATACATCCAAGGAAATCATTTGGCATAGTGTAAGGCGGGATCCCGTAGGAAGGGCCTCACTTCTGTGCAGGCTGCATGGGCGTGCTGGTGACACCACCTGTGCAGGTGAGCTGGCAGGACCAGGCCAGATGTGATGAGACTCTTGATTCTTCTTTCCCCTCTTCTTTCATGTCAATATTTTCTTTTTTTCCTACCTCCACTCAGATTCACATTTGTATTGTGATAGTCACTTTTAAATGAACTTAGCTATATATACAACCATGGCTAAAAGCATTGGGCGGAATACAGTTTTCTTCTCTTCTCCATGTACTTGTTTCATATGTGTCTTAAAAATAAAACAACCCTGAAAAAAACATATCTGAAGGTGATCCTCCTATTATTTGCATAGAAATATCAAGTGAGAATCCTGTTATCAAGATAATTTGTCACCCAATTTTTATGGAAGATTAAAGATCTAACTGTAAAAATTGATGGTACTCCCTAGTAGAAGAATATAAGAAAACATATTTTGAAGCAATTTCCTAGCTTTCTGAACCCTTGTTATAAAAGGATTAATCAAGATATCACTGTTTTTTCCTGAATGCACACTACGTTCTTTCTTACTCTTAATGTTATTAAATAAGTGGAATAATATTCTTTTTTTTTATTAAAAAGTTTATTTTTACATCATTTTGCACATTTTTTTTTCATCTCAATTGTAATCCCCACGGGTTTCCCATCACCAAATC
>NW_004567107.1:61569449-61577320 GCF_000260355.1 Condylura cristata | reverse complement strand
ATGATCTAGTTTCATTTTTTTGCATGTAGCTACCCAGTTTTCCCAGCACCACTTGCTGAACAAATTTTCTTTGTTCCATTGTATCTTCTTTGGAATAATATTCTTTAACAATGAGTTAAAGTATATTATTTTACATTGCATTATATGAATCTTTTACTTTTGAGATTTTCTTTCCTCTTCTCACTTTCAGAAACATATATCTTGATATCTTAGTGAGCAGCAAAAGAAACAGTTTTCTGTCAATTGTATCACATGATTTGACTTCCTAAAGAGAACTTTGCAGCTTGATTTTCCATTATCTCACAATTAATAAGAGATATAACATCCTTATTGAGAGAGCTGTTATTTCTGTAGTGTTTTTATAAAATATATCACTAAATCTGAATTAGAAAAAATTAATTTAATTAAAATTAAAATAATTTTTGTAAATTGATTTAATGTTGAGCATGCTTGAAAAACCCGACATAAGAGAGCCATGTTCTGTAAATTGGAACCTCTTACATGGAAATAAATGTCTAATGAGTACTATAATCAGTGTTATCATTGCCATAGTTAAGTTGTATATATCATAGTTGATACCAATTAGATTTCAAAGAGTATAAATGAATTTCAGTGGGAAAATATGTGTGCTATAGATAACACCTGATTTGAAAACCCTCTCCAGCCATCTATTTCATAGATTAGGAAAATAAGGTCCCCTTCTTTTGAAACTTTTGTTTATTGTCAGTGACTTGAGTCAGTACCTCAGTTAGGGCTTGGCTGGATTTCACTCACCTATGTGTTAATGGTTTCTCACATTCTTTGCTCTTTTTTTTTCTTTTTCTATGATTTCTTTTCTCCTTTTTTTATGCATTCAAGAACTGGGGTACAGGACACAGGTGCAAGGGGTGAGAAGATTCACCAGAGACAGAGTGGGGAACAGAACAGGCAGATCTACTGAAGTACACTGTTGAGGGGAGCAGAGGTTGAGACAGGAGAGGTCTGCTGGGCCATGTGAGTTCCCTGGCCAGGGATCAACTTCCTGCTGCTTTGGCTGCTGATAACTTGATAGCGTTGAGATTTAAAAATGTGTGCCACAGGGATACCTCTGCTATTAAGTAGATTGAGATAAAAGCTAAAAGAAGAAACAAATGAACTGTAATTTTCAATTACTTGTGTTTAATTTATACTTCAGATAGAACAATTAAATTAAAACCTTGATGCAAACAGATTTCCTGAAACTCTTTCCTCTAATTTTACAAAATAATACCACTGGATGGGAACTTTCTTAGCTTTCCCTTCAATTTGTTAACATATCTTCCTTTTATTGTTTATCCTTGTTCATTTAGGCTATATTTTTGAACCTATTAAAAATAATTTTCTCCATTTGTGCTCTATATCTCACTTACTATACAAAAATACTCTCTAGAACCTCACTTCTCTCCTGTGTAGTAAACATATTTCCCTTTCTGGAATGTACCTCCCGTGATCATTTTCAACACTATCTCGCTCTCAGTAAGTCTTCTTTAAACACAGTACATTTGCAACTAATGCATTTGACTAGCTTTTCTCTTCACAGTCAAAATGAAGAATTGGCTATATTTGCTACTTCTCAGTCTTCATCTCACCCACATCTTTTAAGTGTTAGAATCTGATTTATAGTAATTACTATGAATTGCTTTAAGTGCTTTCATGGCCTCTTGATTATCATGTCCAATATACTTTTCTCAGTACTGTCCTATTTTGATCTATCTGGCTGGCATCTAATATTATACCATCTCTTCAAAACTTTCTTTTAATGGCATTATTGATTCTATCATTCTGGCCATCAGTCTACTTTGGGGGTCTCATCTCTTTTTCAGTATCTTTTTATATGCTCCACTTCCTAAACATATACGTTAAATATTGATCTTTGGAGTTCTTTCCCAAAAGATCTGTTTTCATTTTGCCTTTCTTAATTATCATGACAACGGCATCAATAATCACATATACTATGATGACTTCAAATCTGGTAGCTATAGTATTATTGCTGATATTCAAACTAGCAACAAAACTAGCAGCTCTCAGCTTCATGCAATTTTGTTTTACAGTCTGTGAATCATGATTATAAAAATGTATGCAATTTACTTTTCAAAGGTATTCCTATAATCAACAGCTTTCTACCCCTGTCATTTATACCTGTTTTTTCCATTCCAACATATATCAATAAATTACAAAACCCTACTTACTCATTCATCTCCCTTGTTTCTTGTGAAAATAAAGGATAGTCATTTACATCCCTAGATTACCTCAACAGCTTTCTAAATAATCCTATTATATCCAGTCTTGCTTCCCTCTTATCTATAATTCATATTGAGATCAAAATGATCTTTGTAAATACAAATGTCATTATGGCACTATGTCCCATGAAACTTTTGAAATGGCTCAACACTGGATCTAAAGTAAAAGGTACATATCCTTTAAAAGCTTTTCTTTACATTTTTTTTTATCTTTCCACTTCCACTATCTCCGTACAATCTAGAACTGTACTAAAATTTCTTTAAACATCTACAGGCCTCACACTTTCTCCAGTTTATCCTGTTATTTATGGGTTATTCTCCACTTTTTTTTGTATAATAATAAAATAATATTTTTTTCTTTGCAGTAAAATTCAGGTAACACTTAAATAATTACATTAAACTACCAAATTAATGTTCATCAGATTCTTGTGAAATAGTGCTATCTCTAATTCTGAACTTCCTTTAGTTTATTCTTATTCTTCTTATTTATTTATTTATTGTGCCTTCAATATAACAATGACATTGTTGCATATGCCTATAAATATTAATTTATTGTAAACTTCCACATAAATTTTGAGTCATCCATCAGATTGAATACTCATTTTGATAAAGTAGCCTTCACTTGTTACATGGCGTTAAGAAATTTCTCAAAAAATATCTAGAGGATAATGAATGTTAAACTCATATCCCCCTACCTCTTATTACTAAAGAGACCCTACAATTCATGAAGAAGAGAGAGCAAAGAAAAATATTAAGGGAAAAAAAATGAGTATGTTGAGGCAGAATAAGGCATTTTTTAAACTGAAAATAGTAGTTACCAATTTAATATTTTGACTTTACAAGGCCTTCTATAGAAACATATAAAGCTGTTACATACTACTGTATTGTCTAGTGAAATTGCTATAAAATGTCAGCTTTTAATGGGTGAAAAATAATTTAAACACTTCTAAATATAGCAGTTCTCTTTGAGAGTGAGTATGTGTGTGTATAAGGATTTTTTTATTTGTTTTTACTCAGTAGTAAAGTTGAGTAAATTAAGGAATGAAAAAGAGAAAAAACAGAAAACAAGGCATTACCACTTCTGTATTTCAGACATATTCGTTCAATTAATTTCTTTTTTTTTAATTTATTCATTATTTTTGATACAGAACTGAAGTACAGGCCAGAGGTACTAGGGAAGTGAGAGGCTTTACCAGAGACAGAGTGGGGATCAGAACAGGCAGATTGACAAGTACACTGCTGAGGGGAGCAGTGGGCGAGACAGGAGAGGTCTGCCACGCTATGTGAGTCAGCTCCCTGGCTTGGATGGAACTATTGCTGAAGCCGTGGCGGCTAGCTTTGTAGTGCGATGCTTTGACCTGCTATGCTGCCAGGCAGGGCCATGTTCAATGAATTTCTGACTTCTCTCTATTCTTCTGAGATGAACATTTAATGATATAAGCTACTTTCCTTCAAGGGTCCCTAATGTGGATTCTCCCTTCTTTTTTCACATTTCTGCTGCTAAACTTATTGTCTCTTAATGTCTTAACAGTAGTTCAAAATACAGTCACTTTAAAAAAAATGCATTTCCTGTTTCATAATCAGCCCTAGACATGAGAGTCAGGTCTTCCTTGGTAGATGATAGCAAAGAGTAATGTGGGGATGAGATAAAGATATCCCCATAAAACAACTTTGTCCCCTTACCACTACTGAACCCATAATATGTTTTCAAGCATCTTATATAATTTATATGCCATGTCATCTTACTCATATTGTCTCTTCCTACAACAGTATTTTTTTTTTCAAATAAGAGAATTTTAGTTTAATAAGCAGATTTTTTTAATCTGAGGTAAAGTAACTGAAATGCGGTGTAAGAAGGTGTTTTGAACTAAGGAAAATGACCATCACCAGTTTCATTCAATCTTTTAAATAAAGTATCCATTGATTGTCCTTATTGTATCAATCTATGTCACTAACAACCACAGAAAAGAAACTTAAACATATAAAATGTACTTGTTATTTATGAAAAATATCTTTAGCAAAAGCTTTCTTACAAAGATAGGAATTGCGACGTCCATTAACAGTAAATGAAATAATTAACTGTGGCTATAGGTTATGTCATCTTTTAAAAAATCTGAATCCCTGTTTTATGTTACAACTTGGAAACATTATGAAATTGTTCTTTTTTGTAATTTTTTTTGTTATAGTCACAGTTCACTTTTGTTGATCAAGCAGGGTAGGATTAGATTAATAGAAACATTAAAATGTTAACTAATTTAAATCAAATATTAAAAATGTATTCCACTATTTCTTCCTTAATAATATAAATTAAAAACTATAATGCAAGGTCCTGAATTATCTAATCTTATTAGATAATTTATACCCATTGGGCTTTTTATTTATTATCACTTTACAAGTTTGATTATTTGCATGCATGTATTCACAAACATATAAACTTCACATCTGCTATAAAATCATTTTGAATATTTTAATATGTAATAAATCCTAAAATGCTGGTGATAAAAGAATTTTGTTTCAGTGATAGTGATTTCCATCCTACCACTCATGATCATCCATTGGATGAGTGCAATCTATGTTAAAAATCAATTAATTTGAGAAGATTATTTTCATATCCACTTATGTTCTTGCTATAAAGAATCAAAGGTACATTAGGGACAGGAGATTCCTTTGTATCTATGCAGAGTCTGCATTCTCCATCTGATGCACACTTGTGAGAATTTTCAACAGATGTAAATACTGGGGCTTAGCAATTTGTAGAGTTAGTTCAATTATTCAATTAACTGTGCTTCTGAAACTTTCTAATACACTTCTCTGGAGATTTGAGACCTTCAGTCTGAAGAATTAACCAGCTGTTTTAACTAAAATTCAACAGAGAATGCAAATTAATGAAAAGTTAAAGAAATAGAATCAAATATAGTTTGAATTTCAAAGGCCATATAACTGAGAATGACAGAAAATGAAAATAACAGGTAGTTCATATTTCACTGACAACCACACGAAAGAAACTTAAACATGTACGAAGTCCTTATTTAAGAGAAAATATCCTTAGAAAAAACATTCTTACAAAGATAAAATTAATAAGACTACCCATTATATAAAAGTAAAATAAATACAAAAACAGACATTATGTGGGATAAAAGACTAGTCAAAATTGAGTTGTACAATAATGATTACATCAAGTTACTCACAGTTAAAAGGTTCATATTCCAAATTTAATATTGGAGACACAATCACAATGTTGGTAAATGAACATATGAATCATTTGTTAAGAAAAAAAGCAGGATTGAATATATGCTCAAAATGCCTGTTTTAATTGCAAAGTAGTTTACAGCCAAATGCAATGTATATGCTCTCAAGAATAATGTAGAAAAGCAAATAAGTATATTGTTTTAGAGTAAGTAACTAAATGTAGAAAAAAATGGGAAAGCTGTTTTTGTCCAATGTAAAACAAATTGCAAAGCAGTATATCTTATAAAATAATATTCAAAAACTACTCCTTGAATTACTTGGTAAGCCTAACCCCACATTTCTCCCTGTCTCTCCCAAAACACATACATTCTTTAGTGGTAAAATCCTGAATGTTAATATGTTTACATTAGCAAATAAGCAGACTAATAAAATAATTAAATATTTTTTTTAAATGTATGCCTCCCCACAAAGAAAAGAAGCAGACTGAGGCTAAGTTTATTGATGGCAACTCAATATAATAATAGTAAAAATAAATTTAAAAATTTTTTTCATTAGTTAGTATAGTATCTCACTGAACTTCCATTTGAACAAATTCTAAATGCAAGGAAAGCATCTTGCCCCAACAATAAAGAATACCTAAGCAACGTGAACTAATAGAACAACAAAAGAGCAAACACAAGATAATCATAAAATAACAATTTAATTTAAAAAAGGAAATTGAAATTTTTGTCTTCACTGGTAAACAATAAGACAACAATCTTATTACATGTTTCATGTTCTTCTTTTGAGTTAAAGGGAGAATGACTGTTGATACATACATACATACATACATACATACATACATACATACATACATACATATACACACATATGAAGGGTATTTAAAATTCAAGAAACAATAACCAAACTGACACATTCCCAAGATATAAAAAGGTAAACAGGCCTTCTTGTATGAATAAAAAGTACCTACTAGGTTGAGTAAGCTCTATACAATCCACTTAGTAAAACCAGAGTTTGAAAAATAATCCCAAATACACTACGACTGATCATTCCTACAGCTGCGTTTTCCTGTCCTAACTAATTTCTCATTTGATTTAAAAATACATGTAATGTGCATACTTCTGCCTTTTAGCTGTAGTTCTATGGATAAATTAAACAGTTCTCACAGTAGTAGAAATGTCACCCAAAATTAAAAAAAAGATCCAAAGTGAAGTAATACTTGACTCCCTTGTTAAGCAAAATGAAGGAATAAAAAAAAAAAGAAATGTAATAACATTAAAACCTAAATTCTACATAATAAAAGAGAAAAGCATAATGAGTACAGTTAATGAAAATTAATTGTTGGATTAAATTGCCACAAGACATAGAAAATTTATAAATGACTGCCCATTGCTACCATTAGGCAAAACATTATAAGTAAATGTATATACTTTGTGTGTTATCAGTCAAGTCACAATTACAATTAATCATTCATGCACATAAACACACACATTTAGGAGCAAAATAGAGAAATCATACTTGTAGGTCATCTATAGTGGTTTTGATGATATAACCTGATACTGGATAGGTAATTCTAAGCTACAAGTTGAGCTCTGGTCAGTTTCCAAATTCTCTTCTACTCTTTGAGCATGATAACTAGCAGGACAAGGAAATCACTCTCTCATCTTTGGTATTATATTTGCTAATATTCCATTTGCAATTCAAATGTTATTATGCCCCCCCACAAAAAAAAAAGATCAAGTGGTTCAGAGTGCACATATGTCTGTGAGATAAACAACAACGTTATGTAAGAAAAAGGACTTGATACAGAAAAAAGATAAAGGATTGAAGCCAATAATCTAATCTACCATAACTCCAAAGTCAAAATGTTAAATCAAGGTTTTGAAATGGCTCAGGTAATAGTTACTGAACAAATGACCTCATTAGACATGTAAAACATTCTTCTGAAGTAACAAGAGAAGGAGATAAGAAAATTAAATTATAGACAGAAAAACAGCTAAAGAAACAGTGAAAGCAAAGTAAAATAACTATAAAATAATCAGATAAGACAATATGGGGGCAAATATTACCCAACATAGTTATAAATTATGTTTAATGTGAGTCACTCACATACAGTGCCAAAAATGTATCTCAAAGTGTAATAACTATAGCATACATTGCAGAGTGTAAAGCAGTGTTGTAGAGAAGAAATTATTACAAAATAATATTGTAATTTAATTATGAAACTTTAAAGGCAAGAAAATATTTGCATAGAGATATTTAAAAATGTGATGCACTGATAACAGAGAATGAGATTTGCTTTTAGACATCTGAGTAACAACATGAACTCCCCTAATTTAAAGAATTAACGTCAACACTGTATGCCTTATCTCAGGGGATTTTTACCTTCCCACGATGGAATTACACTTTCTATTTTAAAATAAT
>NW_004567107.1:61558374-61568939 GCF_000260355.1 Condylura cristata | reverse complement strand
TAGTTTTAATGGGACTTCTTTTCCAGATATATCGTAGAAAGTTACATGAAGTTCTTAATTTTCAAACAATAAAAACAAAGTTAGTCACAAAGGTAAAATTTTTATAAGTATGTTAATCAGAAAATTAAGGGAATGACAGGACCTAAGTCAATAACATTCCAGACATGGGAAGGCCGATGTGAATAGTGAAAACTAATAACAAAGAAATAGAACTTAATCAGAGCCCCGAAACCTTGCAGTGCATATTATTCTCATCTGTTATATAAAAGATTAAACTTCATTAAGTCTATAAAACATCTAAACAATATTTCAAAATTATTTGCACAATTCACATACAGGAAAAACTTTTATTGTTTACCATGTTGTACCATCTGTACATATATTTTCTTTATAATATGTATCATAAATGCTTATGATGCAAACATAGAACTTCCTGTTTTGACAGATGTGTGTGTTCTGTTTCATTGCTGTCAGTTGAGTGATTTCAAAAGTATAATTTTTGGAATAGGAAATGATAGACTAGAATAAATGCTGTAGAAACCATCAATGAAGATTTGAAATTTTCACCTCAATAAATTAAGTAAACAGAAAAAATAAAGAGGAGCAGGCACAATAAAATTTCAATGAATTATGTTTTTTGTTGAAGCATCATTATTCTTGTCAAGTGAAATTGAATTAATTCAGTGAATTGGGTCTTTCAGTTCTGTAACTTGAGATGAATTATTAAGGTTATTTAAGGTAATAATCTGCTGCATGTTGAACTCATAATAGAATATGACTTATCTCATATGGCTCTATAATATCTCATAAAATTAGGAAAACATTAAGTACTTAATGAAATAGCTACCTTTGTCAAATTTAAAGATCATTAACTTTTAGGATAAGTTAAATTTTAAAGATACAAATATTAGATAATGTATTACATACTTGAAATTTCAAAATGCTCATTACTCTGAATCTCATTACCAATAAAATAGCAATTCTATTATTAAAGACTAATTTACTGTTTTTCAGTAAAAATGCTATTTTTCAATTTTAAGTAGATTTGATATAAAAGACATGACTATTTCTGTATGGTCTTCTCATCTGATTATTTTCCATGCTTTTAACAATAAACATAGTTATTCCAAGAAGTGTGAGGGATATTTAAATAAACATGTTCACTAATAATTCCTTTATTAAAAGAATATTATTAGAAACTTACATATATAGTGATTTCAGTAACTTTGTTAATAAAAGAGTGAAGGAGTCAGTCTCATTTGATGATTTGTACTCTCAGGTTTCAAAGACAACACTGCAAAATCAAACATGTATAGTCTAATTTTCTAACTGACAAATGTGTTTCACTTTTTATTTTCACTGTTACTTTAAATCATGAAATTTCCATTCTTACAATTCAAATACACTATTAACATTTTCTTGTTGTTCAAGTAACATATTTTTCTATATAAATACTAATATTGTAAAATATAGGTAGTACTATAATGCGCATAAAAATGGAAAGGTAATAGAAAATTAGCAACAAAATATTTTGTAAAATGAAGGATAATTTAAAAATATATTTTACTTGGTATAAATCTACATTTCTAAAGTGAATCCCTATTACTTTTATGAACAGAATATCATCACTTTTAAATTATGAAACAACTATTACTTTTGAAGGAGGTAATACAAAATAGCCTTCAATAATTTATGTCAAAAGTATGCTTACAAATACATAGAGACATTTGTTACCAATTTATATCAAAAATGTTTCAATTTCTTCTAACTAATCAAAAGTAACTGCTAGAAGGATTAGGTGATGTAGGAAATAATAAATAATAAAAATAATAATATAAAAAGGCAAACATGTTGGTAAATATAGCTCAGTATTGACTGCAAAAAAATCATGTTTTTTTCTATTAAAATATATATTTAGAATTAAAATGTATGGCAGCAGTGATAACATAGTAAAATCAGTTACATTGATTTAATGAGATTTAAGGTCCTATTTTTGTGGGGAGCTGTTAAAAATATTTTTATTATACTTAAATAAATCAAGAATGAATACTTTTGAATTCAGATTTCAAAGGACACTGAAAAGCAACTGATCAAGTTAATAGGTGCAAATATATATGTATGTATAGATTTAATAATAGTTTATTTTTACATCATTTTGTGCCTTTTTCCATCTCAGTTGTAATCCCTGTGGGCTGCCCATCACCAAATCCCCCATGTGCCATCAACATAGTCCAGTTTACTTCCCCCACCCCATTTTTGATCCCATTCCCCACTTCACCCCTATAAAATGTCTCTGGTATACAAATGTTCATTATTATTTTTTTCCCCTGGTCCTTTATGTTCCTGCTATGAGTGAAACCATCGGTATTTTTCTTTTTTTTTTCTGACTTATTTCACTAATCATAATTCCTTCCAGCTCCACCCATGTTGCTGCAAATGGCACATGTCTATCTTTTTTGATTGCTGATCAATATTCCATTCTGTATATGTACCACATCTTTTTAATCCAATCATCTACTTTTGGGCATTTGGGTTGATTCCATGTCTTTCGAGCATGGAAAATTTCCAGCAGCAATAAACATGGGGGTGTAGATGTCCTTTTGAATCTGTGGTTTTGGGTCTTTTGGGTAGATACCTAGGAGTGGGATTGCTGGGTCATATGGAAGCTCCATTTTTAGCAGTTTGAGAAACATCCAAACAATTTTCCGTAGTGGTTGTAATAGTTTGCATTCTCACCAGCATTGCAGGAGAGTTCCTTTTTCTCCACATCCTCGCCAACATCTGTTGTGGCTAGTTGTTTGAAGATGTGCCATTCTCACTAGGGTGAGGTGATAGCTCATTGTGGTTTTAATTTGCATCTCCCTTATTACGAGTGATGTTGAACATTTTTTCATATGCTTGTTGGCCATCTGCATTTCCTTTTGGAGAAGTGTCTTTTTAGCTCTTCCGCCCATTTTTTGATGGGGTTGTTTATTTTGTTGAGTTTCATCAGTTCTTTGTGTATCTTTGTGATCAATCCTTTATCACTAGTATTGTGTGAGGATTTTTTTTTTCCCCAATCAGTGGGGTATACATTTCTTTTTTATGATGTCTCTTTTGTTGTACAAAAGCTCTTTAACTTGATGTACTCCTATCTGTTTATCCTTTCCTTCACTATCGTTGCATTGGCTGCTGTATCTTTAAAGATGTTACTGAGGTGTATGTCATGTAGTATTTGGCCCATTTTTGCTTCCAGGCATTTTATGCTTTCTGTTCTTATGTCTAGGTCTTTAATCCACTTCATTTGGTTTTTGTGCCTGGTGCGAGCTAGTGATCTGGTTTCATTTTTTTTTAGATGTAGCTTCCAGTTTTCCCAGCACCAATTGTTGAACAAACTTTCTTTTTTCCATTGTATATTCTTTTGGTGTAAATATACTTTAAAAATTGAGTAATCCAGAGGAACAAATAGAGGAGGGGAACACTATACAAATTACAAGCTAGTAGGCAAAAACCAAATCAAAAGTATTGTACTAAAAATTTTAATTAAGAGTAAGAATTTTAGACAGTCTTAAAAAGCTCACTGTAAACTGATTACTAGAAATATACCTTAACTATGAAAGCACAGAAAGTAAAGGTATTGAGAGTATATTATGGAAATAGTACCCAAAGCTAGTTTAGCTATACCAAAATCAGAAACACAGACATTAACTAATAAATTCTCTATTTGCTCAGTAAGAAAGAGAAGGTTCATACACCTACATAGACAGGAATTAGAAACACAGTAATTATGCACAATTTCTAATGAAATAGTGAGAATGAATCACACCAATATAAGGCTGACTAAAGAACAACAGAACACAGTACAAAATTTTATTTATCTTTGTATTTGTCGTTAAAGACAAGGTAATAATTACCTTTTATGGAAGTAGTGCAAGGAAAACATGATGGTACTTTTTTAACTACTGGCAAAATCTACTTCATTATCTTATTGCTAGTTAGTATGCTTGTGAATACTTATGAAGATTATGAATTGTGTTCTCTGTTTATAAACAAAACATTTAATTATTGGTATAGTAAAAATCAATTATTATAGACATTTATTAAGAATGATATGTTTGTCCCTCCCTGGTGGTGCAGCAGGTTAAAGCACAGCAATGCAAGCTGGCCACAGTCGCTTCAGTGCAAGTCCGATCCCCAACCCCAGTGGTGACCCACATGGTGTGGCAGACCTCTCCTGACCCGCCTGCTGCTTCCTCAGCAGTATGCTTTGTCAGTCTGCCTGTTCTGCTCCCCACTCTCTCTCTGGTGAACCCTCTCACTGTCCCTGCAACACTGGCCTGCACCCCACTTCTGTATGCATAAATAAATAAATACTTTTAAAAAACACAAAAGAAACTAAAAAATAAAAATAAAAAAGAATGATATTTATATCCATGAATATTAAAATAGCAGTGGCCAAACTATAGACATACAACTATGTGAGTTAACTTTATTTTAATTGCCCTCAGATTCTTTTCCTTACTTTTCTTCTTGCTTTTTTAATGAACAGCTTGTGAAACACATTTAATAATGTTTACTGTTCCTTAAATCTTCCCTATTTAACTAATCTCTAACAGTCTAATAACAGAAAAAGCATCAAGAGGGATTTCTGGTATTTCTTTTGGGGAAGCTCAATAAATATGTTCATAACATTCACTCACACAGTCCATGCTACTTTAACAGGCAAATGAAGCTGAATGTTAAAGAAGTGATTCTTAAATAATTATAAAAAACAACTCCTGGATTAAACTTAACATACACATATAACTGTTTTTAGGCATTTTTTTTTTAAAAGCACATTCCTTTTTGGGATCTTTCACAATGTTGTCATAATAAATGGAAACACTGTGTTTTAAATCTGAAACACCTGTCCTATCTAATTTATATATTCTTTTAAGAACATAGAGTCAGAACCTCTCTTGTGGCCCAAGTGGTAAAGTTTCAGCACTGTGAAACTATCTACAGCCACTGCAGCATGAGTTCAATCCTTAGCTAGAGGACTGACCCACATGGTGCAGCAGACCTCTTCCTATCTCCCCCACTGCTCCCCTTGACAGTGAACTTTAGTAGATCTGCCTGTTCTGCTCTCCACACTCTCTCTGGTGAATCGCCTCACCTCTCTATAACTCTAGTCTATGCCCCAGCTCTTGTATGTATACATAAATAAATAAATCTTTAAAAAAATATAGAGAGAGAAGGATTGGATATTAGTTCTTGTAGTTCTGTCCAAAGGCAGTAGGAAGACCAAGAGAAGAATGAGTTGTTAAAGTAATTAAGGGACACCTTTTCTTTCAATATGTAAAGATAGGAATCAGAGGCTTCAGTTGAACCTAAAATTAAGCTGGCATAGAGCCTAGGGAACAAGAAAGTAAAGGTGAAATGAATTGGGCATTCTTTGCTGCCCCATTGCCATGAACTTCTGCCCCATTGCCATGTACTTCAATATACTTATCTAGGTGATGATATTTTAGGGGGAATGTTAACCTATTAATGATAAGATAGGGTTAGAAAAAGAAACAAATATATGTCATACACAATTAGACCTTACTATATTGCAGTAGTCCTATGAAGTAGATTTTATTAATCCCATTTTAACATAGAGAAGCTGAAGTTTCATGATGTCAGAGGTCAAAAGATAATAGATTACCCAAATTGTCACTCAAACTGAGACTTTTAGATCTATCAGGCTTCAGGGGCTGTCTCCTATCTACTATGCTAAATATATAAGGAAATAGACATTACATCAAAAAACCAGTAAAGTTCTGATCTAATGAGATGTGTGTATATGTGTGTAAGATAACACAATGAAATGCAGTGATGCATCTGCTTTCATAGCAAAGAACCACAGATTGGTGATGTAGTGAAGTCACATTAGAAATGTATTGTTTCACAGTTCTGGAGGCCAGGTATCTGAAACCCAGGTGTCAGCAAGGATTTCCCCCTGAAATTTCTTTCAACTGTTATCTGGTTATTCATTGCCTTTTCTGATGATTGATAGCAGTCATTGGCATTCCTTAGCTTCTAATTGCATCACTGGATTTCTTTATCTCCAGGTATCTGGCTTCTCTCTTTGTAGCTGTCTCTATATTGTTGACTCTTTAGTCACAATAATCATTGCATTTGGAGCCTCCTCAAATGCAAATTCAGTAAAACTTTATTTATATTTATTATATCTGCAAAGCTCCTATGTCTAAATAAGACAATTTTCACAGGTATGAGTGGGTAGAATATGTATTTTTGAGGGGCATAGTCATCTTGGCATTGTGCAATTGCGGGAGATATATATATATATACACACACACAGATATATATATATATATATATATGTATATATATACACACACACACACACACAGCCAATAGGCATATTTTGTTTTGTCTTAAGATTTATTTATTTATGCATATAAGAAATGGGGTACTGACCAGAGGTGGGGGAGTGAGAGAGACCAGAGACAAAGTGGGGAGCAAAACAGGCAGATCCAATGAAACACACCACTAAGGGGATCAGCAGGTGGGTCAGGAGATATCTGCTATGCTATGTGGGTCACCTCCCTGGCCGAGGATCAAACTCATGCTACAGTGGCTGCAGGTAACTTCATAGTGCTGCACCTTAACCTGGTGCACCACCAGGGAGGGACCAATAAACATATTTTGACTGCAGTATCAGTTGCATCCATGCATGAATGCCAGGATATTTTCAGCTTAGGACTAAGTTTCATAACAGTTTCCCTATTAGTATCATAGCCACAGCTTTGTGTAGAGCTGACTAGACATATATGCTGAAATGAAAAGTACAATATCTAAAATAGGGAAATGTTGATACCAAAAATAGATTTATTTTCAGAAAAAAAGGAAAATTCTGGGCTGATCATAAGCATATACTTTACTACCCAATGGATGAATTAATGAAACTAAATGCCTATTATTTGACTAAACTTGAGCATCAGAATAGGATTTCTGAAGAATGATTGTCTTTGCAGTATATTATATTGTGGATACTAGAATCTCCAGAATCTATTAACTTCTTTATTTTTAGAAATATTGTTATTTACACAATTGTCCTACATTTGCTTAGTTTTGTTGGAAAACTGTGTATTCTTTTCCACTTCATACATAATGCTCCATGAGTTCCAAATGGATATATTGGATTTACATAACTTTTCAAATAGTTCCCCAAAATAATCACAATTAACTTTTCAACATTCCATGTTTCTTTAGATGTGTGTTTCTATAGGAATCCTATATAGGAATCCTATATTCTCTTTTTAGGCCACTCCCATATATCTTTTACTCTTAGAACCTAAGTTAACCTAATAAAATTTTAAGTCTATAATTAAATGTTTTATCTAGCCATCTAGATTCATTCTTATATATTTTAAAATTGCCGTTAATGTATGTAATTTTCATATTATTTTATTCAACAAACATGTTTGAAATTTATATGGAACCAGAAAAGACCTCAAAGAGCCAAAACAATCATGATAGCAAAGAGGAAGAATAGAGATTACATTTTCATGTTAAGTATAATGCAGAGTTATAGTTTTTAAAACATTGTGGTATTGGAATGAAAATAGACACAGGCCAATGAACTAGAATTGAGAGCCCAGAAATAAACTCACCTATGTGGACAGTTAATGTATGATAAATGAGTCAAAGATATGCATTCAAAGAAAGTCTCTTCAATAAATGGTATTAGGAAAACTTGATCACCATATGTTAAGATTGAAAATAGACTACTATCTCACATCATGTACATAAAATATATTAAAGAATTGGATATAAAGATTGAAACCATAAAAAAAAATAGAAGAAAATTCAAGCAAAACATTCCACAACATTGACTTCAGCGATGTCTTTGGAGGCTATACCCAACAACAAGGGAAACAAAAATAAAAATAAATCAATGGGATTACATCAAACTAAAGAAACCTTCTTTATAACTAAAGAAACTATCAAAAAAGTAAAAAGACGTCCTATTGAATGGGAGAAACATTTCACATATTTACAAAGAACTCATATGATTAAACAGCAACAAAACAGTAAAAAACAGACAAGCACTAATCAGCTAAGTAGACATTCTCCAAAGAAGTCATACAAATGAACAGCCAGACACATTAAAAAAAAAAAAAATAGCTCATCATCACTAGTTGTCAGGTAAATGCAAATTAAAACCATAATTATATGCTATCTTACTTCCATGAAAATAATCAATATCAGAAAGACAAGAAACAAGTCTTGGGCAAGTATGTGTGAAAAAAAGGAAGCCTCATATGATGTTGTTGGAAATGTAGCCTGGTCCATCACCAGTGGTAAACAACATGGAAGTTCCTCAAAATATTAAAAAAATATGTCTAATTCCTTTCTAATGAAAGGAATTCCTTTTCTAAGTAACTACTCAAAGATTCAAAAAGCATCGATCAAAGGGATATAAGCTCCCTATGACTATTGCAGCAGTATAATAAAAAATAACCAAATTATGAAAACAACCTTAATGCCAGAAGAGTAAATTACTAAGATGTGGTATATAAACACAACATAATGCTATTCAGCAATAAAAGTGACGTACTTTCGCCATTTGTGACAATATGGATGGAACTGGAAGTGATAAATGAAAGAGGAGAAAGATATTGACTAGTTTTCTTCATAAGCAGAATATAGAGAAAAAAAAAACAATTAGTGAAGTTTGTTATATTTTTCATCTATTTCCCTTTTAAGTTATTGAAGATAATTTATTTTTATTTGTTTAATATATCCATTATATCGTCCCTCATTTTTGTACAATGTATGGTTTCCCCATGAAATTCACACCACCAATTCACCTGTGCACCATCACTGTATTCCCTTGTGCTCTTACCTCCCCTGTCCTGGTCTGAAATGAAAAATTTTAAGGATTTTATTTTTTTTTTATTTTTATTTTGTAGGAGATGGGACAACTGTTCCTCATGCCTTTAAGGAAACACTACCAATAAATGCAAAAATTCTGCTCTCCACAGAATAACAATTATGGGAACGTTTCAAATTCCCAATTTTTTATTATAAATATTATAATTCCAGTTTCTGTACTTCTTAAATGAAATGGTAGAATGGATGGTATAATAGAGTTTACTTAATATAGTTAGTATAGTTAAACTCACACCTATCTCTTCTACCTTATTTCCATTCTGTTTATATGAAGGTTTGGTACAGAATTAAAACAATCTCATATGTTAGTGATGATCCTTTGTCCAGAGGCATTAGCCACTGCAGATATGTAAAACTCATTAGAGCTTCTGGACCAGTTTTAGGGGACCCATCACCACAGAAATCCTGGTTTTTTAAGAAGTATAGTAATAGCAATATAAGTTTCATATGATGGATTCTGAAATTACAGATTTCATAGTTGCTCTATAAGAAAGGCTGACCCTGCTCATTCACATATATCTGTACACTCTGCTGAAGCAGCAGGATTTTAAAATTTGCTGTGAAATTAGATTTTTCCATCATGAGCAATGAGAGCTGTCATAAGTCTGATCGCTCAAGGAAAAAAAAAAAAACTACTGTGTTATCACGGTATAATATTGTCTCCCATGAATATCTCCTCTGGTCATGATAAGTAAAGGGTAGTATACAAATTGAAGGTGACTTCTGTATAGTTAGGGGTTTATAGCAGGATTTGAGCTCAAAAATTTTCTCTCTTCTGGCATCATGTTACAAATCATGCCTAAGAAAAAGTAGATTATTCCTAAATAAAAGCTGGCAAAAAAAAAAAAAAAAAGCTTGTATTTTCAAAAGGTTTTATATTTTTCCCACAGAATTTTTTTTTAAGATTTATTTATTCATACAGAACTGGGGTACAGGCCAGAGATGCAGAGGGTGAAAGTATTCACCAGAGACAGAGTGGGGAGCAGAACAGGCAGATCGATGAAGTACAGTGCTGAGGGGAGCAGCGGGCGGGTCAGGAGAGGGCTGCCAGGCCATGTAGGTCACCTCCGGGGGCAGGTGGGGATCGAACTCATGCGGAAGTGGCTTAAGATTCTTAGTGCAGTGCTTTAACCCGCTGCACCACCAGGGAGGGCCTCCCACAGAATTTTTAATCTGATATTGATGGAACTTACTATTGTGGAGCTATCTTTTCTGGACTACCTGTCTTTTCTGATTAGTTATAATTCAAGGTCTCCCCTCATTGTGTCTTTTTATTATTTTAGTGTTAATACTGGTACTAACTTACATCTGTAAGTTAGAGTTCAGCCTTGAAGTTACAAACATTGAGTTCTGAGTTTGACTTTGGGCCTCACAGCTTGTTATTGAGGTGGTTATATAAACTTCCAAAAGCATAGCATTTTCAACTTTTAAAAAAGAGATAATTATAGTTCCTTACTATTCAAATTGTTATGAGAATTCCATAAAATAATTTAGATGCACATTTTGGAAGACTTGGTTATTTGATCTTTAGTTAGTAGCTTTGACTTTTCTTTCCATCCTTATGGCTGAGTGGGACAATACTGTTTTTGCTATGACTGGTCCAAGGGTAATACTAGGAAAATCCTGACCTGAGAGATAAAAAAAAA
>NW_004567107.1:61554169-61557829 GCF_000260355.1 Condylura cristata | reverse complement strand
AGACAGAGTGGGGAACAGGACAGGCAGATGTACTGAAGTACACTGCTGAAGGGTTCAGGGGGCGGGTCAGGAGAGATCTGCTACTCCAGGTGGGTCACTTCCCTAGCCGGGGATTGAACTCATGCTGCAGTGGCTTCTAGAGCTTCATAATGTGGTGCTTTAACCCATTGAGCCACCAGGAAGGACCCTACTCTTATTTTGTGAATGCTTGATATGGTGATGTAGCACGGTGTTGTACTTTACTTTCCATCTAGATTGTCTGAAATGAAAACCAGAAAACAATCAAAAGAAACATTTTCCTTTGCAGACTTAACATGCAAAAGATATTCACAAAGCCATGGAAAGTGATCCTCACCTTGTTGAGCATATAGACTCTAGAGATACACCTTAAACAAATATATAACGAAATTTCCAGAATGGGTAGGAGAGGATGATTGAAAGAAAGGTGAGAGATTAATAGGGTAAGAGAACTAAGGGTCCCCTAGACATCATTGCATTACTAAGTACCATAAATAAATAAATTATTGTGAAAATAATAACAGTAATTTTTCAGTCAGTTCAGTTAATCTACATGTTTGAAAATGGTGTGAATATTATTTTGTACTTCGAATTATAAAGCAAAACTATTATATAAAGTTTGCAGGGAACATACATTTGTGAATTTGTGCAAAATAGCAAGTCATAGTCTACATATAAATGTATCAGTCTAGTAGCTTATTTGTTTTGTTAAAATTATTAATTTCTTAGAGATTTTATACTACACTGTGTTGTGCATTTAGGCTGTTTCCACGTGATCTCTTTTTCAGCATTACATGTATAGAAAATTGCTTTCCAAGTGTTGTGGTCATTTTATGGTTCTTACTGTATTGTAATAATAATGATGATACTGTCTAAATCATAGATATCACATGTCTTGAGAGCTTTTTTCCCCAAGAAAGTAACAGAAGGTCATGTATTTGAACTTCAAAATTGCAGAACACAATATAAAATGAATATATTAGATATGCTAAAGAATATAATAAAAGGCAGTGAATATACATTGAGAAACATAGCCATATCATTGTACTAAAGCCAACAAACATACATATTTTTCAAATAAAATGTAAATAACATAGTAATAAAACATTCCACAAAGCCATCAAGATTTGTAAATATCAAATTAAGCATAAAAAGCAGCATTAATATGAGAACAGGAAGCAGGAAAAGGAAATTGTAAAACAGCCAGTTTAGAATTGTAGAAATCTGTTCAGACTGTCATTTTAGCTTATATTTGTCTCCTTGCTGACTGTTGTATAATAATTTTACATTCTTAAGCCATATGACTCCAAGAAACAATTGGACACATTGTGAATTTCCCAAGTTTAGTATAACCCTACCTTTTTTCCTCTAAAATTAACTCTTGAGTGTTCTATTAGTTTAAACCAAAACTGTCAAGTGTCTAAATTTCAACAAATACTATAAAGAGAAAATCTGCTTTTAGAAAATGTGGGATTATGTTCCCCTCCCCTTTTTTTTTTTATAAATGCCTATTTGGTTTTTTGTCCTGTTTTGGTTAATAGTATCATTATTTTCTCTCTTACCCAACTAAGATCTTGAATAGCAGCTTCAATTTTGTCCTCATACCATTGTTTCTTAAAAAAAATAAAACCAATTACATTACTGGACTTTAGTTTTTAAAATGCCCTTTGTGATTTTTATATCGTTAACTCTCAAGATCCAACTGAAATGTGAATGTGCCAGTGATACGTTATTTCACTGTCTAGTTAGAAGGAATAGCTCCCCTTTCTTTATTTCCATTTGATGGCGTGTTAGTTCTCCATGGCTTCTTCACATTTCTTCAGGTTTTGAAGCAGAGTCACTGCCTGTCTTTGTTCTGGATTATTTTGAAAGGATGTTTGTATAGACAACAGTACTGTTAAGTCAGGATACTTTTCCCCTTTGTAGCAAAGGGCAGGCATGTTTACTGTATATTATAAAAAATCTGTGTTTCCTAAGCTCGGGTTTTCTCTCCTGTAGTGCAACTTACAGCACGTGCTACTGCCACGTGACTCAATTAGTGTCATCCTGTGAGAATCAGGACTTGAGGGATCTGTTCAAGAAAATGTGGCTATGAATGATAAATTGCCCTTACTCTCTGCCCCACAACATTTGGGTCTTTTACCAGCATCAATAAAATTGTTATAGGCTCTCATGTTAACTTGAGACTAAACACTCAAATACTTCGCTCAATAACTATTGATCAACGCATTTATCCATTACTAGTTGTATATGTTCTTGACCTCTCATACTTTCCTTATAGAGCATGCATCCAGTTCAAACGTTCAAATTTTCAATATTTACTTTGTTTAGGGGACTGCTGGTCCAGAAGCTCATTAAATGTTTCTGTAATAAATGGGTAAATAAATTAATAGTAATATAATTCTCAAGGCAAACTCATTCAGGTCTTAAAGATATATGGCTGAAAGTATTTTCACTTGAACACTCTTGGTGGAAAAGAAACAATATCACAGATATTGTAACTACAATGAACTGATTTAATTTTAGTTATTTCTCTTGGCCATTTCTTCTCTACATATTTGTTCATGTTCCGTTTGCTGAGTCTCTCCGTACCTTTAAATTGTCCATCTATGCAATTCCTCTCATTCCTTTATTTTGCTTACTCCTTGTCTATGACTGTGTTTATAATTGATTTTGCTATATATATTTTATTACCTCTCATTCAGTAGATTGAGTTCTGATAGCATAACAATAATGTCCAATAGACCTTTGAAATAGCTACTGTGTGAAGTATAGTGTGTAATGGGAAAACACTAAATATCAATTTAATTAAATAAAGTATGGCAAAGTGTTCCTAGTTCTCATTTCTTTTGCCACTGTGTTCTTAATTTTTTGCCCATTAAGTCATTTTCAATTCCATATTCCTGATATAAAGTCAATTGAATTCTTTCCAGAATATTATTTCTTACAGGCACCTAGACAGCTGGGATGCCACATTTGTTGTATTTGAACAAAAAAGAAAATATAACTTAGTGGAATTTGAATATTTGTGAGGATAGTGACATCCAACAGCTTTCAACCAGTTTGAATATGCATATGGTAAAAAGAGTAAAAGCCAAATCCTCTGGGCTTCCACAGATGGAACCACTATCTGTGAAAACTACTAGGGGTGGTAGCTAAATTTATTTAGGGAAGGAGAAGATAAAAGTAAAAATAGAATCTTTTCTCAATTGAAATTATTTCAGATGACATACAATGTGACTTTCTAAGTGACAAGAATAAGTGGTAATGACTTCAGAATAAGGGATGACACAGAAAAGCATCTCCAAAGGAGGATGTCTATAGAGTCAGTAGCCCTGTTAATTATGTCTTACTCAGAGTTGGTAAGTTCTTACTAAAAGTAACATTTTGAGATAGGAATTCCTCTTGTGTCCTTTTTTTTTTCTCAATAAATATGTTGATTAACCTGAATATTCCTATTTTCTCATAAAAGAGTCTGACATTTCAATATTTTGACTGATGAGAGTGGCAGCTGCCAAAATCAAGTGTTATTTTAGATTACAATTTTAGAGAGCAATCACTAGAGAGTTTTTTAACTTAGTGTACACATGACTTACCGATTAATTTAGTAACCACTAGTTTTGGCATGAACAGAAACATCCC
>NW_004567107.1:61544001-61553964 GCF_000260355.1 Condylura cristata | reverse complement strand
AATATCATTATTATCATTTAGGCAATTCTGTATTCTCTACTGTTACATATGGGGATTATCACTGCTTTATCTGCAGAAATTTATGATTCATCTTTCTTTACATTTGGAAACTTGAATGAGAAACAGCAACATCAAATTTTTCAATCATTTTAAATAATTAAAGTTTTAAATTTATATTAAATTATACTCTGAACAAGTTGACATCATTTTTGAAAATCTAAAATATACTCAGTTTTTGCAGGCTATTTGTAGAGAAGGTACTTTGCATTTTTTTTTATCTTTTAACAGAATTATTTTTTCAAGCAACTTTTACAGAAAAATGAGTAGAAAACCAGACATCCTATATAATTTTTCACTACCAATCCCAGCCCCTCCCTACCAACCAGTTTCCCCAATTATTTACATTTTAAATCGATGTGGTCCATTATTATAAGACTTTCCTTCATTTTTAATGAGAATAATTTAAAGAAGTCCTTACACCAGACCCAATAGTGGACATGACACTCAAATATTATTCTAAAATACTGGAACCATGTGTGGTCATTAGTAATATCTAGATGATAAGTTCTGGTAGGAAAGTTTTTAAATGATTTTGTTTCTTTGTTTGTTTTTTTTTTTTTAGTTATAGGGAGGATTACAACATTGGATTCCATTATAGTTTTTCTTCTAGGAGCTGATATTATCCTCTGTGTCTGTTCCCCATGTACTCTTCTTACTTTATTGATGCAGATCATTGTTAGCAAAGCACAGGAGAAATTAGAAAACAATATGTTATTTCTCAAACAGGGGTGGGAAGAGCACAAGGGACTACGCTGATAATACATGGGTGAATTGGTGTTAGGAATTTCTTGGAGGCCATCCGTATGCGAAATAATAAAGAATACATTATATGAGAATGAAGAATGATGTAAAAAATACATAAAACTAAAAAGTAAATAAAAGAAAAAAAACAATTTCTAATGGGATCAATTGACATAAGGTTGAGTACTGACAAAATAATGCCCTCATGGGCAATAGTAACAAGAAATTTGCATACAAATAGGGCCTATTTAGGAAGTCACCCACATTTTATGTATAAATTGAACAAATATTATTGAGAAAAATTCTGTGATTGGTAACAAAGGCCTTCATAGAAGAAGCATGTTCTGTTGCATACAGGTGAGAAAATGAGTGGGTAAAAGTGTCATTACTGGACTAGAAAAGCTACAAGTGTGTATTCAACCTGGAGTTGAGGGTTATATTTAGTTTAGTTTATATTTAGTTTAGTTTATTTAGTGGAAGAACTTGAAACTAATTGTTAGTTTAGTTTATATTTAGTTTAGTTTATTTAGTGGAAGAACTTGAAACTAATTTAGTTTATTTAGTGGAAGAACTTGAAACTAATTTTCTATTTCTGGATTTATATGTGTAATTTCATGCCAATTTATATGTATAATTTCATGCCAATTATATAATAAGTATATTGATTTATAGAGTTTGTCTCATTGAATATTTTGAATTATCATAATGTCTTTAAAATAATTGCCATCAATAGGTTCAATGATGAATAAATATTTAATTCTATTGAATTCTAGTTAATTCTATTGAATTTTCTATTGAATTCTAGTTAATTCTATTGAATTTTTTAGATTAGTTTTGTTTGCCTGTGAGTCAGGCTATGTGAAATTCTGCTTTAAAAAAAATCTTAAATTTACTTTAATATAGTACAAATTACATGTGCAACACAATATCACTTATCTCTTTTTCAAATTTCCTAGTCTTATAAATGAGGAGCACTACAGTGTTCTAAACAGCAATAACTTCTCAACAGTTAATTCTTACGACTCCCAATACCCTAATATTGGTGTAAGCTAACCTCTTACTTTATTTGTGCTATTCATGCCCATTATGGTTTTGAATTCAGACTGTCTCATATATTGTGATGACTATTTTATTCACTAAACTCAATTTATATTAAATTTAGCCTTCTAAAATATCCATTGTCAGAGTTTATATAATTCAGTTGGTTGCAAATAATTTGCTAAATAGATTATTCAGCATTTAAATGTGCTTAGTAATTGGATATTTTTATTGTAATGTGTATTCCAAGAAGAGTTATAATTGCCCCTATAGTCATCATATAGATTTTTTTCTTGTTTAGTACCTTAACATATCTACTAGACCTAAAATTGAACTTTAAATTCCAATTACAATAAGGACTGGATGGTAGATTTAATGACAGGATTGGCTTTTTAAGTGTTCTCTGCTCAATTTCCTTTAGTTATTTTTACAGTGATATAAATGTTTAAAAACAAAGGAAGTTCACTAATGCCATCTCCCTAGTTTGCCTTTATTTATGTCTTATTGGTTAGTTGGTAGGAAAATCTTTTCCAATTCAGTGAAACTTCAGATCACTGAAATTGTTTACATAACATGATTTAAAAAATTGTATGGGTATTTTTTCAACAAATGTACAGCAAACAGTGTTAACAGGGAGTGTTCAGCACTCACAAAATCTATCTCTAATAGTAGCAGTGACTGGTTTGTTATATGGGTGGTTTCACTTAGATGGTTTCTTCCCTGAGTTGATGAAAGAAAAATATGATTTTCTTAAGAAACCTAAGACACTGTGGTACAGAAAGTATTATTAACTTGTTAATCAGTTGGCTCAGTTGTTTCTGTATTAGTGCAATTGGTAGAAAAGAGATATTTGTGATTTTTATGCTGATTAAGTGTCAGATAAGTATCTGTTAATCAGGCATAATTAATTAATTAGGGCTAATATTCACTTTTCTCCAGATACCTGATGTTTGAAGTTCTAATTATTTTGAAGGTGTGTGCTAGATACCTATTAAATCTACTCTTCTAACTATGAAAATAGAGGTGCTACGTTGTCCTTATTTGCTGGTGGTGATCTCCAGCATGTTCTTTCTTTTGGACATAGTTTGCTCTAGGCAACCAACGTGGACATCTGTGTGTTTAGGGAACAATTCTTTCTCCTAATGAGCACTGATGCCTTTGTGGCAAACAGATGATAACTGCAGATGGTTGGTCCCTTCAAACCTCCTAGGCACTGCAATTCTCACAGATATCTATACAGATATTCTCTGTTTTAACATATTTCAGCATAAATTTCTCATATTTCCAGAGACTATCCACCGGAAACTGTCAGCTCACATTCTTTCAAAGTACTTTGACATTTAAATATTTATCTTGATAGTGTTGCAATTGTTGTGAGTGCATGTGCATGTGTGCATTGTCTTATAAGTTCATTAATCTTAATGCTTGTAATTTCATTTTATTCTAAGGCTGGCCTACATACTGTCACACTATTTCAGTATATATGAACAAATTTTTTTTGTTTTAAGATTTATTTATGCATACAGAACTGGGGTATAAGCCAGAGGTGCAGGGGCAGTGAGAGGATTCACATGAGACAGAGTGGGGAGCAGAACAGGCAGATCATTGAAGTGCAATGCTGAGGGGAGCAGCAGGCAGGTCACGAGAGGTCTGCCACGCCATGTGGATCACCTCCAGGGTGGAGATCTAATTTGTGCTTAAGTGGCTTTAGTGTCTTAGTGCTGTGCTTTAACCCACTGTGCCATCAGGAAGGGCCTCAAAAGTTGTTTTTAATGACAATCTATCTTCCACAAGAACCCTTCGATTCTTAAGAATAGATCATTAAATCCAAGCAGGTGAATAATAAATCAATTTTTTTAAAATAGTGCCATAACTAAAAGGGAGAATATGTTTTCTGAATTTCAGAATTATATTTTGAAAACTGTTAAGTAATACCTATCCACTTTACATTGAAGAATGCTAATTTAAGTTCTTTTGGTCTGTCTCTTTAAAATGAGAGTAAATAATAGCTGATAAATTGACATTTTTAGTGGCTGCTGAAAATCATGACATTCTCTTTGGTTTTAATTTTTAAGCTGCTTTGAAGTACAATATTTGCTTCTTGACAGGTTGAGTATGTCTGATACATTTGCTGTATCACTGCTATTGAAGTTCAATATCTTGGATTTCATGGAGACAAAAGGTTATGTTGTTGACAATCATTTGTTTCTCTTGGCTGACATAGGATAAAAACAGATTTGCCAGTAACAGAAATACAATTCCTTGGTAAGCTGTAATAGGACTGGAAAAGCTGAAAGTTAAAAGTAGCTCAGTGAAGTTAAGTGGAGGTTAAATGAGTTGTTCTTTGTAACATCCTGTATTCAGATATTTGAAGCGAACCTCATATTGATTCCTGACATTAACAGGGATATACTGGCAGTGGTAAGCTATGTTGATGAAAACAACCATTCATACTGAACATTGAAAAATAACCATTGATTTATTAAGAGGAAAAGCGCAAAAGTAAAACATTATGAAATCTACCTTTTCTTTTATAAAATCTTATTTCTCAGCAAAAATAAAAGTGTTAACTTTTGTCTTGATTAATCTTGCTGTTGAAAATAGGAGAATGTATTCTACTGTTTGTTGTTGAATATATAAACTCTCAATTCCCATGCCATGTTTCTGCCTTGATTAGATTTGGATAAAACTAATCTTCCAAATGTCTGTAGTTTCTGCAGTGCTTCCAACTCATGATGCAAAAACCTCAGCCCTAAGTATAGAATATGCCAGTGAAAGCTAGTTAGATAGGTGTGATTCCCTCTCCTCTCATTCTGTTTTAGTCTTTTTGTAGTATTTTTCTTAAGTCATGGAAATCTTTTTGGGTTTGTTTCCCCTTTTACTCAAATTTTGTAGTTTCATTTTAAAATCTAACTTGAGCCAAAAATTCTACTTCAGACCTAAGCAAATGATTCTAGTTTACTTTGACACATAGGGTTTATTCCAAAATAAACTTCTCTAAATTATAATAAAACATATTAAAAATATAGTAATCAGAAGATCCACTTAGTATTATTTTTTCAAAATAATCTCAAAATTGAGCTTTATTTGTATTAATTTTATTTTTATCCTTTAAAAAATGTACTTACTAAATCTCTTTCATTTTTATGAAATATATGATTTCTCCATGAAATTCTCATCACCAATCTACCAGTGCACCATCATCATAGTCCCTTGTGCTCTTTCCATGTCTGTCCTGATTCTTCCTCCTCCTCTTCTCCTACAGAATTTTTATTGCAGCACAATTACAGTAGGTAAGCAATGGAAGCAACCCAAATGCCCAAAAATAGATGACTGGATCAAGAAGGTCTGATGTGTTTGCACAATGGAATATTGCTCAGCAATCAAAAAGGATAAACTCATGCCCTTTACTGGGCACAGGATGGAGCTGGAAGGGATTATGCTCAGTAAAATAAGCCAGAAAGAAGAAAAATATCAAATCATTTCACTCACAAGAGGAGTGCACCTAGAACCAGATAAGGGATCAGGGTGATGGGGGGCGGAAAGAGGGTGCTATTACCAAGATAGCAATAGAGAGTATTCCTGGCTATGTTCACTAGAACATGTAACAACTAACTGAAGGGAAACTACATCGAGGCTGTGGTTCTAAGTTAAACAGCCCCTATATCTCAGAGACCAATATATACTGCACCACAGTAGACATGGATGTAGGAAGTAGGTGAAGAGAGATGCAGAATGCAACCAGGGGACATAGACAAGAGGGTTACCAGTTGCTAAGGGGCTCTAGGACAGGATAGAAGATTCGATAGGGAGCTACTTGCCCTTGGTTCTGGTGAACCCATCTGTTGGAGCTAGGTTCTTTCACATAGACCAGAACAGACAACAACAGAGAAAGAAAGCACTCTAATCTGTACCATTCCTGTCCCACCTCTAGGACTGGTACTGACCTTGAGAGGTACAGTAACAATGGACAGACAACAGAGGCTTAGATTTTTTGAGGTTCCACTGAGAAAGGTGTCAGTGATGGAACAAGCATGAAGAAACCCCCTATCTGTCACATGTTCCTGAGATTCTCAGGCTCCCTTTGTTTACTTACCCCACCCTGCTGACAAAGCAACTATAAAAACAGACCTCAGTATCTACAGAAGCCACTAAAGGACAAACATAAAATAAAATAAAGCCACAGTGCTATCTACCATTATGTACATGCAATTCAATTGCCATTTTACTGATCATATATTTTATTTTATTTTATTTTTAAAGATTTATTTATTTGTGCATACAGAACTGGGGTACAGGCCAGAGGCTCAGGGGCGGTGAGAGGCTTCACCATAGACAGAGTGGGGAGCAGAACAGGCAGATTGAGGAAGTACACTGCTGAGGGGAGCAGCGGGCGGGTCAGGAGAGGTCTGCCACGTCATGTGGTCACCTCCAGGGCAGGCGGGAATCAAACTCATGCAGAAGTGGCTTTAGCTTCTCAGTGCTGTGCTTTAACCCTCTGCGCCATCAGGGAGGGTCTGATCACATATTTTAAAAGAACACAATATAAGAGAAATGTAAAATACAATTGTACACAAAAAATTGTAACTTATGCAACTTGAAACCTTAAGGCACTATTATATCAGAGGAGAACAAATTTCTAGGCGTGGGAAGTAAATCTCATTATTAGATAGTTCAAAATTGCTCTTATAAAGAAACTCAAAGAGAGAAAACTTAGAAAGACAGAAAGAGATAAAGAAAACTAGAAAAGCTAATCAAAGAGATATAACAGAACTCCGAAAAAAAATAAGGAGCTCAGACATAAACGTAACAAGGTAGAAACTGAAGCTTTACATAAGAGAATAAAGATTCCAGTATTATGCTTTCTGAAATATGTCAACAGGAAAAACTATATGGTTGCCCTCGTATGGGCCATATAAAGAAGACAAACAGTGAGACAAAACTAAACTTTTATAATCTATGGCCAACTAGCAGTTATCAGATGGAAAGCAAGAGAAAGTATGTAGATCAGTCCAAAGGAATCAGTGAAATAATGGGGAAACTGGTTCCTTTAGCTATGACTTTATTATAATATCCACATTGGTTCTCACTGATGCACACCTAAAGCTATATAATGTTTTAGAATTACAGTGTCACTTACACTTAAAAAAGGAAAAAATTGAACTCCAGTGTATGTTTTCCCTAAATATTATAGGAATGAATCTTTTTAAAGATTTATTTATTTATGCATACAGAACTGGGGTACAGGTCAGAGGTGCAGGGGAGGTGAGAGGAATTACCAGAGACAGAGTGGGGAGCAGAACTGCTGAGGGGAGCAGCAGACAAAACAGGAGAGGTCTGCTGTGTCATGTGAGTCACCTCCGAGGCTGGGATTTGAACATATACTGAAGTGGCTGCGGCCAGCTTTGCAGTGCTGCGTCCTAATCCTTTGCGCCACCAGGGAGGGCTCCACATCCCTTCCATTTTCTTGTCTTTCTTCCTTCCTCAGTCTTTTCCTCCCTTCCTCTCTCCCTCCCCTCTTTTTTTGTGTGTCCTTATTTTACTGAGTATTTGAATATTGCATTTAAATATTCAAACAGTACCCTAATATTCTTGGCTATCCTTATCCTAATCCAGTTTGTCTATAGGTCTCGTATAATTTACTTAAATATTACATATACTCCTTGTGTCTCTACTCCGTAGGATATAAAATACAGGTGTTGTATTAATTTGGTAATTTCCTCATAATGCACATATCTTAATCTCTCTCTTTTTTTTAATAAATAAATGAAGACATCCTTTAACCCATTGCCTGAAAGATTTTCTGTCTTTGGGAACTGTTAATCTATTAATCATTAGTACAGTTTCCACTCAACTGTATTGGCCAATTTCATGAAGGCCTGGTCGCTAAATTGTTAGGCAGAAAAATGATAGTCAAGCTAGTTTTTAGGATATTATGTTAGTAGTTCAGGTAATGGCTACATGAAAATAATAGAAAATAGGGAATGATAACCAAAACATTATTATTAGACTTACCTAAATATATAAAATTCTAAATCCATGTCAAGTAAACATTTCTCCAAACGATTGAAGTTACTTTTAATAAGCTAGGCATTATAATACGTGTATCACATACCTTTTAGAAGCGACATATAAGGGCAGACTCACAATTTTGTTTTTGAATGGCCTTTGTTTTGTGCCCTTTTTAATATATACAGTTTAAATTCTCCACTGAATAGTTAGGAAAAATTAACTTATACAATGGTTTGATTTCATTCAACTTAAGAAACTTGCAAGATTTTATATTATAAAATGTTTATTGATTGCTTTTCACAAAAGTATTAAATTTAAAATACAAATTATTTGAAGTTTTATAATGTATCAGTGAGCATTAATCATTTAAAACTCAAATTATTAACATATTTCATGAGTTATGTACTAATTATGAAAATATTCCAAAAGAGTGGCTAATTTCATTGCTTTGTGTTTACCATAATTTTCAGAAAAAAATAAAATACTACTCACAAAGGTTTAAAAAGAATATAATAGTCATTTCATATTATTTAACTTAGTATGGATTTTAAGTGGAATTTCATTCCAATTGATAGTGTATTTTTTCCTCTCATAAATTTTGTGGCTATATTTATTGCACATATAACAAGATAAGATAATCTCCCATCACAAAATACTTATATTTCCTTTTGTCTACCCTTATAAGGTAACGTTGAGAGTTTCCAGATGTAGGGTCTGGGTATGTTTGAAAGTCATCAGGATGTGTGTCACCAGAGGCAAATTTTAACCTTAGTAAGACATATTTATTAATACAGTTATTGTTATATTCTTGGTTAACTTTGCAGTGATAGCAATAAACCTTGATTATGATTTTTTAAATTTGACATACTGTTGTTTTACATTTTATACTTTGTGTTGTTTGTGAAAATAATTCAATTAAAATTTCAAATTTTAGTGCCATTTTTTGGCTCCAGTGGAATTTATATATTTTTTTCCAGTGGAATTTTTTATATAATTTTTCTTTTCATCTCAAAATTATAATTTATTATGCTCTATAAAATACTTGGACATGATTGAATATAAATCAATACACAATTTACTATGAAATTCAACTTAATGAAACTTTCCAGAGTCTCAATAATAAAAGAAGCGTTTTTTTCCTCAAGTACAAAGACTGAATATTTTATCCACATGTATTTTTAGCCTGTATATTCTTCTTTTACAAAGTCTAGTTTGCTCAGAGAAAAAAGCAGTATCCAATTATAAAAACATCTGTTATTTTGATTTTTATTGTTGTAAATTTGAGATTTCAATTACTTACCTCCACGTGTAGTTAAGCAAATGAAAGAAAATGCAGGTTTTTCAATGAGGTACAGCCTTTTTACTGTTCCTTTCAATAAATGAAAAAGGAAGGAAAAAAAACAACAACAGCAAAGCATCTGTCCCTGACAGCGGCTAGAAAGTAAAGGAGGTAATAGAACTCCTATATATTGATATATTTTTTCCCCGGGTGATTGTTGTAGCATTTCGAACAATTCTCAAAATACATCTGCTATTCAAAAGAAGAGAATTAAAACCAGTAGATGGTCGAAGGGTTGGCTGACCTACATTAACACATCTTCGAAAGCTTCCCATGTGTAAAACTTTCTTCATACCATAATTTTTGGCAAATAATCTCAGAACCCAAGTCGATTTTTCTGAAAACATGTATTTTTAACCTGGGTGTTTTGAATGGAAATAATGATTGTGAAATTATTAAAATTATAAAATGTAATACTGCTCTAATTTAGCAAAATTATAACTATGGGATTTGAACACTATCTGCTAAAAGGGTAGCCATCTGCAAATAAAATTTATGTATTATCTCTCCTTTATCAGAGAAATTGTTCGTTATTTCACAATGCAGTGATAAGAAGAAAACTGCCTTGAGGTGAACTATCCTTGAATTTAAAAAAATTACTTCTAACATTTTTCTTATTCTGAAAAGATCATGTTGAAGTAATGTCTGCATATTTTTAATATTTTCAAAAGCTCTTATTTCCACATTCATAGGGTTTTTTTTTTTTAAAGATTTATTTATTTATTCATATAGAGCTGGGGTACAGGCCAGAGATGCGGAGGGTGAGAGGATTC
>NW_004567107.1:61506005-61543801 GCF_000260355.1 Condylura cristata | reverse complement strand
TCCATTTGTATGTTTTTAAGAAATCCCCATACTATTTTCTACAGAGGCTGCACCAATTACATTGCCACCAATGGTGGGTGAGTGTTCACTTTTTGCTACATCTTTGTCAACTTTTGTTATTTCCAGATAGATAAATAACTGGAAAAAAAATATGCCTCTAAACAAAAGTAGTGACAATTACTTCTGGAATTAGGAACATGCAGTTAAGTGTGTGTGTGCATGTGTGTGTGTGTGCCTACACATTTAAGCATAAAACAAATGTGAGAATAAATTAGAAGAGCTATATTTCAAAAGTTTGAAATTATTTCAAAAGTTGTAATGATGCAAGCGAACAATGGAAGAAAGAAAAGTGAAGAGAGAAAATATATATTGAGCTACTTAGAAAATATATATTGAGCTAAGTAGAAAGTTAGTTTAAAACAGGTGTTTGTGGGTTTTCAAATGTATAAATAACCACTAGAACAAGAAAAAATACTTTTGCTACAGTAAATTTTAAAACGGCACATATAAATCTCAAGAGAAACATAATACATATAAAATAACACACAGAATTATAAAATATGGTTCAGAGCAATATTAATACAATTAATACTAATATTAATACAATTAATACTACATTAACTCACCTTTAAAAAAAATGATGTTTGGCTTGATTAATAAAGATCCCAACTATATTAAGTATTCAAAAATATCTAAAATAAAATGACTCCAAGGAAGCAAATTGAAAAAATATATATATAAAGATTTATGAGACAGAAAATAATGAAAAAGCAGAAAAAATAATTGTGAAAAAATTGCAGGAGCATTGCAGACCTAGAAGAATGGTTAGCATACAAGAAAACTCATTCCTAGCTGAATGAACAAACAAATTAGTCACATAAACTCAGTTACTAATCAGAGATAAAAGAGTGAGTTCATAAAATACATAAAATACATGCATGAACCTTGAATTATAACAGCTGAAAATCAAAAAAGAGAGATGTAAAAATGCATCATGTTTGATTCTATTATGTGACATTTTGGTAAAGAATTGGAAACCTAGATAAGAGTTGAAAAGTTGAGAATTATTTAAAAAAGAAATCAGTAGCTGCCAGGAACTTGGGGAGAGAAATGAAATGTTGAATAGGTATAACATAGGGAATATTTTAAGGCATGAACCTATTTTTTATAATACTGTAATGGATACATTTGTCAAAATCCACAGAAGTTTATTAAAAGTAGGCATTATTGGTTGCAAATTATGGGGAGAAAATGTTTTAGATACAGGGAAATCCCATAATAGAACTCATATTGTAGTAACTGTGTTGCAGGCTGGATTATAAGTTTTCTTTTTACTCACACACTCATGCTTAATAATCCATACTTGAGATGTCTTTTTTTTTTTTTCACGTCAGTCAATTTTCACTAATTCTAGTTGTTTGGCCAACATTTCACTCCATTCTGACATAACCTGGAGTTAGCATCAGATCCATAAGTAAAGGGCTCATTCCCACAAGATTTCTCCCTGACCCATACACACAGTTCAGATGCCACTAGTCTTCTGACCCACTCGCTATACATTATGATTCCAGTGATACCTTATTTGGGTTTAATAATTTACCAGAATGGCTCACAGAACTTATGGAACACATATATGTTTATTATAAAAATGATATATTAATGAATGAATATCCAGATGGAATAGATGCGTAGGTTGCAGTATGGAGGAAGGAGAAGGGTGTGCAGATTCTCATCCTTCATCAGACATTGCCCCCACCAAGAACCCCTATATATTCAGGAAACCTGGAAATTTCCTGAACCCTCCACTTTAGAGGTTTTCATTAAGGCTTCATTGTATAGGCATGATTGATCAGTACCCATTCCCTCTTCTCTTTCTAGAGGATAGGCTAAGAAAGAAGTCTCAGGTTTCTAATCATGGCTCCATCTTCCTAGCAAACCAGCCCTCATCTTAAAGCTATAAAAGAGCTCACCAAAAGCTATCTCATCACAACAGGAACAATCCTGTTCCCCAAGAAATTTTAAAGATTTCAGGCCCTCTGCCAGGCACCAGGGACAAAGAACAATGTATATCTATTCAGCTATTCCACAACCTCACTGAACAGTTCAGATCGGTGAGACAAAGTGCTAACCTAAGTAACTTTGAAATGAATGAAGAGTGTAAGACTAAAATAAAAAGCAATTGTGTATATAATAGTAAAGCTCTATCTTACAAGGGTATTATTTTAAAAATCTGAAACCATATATATTTGTAGTGGGATGTAACTACTACAAAAACAGATGTCAGTGTTGGAGGCCAGGTTGCTCACCATTGGAATGTGAAGATACAGATAAGCAAGGTGAACATCTAGAATACACCCACCACTTTGGATTAGAATTGAAGATATCAACATGAACTCAAGTTTAGTGTAATATAATGATTTCATTTTTATGGTAAATCAAAGCAATGTACAGAATAGTAAAATAGTAATTTTATACAATGTGATAACAATAATATATGGCTTTATGACATCATTTTCTTGCAACTGTTATTCTTATGAGGAAACTACAAGCTATTAGGTTAGATGTTTTCTCAACCTTCAAGTAGATAAGATTATTATATATAATCAATGACATAAATTGTATATTGATGCAGTGATTTCTCTTGGTCCTTACATGTACCAATGAGAATCTTTTCCCTAATTTAGGGGAATGATTTTAAATAACTTTTAAGGCAATTGATTAAACTCAGATAAATACATGGAAGACCAATGAGTTGCAAGTTCTTGCTGCTGGGAAAATTGTGTAAAACACCATTAACCAATGTTTGTTGCCTTTTCCAGTCTCACTGTCTTAATTTGATAAGTTGAAGGGAAAAAAAGACAGTTTCTCTATTGACCTATGTACTGTACCATCATGGGAAGATTATAATTATTTAATCTCAAATGAAAGATTTAAGCACAGGAGAAATAATAAAGGATCTATTCATTAATGCAATCGATTTTTGCAGACATAATAATATATAACACTTAATTGATAATCTCTGCAAAGTTCTTTCTTCATAGCAGGTATAAAAATAGTTATTATCTTCCTGACTTTAAGAGTTGAGATCATTACCAGATCAGGGTTCAAATAGTTATTTATCTTAGTAAGTCATAGTAATATGTTTAGAGTATTCAGAAAAGTGGTAGATGATAATATGAAATAACATCAAAATTTAAAGTTGCTCTATCAGCAGAAGTAAGTTCCATGGATGAAGTGGAAAATAGTCTCCCAAACTAGAGAACAATAATCCAAAGTTATGTGGAGTGTAAAAAGATTTCACCAGGCCATTAAGTGACTTCAGACACTACAAGTAGAGGATAGCCAGTGAGTTTTGATTTTACTGTGTCATGACTTTCTTTGTTGATGTAAGCTTTTAAGATTTATCAGGAGGGTGGTCATTAGCTGCTGACAAGCTTGCTGTTAGACTATTTTTAATCTGTGTATCTTTTCTGAATTGAGCCAGCGAATGCAGCATTAAGATGTTCTGTTTACCAAAATGGCTTCTCAGCAGTTTAAGACACTGGTTTGAAAATGTCTGGCAAGAAAACTCACCTTTTTTAGTTTAGCACGACCTAATGACAGTCTCATGCAGCTCTTTCAAAGGAAAGAAAAATAAGTTGATTCTATTAAAGAAAACGGATCTGGGTTACCTTAAATCCAACATACTGCACATTCCTGAAAGAATAAACTTCAGTTCTACTAGTTTTAGCAACACAGAAAAAAAGGCAAACTAAATTATTTTCTAAAATAAATTGCACTAAATATCCTTTAAATGTTTTTTAGAACAATGTAGGTTGTTTTAATTTAGCACAGTAGAGCACAGAATTCATTAGTTTTCACATAAAGGAGCCACTAACTATATTAAAAAGCTTTTACTCTGTTGGCACATAGGTGAAGTATCTGTGGGGATTCCACAGGGATTACAATCGAGATGAAAAAATTGTATAAAATGAAAAAAGATGTAAACACACACACATACATAATTTAAAAAGAGAAACATTTTTGCTGTATAATCTCACAGACTTTAAATATTACTATGGAGTTGTCTGATATTTTTTGACAAATTTATCATATGCATTTGATTTTCATATTTTCAATCCAGATAACAAGTCTCACTGTTTAATACCTTCATCTGTAAAATTGAGTTAGCAACATGTACCTAGAGAGATAGGAACATGTACCTCATAGTTTTTTGTGAAGGACTGAATGTAACATTGAATACTTGAGTAAATTGGTTGATAGGGAACACAAAATATGTATTTGTGGAATCTGAATTTTAATCTAATAATGAACTTTTTGTGTCTATTGGTATTTGATATCAAGTAGAGTCATAATATTCGCATGCTATTGCTTTATTGCTTGGTTAGTCAAACTATTCAATACCTTGACTAGTTGCATACTGATACTTTCATGGATTGAAGCATGGTCTAATGACTACTAGAGGCCCAAGCAATTCCGTCCTCTCACACACCATACAGTATTTATAAAATTGTGATATTCCTAATAGAAAATATCTTCTCAGGCCCTCCCTGGTGGCGCAATAGGTTAGAATGCAGCACTGCAAGCTGACCACAGCTACATCAGTGTGAGTTTGATCCCCTGCCTTGAAGGTGATGCATATGGTGGGTGCAGCAGACCTCTCCTCATCTGCCTGTTGCTCCCCTCAGCAGTGTACTTCATTGATCTGCCTGTCTGTTCCCTACTCTGTCTCTGGTGAAGTCTCTCACCGCTCCTGCACCTCTGACTTGTACCCCAGGTCTGTATGAATAAATAAATAAATCTTTAAAAAAAATAAAATATCTTCTCAGTAACTGTCTATATATTAGCTGAAAGCTCTGAGTCTTAGTAGAATCTGTAGTATTCTAGAACTTGGAATAAACAGCTAACATTATCTTTTCAAGTCTTTTAATAGTATACAATGCTATGTTGCTATGTCAAAGAAAATGATGAAATATAAAAGAATATACAGATACTTAAGCCATTATCGTCATGTGAACTGGAAACTATATCAATACTGAAGATATGTTTATATTTATTAGGTGATTATTTATGACTTTAGTTTATATAGAGAATATTCAGTGAACATTTCCAACAGTGTTTCTTGAGTAAATGAAAATTGACATTTATAAGTGGTCCAAGATAACTGTTAGCTATCAAAATTGCAATAGGACTTCTAAATGAAGAGTGTTTGTTAAGACAGAAACAGATCATACTTTTGGACAGGGCCAACAATATTGAATATTTGTAATGTCTCTACTACCATGAATAGTAGTGCAGTTATACAAGCATGTAAAGCAACAACAGTAGCTCAGGGAAATATAAGATTAAAATTTGCTCCAGATTATAAAGCAACAAACACTACCTGGATGTAAAATAAGACAAATAGGGATATGATAGAAAAAGAGGTAGCAGTTAAAATGTATATAATCAAATAATAGAAATCATTAGTATTGTCATCCCTTTAATAATGAAAGGTGAAAGCATGCATATGATAATAAAAACATTATTTGTATGAACATTTAAGTAGTTCAAGGTGAAATAAAGCACCTGAACAGAAAGGAAAATATGAGCCAGATAAGGATACCAGTGAGGGATCAGGAGGCCAATTATAAAGAACAATCAGAACAGGCAGATAATGGCCTTCTAAAGCTTAATGATCTGGAAGTTGCAGTGTAGCAATAGAGGTTTTAGGTCCTCACACCAAGAACAAAATCTGAACTTTGTATGAAAAATAGGACAGAAGGTACTGTTGGTTCCAAATGGGAAAGACTAGTTTCTACTAGGTCAGAGAGGAACATAAAACGCAGAGGTGAAATATTCATATATCGAGATCTTGCATTAACAGAAGGCTCATCACAAAAATATGAGGAGAATAGGGGGGTTTAGCAAACAAAGTGGAACCAAAATTTTCATTGTGTGTTTCTGTTTAGATTATGCCACAAGCACATCCAGAAGGAAAACTATTAAAAAATACATAGGGGAGAAGACAGCCCAAAGCATTTGGTTGTGTATTTCTTCCTCCATTTTCTGATTTTAGAGTTCCTATTAGATATAAACAACTTGTAATTCCATCAAATACCTATTTATTAATGTCATTTATTATTTTTAATTTATGGTAACTTTGGTTGACAGCACTGTATGTGATCCAGAGGTATAAGATCAAGCCTCCTCAAAATGCCTGTTACCAAACCACACCCACCACCAGTACATCCATGGTCCTCCACTGTTTGCTATATCCCTGTGCTAGAATCTAGATGAGTTGTATACCCTATCTTTTCATGTCAGTACAATCTAGCATTTATCCTGTATGAGTTGTTTTTTAGTTGTATATTTAACATTAAACACTTCTATTAAGTTCCATTTTCCTTTCATTTGTTCTGTTATTTTTTATCTGTCATCTATTTTTTGACATTTTTTTGTTATGTTAAATGTTAATTTCTTATCATGAGAATTTTTAATGTTATTTTAAAATTCTTTCTTTTTAGATTTTGGTATAATTAATATTAATATTAACTTGTATTTCAAGTGTTAGCATAATGATTTTATGCTTGTATATATTATAAAAGGATCACCACAGTATGCTTAGTTGACATCCATTCTAATATAAAAATTATATTAGTCTGATGGGAACTTTAAGACCTGTTCTCTTTGTAAACTTCAGATGCATTACATTATTAATTATAGTCCCCATACTGCACAATAACAACTCCATGACTTACTTGTACCTATCAGTCCTCTAAATCCATTTTTAATCACCACTGCTCCCACATCTGGTAACTCCCTGTCTTCCTCTGACTCTATGGGAGTGACTTTTTGTTTGTTTGGTTGGCTGACTGGTTTTATAGATTTCACAGATAAATGAAATCACATGATAGTTACCTTTCTCTGCCTGACATACCTCAATTTGAACAATGACCTTCAATGTCCATAGGTCTTGTTGCAAATGGAAATTAATATTTTAAGTTCTTATTACATCACTCAATAGTATTATATTGAATATACTTATATATGTACATGTATTACACACACACACATATACACACACACACATACCCCACAACTTATAGATTCATCCATTGATGGACATTCATTTACATATCTTGGGTACTGTAAATAATGTCACAATGAGCAGGAGGGTACATATATTTTTTTTAATTCTTCATTTCCTTTGGAAAAATGACCATAAATGGAATCACTGAATCATATAGTAGTTTAATTTTAAGTTTTTAAATAAAGCTTACTGCTTTCCACAGTGATGGTACCAACTTTTATCCCTACTAGTAGTGTATTCCTTTTCTCCACATCCCCACCAACACTTATTTCTTTTCTGTTTAATAAAAGCCATTCTAACAGGTGTAAAGTGGCATCTCATGGTTTTGACTTGCTTTTTCCTGATAAGTGATGTTGCACACTTTTCATAAATCTATTGGCCATCTCTTTAAAAAAAAAAGTCTATTATCTATTTTTTAATCACATTTTTCTTGCCATTGTGTCTCATTATTTTTTATATAAATATATTTTGGATATTAAGTCTTTATCAGATATATTACTTACAAGTATTGTCTCCCATTCTTTGGGTTGTCTGTTAATTTTGTTACTAATTTCCTGTGCTATCTTAGACTGTTTAGTTTGATATACCATAGTTCTTCTTGTTTGCTTTCACCTTTATCTTTTTTGCAAAGAAAAGGTGAACCTAGAGAGCTATCTTACACCATGCTCAAACTGTAAACCAAAATGGCAAAATGGAATCAAGACTTGAATATAGACCTAGTCCTAAAAATACAAAAAAAAAAAAAAGGAAAGAAAATCCCTTCAGATAGATCTTAGAGATAACTTTTTCACTGACTCCTCAAGCAAAATTTTCCCATTTATATAACTTCCTCAAGAGTAGATCATTGCTCAATGAACTACTTCTATGTCTATTATCAGGTGCTGATTTCTTATTTACTTTAGAAAATTCCAGCTAATAAGTTTCTTTAGAGTAAAAGATTAACCTTCACTTTAAAAACCCATATTGAATAACTACATCACATCAACTTTCTATTGCTATGTAAATTTTTTAAATGAAATTAACAGCTCAAATAATAATTAACTGACAGTTCTTTAGGGTAGAAGTCCAGTCAAGGTGTTGGTTAGGTAGATGGCCTGTGGAAATTTACTTCCAAAGTCCTCTCTTATTATTGGCAGAATTAAGTTTGGGGGGAGGTAGGTTTGACTGTTTCCCTGTTGAAAGTGAGCCAGAGCATTCCAAGAGATTTCAGCATCTATCTGTATTCCTTACTACATGTATGGATTCCTGACTTCTTCCTTCAACTGTCAAGTCAGCAAGGAGGCATCTCAGTCCTTCCTGTGGTTTGAATTTCTAATTTTCCATTTCTAACCTCTTAACTAATATTTAAAAAGGCTTATGTGATTATATTAGTCACATAGTCTTAGATAATAAGTGTACTTTAAAGAACCTAAATTGTGACTTAATTGTATCTGCAAAAATCATTTTTACACTTGTACCTAATTTTGTGTTATACTGAATAGTAAAATGTGTGTGCATACCAGTTGTTACTTTATTATGGACTATTCTATCTCCCATAATCACATAAAAAGATGAAAGTTTAAAATTATACTTGTCTTACACACTAATATACAACCTACAAACAATGGTAATTGGATGTTAAGAACAAAAGCAGCTGCAATAGGAATCTGAAAACTAAAAACTTAAGCCAAATTCTGTAATCAGTTTAACTGTTAATTACAGCCAAATGAAGGGTTTTTTTTTAATTCTATAAAGATTAGAGTCTGAGACTTAAGATAAAAGTGATTTTTATATTGGGTTTTTTGCTTCCCCTATTAAATTTTTGCATTCACACTATATACATGCAGTGAAATTTTAAAAATAGTTTATATTTACAAAGAGGAACTAGGAAAAAATGTCTGAACAAACATATCCACTTGTTTTGCCTTCTGAAGCTAATATGATAAAAGGGAGGGTTTTGTTGTTTTTTTTTAAGGCATTACACCAAAAAGACAATGAAAATAACAAAATTGACAACAGTGACATTTTAGAAGCTAGAAAACAGATGGACAAGGAGATTCATAAACTACAAATCTTTATCTGGCAGAAGAGGAAAACAGAGAACCAGCTTAATTTGTATCACAAATTCTCATAAACAGTAAGGACTGGGCATCCTAAGTGGAGAGTAGGTGGTAAAGGGCAGGGATATTTAAGGTTCTTTAATTCTTGTACAAAACCAACTATCTCTACAGAACAGAGTCCACTCACCCATAAAAAACACACCAAAAACTGGGCCCTCCCTGGTGGCACAGCAGGTTAAAGCACAGCACTAAGAATCTAAAGCCACATCAGCATGAGTTCTATCCAAAGGTGATCCACATGGCTCGGCAGAACTCTCCTGATCTGCCCGCTGCGCCCCTCAGCAGTGTACTTTGTCAGTTGGTCTGGTCTGCTCCCCACACTGTCTCTGGTGAATCCTCTCACCACCCCTGCACCTCTGGCCTGTACTCAGTTCTATATGCATAAGTAAATGAATCTTTAAAAAAAAAAATACCAAGAACCCTGTGGCAAGAAGTCAGGTATTTTTGCTTATTGAGTAATTATAGAAGAATAGAGAAAAGAAGAGAAAAAAACTGAGTTCTTATAAAATGTAGCATAAAGAGCCTCTGTTGAGGCCAACATATCTACCTTCTTTTTCCCTGTAAGCAGTTACCTGGTAATATCAAAAGTAAATCAAAAAGAGAATTCACTCTTAAAGAAATTCAAGTAATAAAACTTATTAGGCAGAAAAGAGGGGAAGAATGTTCCTGACAAAAACAGTAATGTGTGCAAAATTGCAAATGTGAAAATGCCCATAGTGAATTTGGAAGACTATAGAAATTCCTTCAAAAATGTTATAAAGCTACAAATTGTAGTTCTAGTTAGAGGAATGTTTGCTTTTAATTAGAGTGAGACTTGTTACATAATATTTAAGTGTAAATAAATGCACTTGTAAAACTTCCACAATGCAAATATCCTTTCTATTATTTTTGAGAAAGCTATAAAAATCTTATGAATGAAGAACATAATTGTACCTGCTCTGCAATATTTGAGTAATAATGCTTAACTTGAAAAAGAACAGAAAAATTATATTTAAAAAATATGGTTATTGAAGGTTAGCTGAAGGTCATACTGGCATGTAGAATGTTCTTATTCTTCCATTTTCTGACTCTTCACTGTGTGTTGTTATAGCTTGAGGAAATATTTTCCTCTTTTATTGCTGATTTTTGTGTGAATAAAATGAACCTTAACAACATTACCAAGTGCCAACCCCTGAGTTTTATTTTTAGCTTATCTGATTATTGCATTAGTGCCTTCAGTTGTCAATTGGTACTTTTCTATTCTTCAATATAAGTATGTCTATATGTACTTGTGCTAGCTTTGAAAAAAGAATAAAAGCATTTTACAGGTTCAGTTTACGAAGGAAATTCTAATATGTCACTAACATCCAATTACAAAATTGAACAAAAGTCATCGAATTAAAATAAAACATTTAAGGAAATTTTTCTTTTTCTTCCTGTGTTTTGTGTGTGTGTGTGTGTACATTTACTTAAGTATAAGCATATTTTCTGGGAGTATAAGCATTTATAATAATGGAGAACTGAGAGCAGCTGAGAATGATTTAAAATGTAAATACTACTTAGCCTCTTGCACATAATTGTCTGTACAATGGTGATGTATTGGTACTTAAGGAGTCACTGATCAATTGATAAACCCAGTACAATAGTTTGTTTATCCTGGTACAATCATGTCAGTTGAAATGAGAACATGAACACCATTTCTTTATAATTTGCATAATGAGTATCAAGTTACTCTGTATAGAACCCTAGACTAGTATAGAAATGTGGGAAATAAAATTGAAAATTCAGAATGTAATGGCACTTTATTTGAACATTAGTCAAAGAAAGGGATCACATGAGGCATAAAGGAGGAGCCTGGAAAATCTATTAAGCCACATGTTTTGTAATAACTATTACTGTTGGCTGGATTGTGTTACCTCAATATTCATATAGAAAGTCCCGCCCCTTAATGTGACAGTATTTGGAGACCTTTAAATTAGACTTCATTTAAATTAGATTTGAAATAGATTTAAATGAGTCCATAAAGGTGGTCCTCATTGTAAGATTAGTGCCTCTATAAGAACACCAGAAAGCTTGCTACCTTTCTCAGTTTTCCTGCTATGTGAGTACATAGTGAAGAAGACGCCAGTCATCTCCCAGGAAGAAAGCCCATGGTACATTGATCTCAGATGTTTAACCTCCTTATCAGTGAGAAAGTACATATCTGTGTTTAAGACACCTTGTCCATAGTATTTTATTATGGCACCCTGAGCAAATTAACCCAGCCATACTTTGTGAAGCTCAAGCAATTGTAACATAAACTGACAAAATACAATTCAGGGACCAAGCTACCTAATTATATTCACTAATGTCTTGGTTCAAAAATAAAATCATATACATTCATTTTTATTCAAATATTGGAATTTGAATTTTTGGACTTAGTAGTTGTTATTTCATTATTTACTTATAATAATAATCCCAACAACTGCAAAGGATGTATAGGATGTTTGTGGACCCCTCCCATCCACCTGGAAGTATCCACTATTCTGTCTCCTATCATCACCATACTTTTACCATTTTATGAACTTCATATAAATGGGATTATTAATCACAACCTACTTTATATATGCATTTTTTCACTATTATAAATGAGATCATTTATATTATATGAATCCATTTTTTTCATATTTATGGCTGAACAGTATTTATTTATATAAAACACAACACTGTCTTCCATTCTCATAATGATGGAAATTTGCTTCCAATTTGGGACAATTATTGAAACTTAGTGAATATTCTTAGTGAATATTACATACTTGTAAACATTTTTCTCTCTTTTTTTGTAAATATAGATTTAGTAGGGCAATTACTGTATTATGAACAGTTGCATTTAATTTCCTACATAATGGAACCAATTATATGTAAGGCTAAACCTTACTGGGAATGAGATTTTTACATATATTTTATTAACTCTCAAATTTCAAAGATTTTCTTAGTGTTTTCCATTTAATCAGAAAAGTGATATAAACTCAAATACTTTTCTTAAGAGGGAAAGAAGTATTGGCAATGTGAATACATGTATGTTTTGTAGATACACAGCCTACTGCTTCCAACTTCACTCACTGAACTGTTCAGTCTCTGACTTATTATTGTCCTTTCAGATATCATAGTTGCTCACCATGTCCTTGAAAATCTAAATTATAGATTTTATTAAAAAAATACTAGTATATCAGAATATCTGCAAAATCAGAAAACAATTTAATTAATTTTCCTTACCAGAAATATTTTAGAGAGCTTTTACTTTGTCCAAGTTTTGAAATTTTTTTAAAGATGTTATTTATTTATCTATACAGAACTGGGGTGTAGGCCAGAGGTGTAGGGTCAGTGAGAGAATTCACCAGAGATAGAGTAGGGAGCAGAACAGATAGGTCAACGAAATACACTGCTGAGGAGAGTAGTGGGAGGGTCAAGGGAAGTCTGCTGCACCATGTGAGTCACCTCCAGGGCCAGGGATCAAAATCACACCGAAAAAAGCCTCAGCCAGCTTTGCAGTGCTACACTCCAAACCTCTGTATCACCAGAAAGGGCCTTGAAAACATTGTTTTTGTTTGTTTATTTTTTTAATAATATAATAGTTTATTTTTACATCATTTTGTACCTTTTTCCATCTCAGTTGTAATCCCCGTGGGCTTCCCCTAACCAAATCACCTGTGTGCTATCACCATAGTCCAGTGCACTGCTCCCTCCCCCATTTTTTATCCTGTTCCCCAGTAAAATGTTGCTGGTATATAGATGTTCATTATTATTATGTCAAATGTAAAATGTTGCTGGTATATAGATGTTTATTATTATTATATGTCTTTTCTATAGTAAATGAAGCAGCAATAAACATGAGGGTGCAAGTGTCTTTTTAGATCAGTGTTTTTTTTTTTTATCTTTTGGGTAGATCTCTAGGGATGGGATTGTTGGATCATATGGAAACTCCATTTTTAACAGTTTGAGAAACCTCCAAACAGTTTTCCATAGTGGTTGTACTAATTTGCATTCCCACCAGCAGTGCAGGAGAGATCCTTTTTCTCCACATCCTCGCCAACATTTGTTATTACTAGTTGTTTGAAGATGTGCCATTCTCAGTGGTGTGATGTGCTATATCATTGTGGTTTTAATTTGCATTTCCCTTATTACAAGTGATGTTGAATATTTTTTCATATGCTTGTTGTCCGTCTGCATTTCCTCTTTGGAAAAGAGGTTGTTTTTAATCAAAAGCCATGATTATGTTGCTAACACAACAGCACTGTCAACCTATCTTTTTCAGTTACACTGTGTAGTGAAAGGGAGACCAACTAATATTTAAAAATACTACATTTCATTTGAATTATTGTTAATTCTTTTCCAGTTTTACAGCTATGGTTGACAATAGTACAATTCAAAGTGTTTAGATATTTATTTTGTAAATCCCCCACTCAAGGATGATTATTTATAACATATAAAGAAGAGAAGGAAGTAGAGCACCATGAGTCTACTGTAACAGAAAATACTGTAGTAGAACCATGACTTTCTTTTCTTCTTCTTCTTCTTTTTTTTTTTTTAAAGATTTATTTATTTGTGCATACAGAACTGGGGTACAGGCCAGAGGCTCAGGGGCGGTGAGAGGCTTCACCAGAGGCAGAGTGGGGAGCAGAACAGGCAGATCAACGAAGTACACTGCTGAGGGGAGCAGTGGGTGGGTCAGGAGAGGTCTTCCGCGCCATGTGGTCACCTCCGGGGCAGGCAGGAATTGAACTCATGAGGAAGTGGCTTTAGCTTCTCAGTGCAGTGCTTTAACCTGCTGCGCCACCAGGGAGGGCCCTTCTTTTTTCTTCTTCTTTTTTTTTTTTTAATGATTTATTTATACATACAAAAACTGGGGTATTAACCAGTGGTGTAGGGTGAGAGGATTCACCAGAGACAGAGTAGGGAAGAGAACAGGGAGATCTACTAAAATACACTGCTGAGGGGAGCAGCGGGTAAGACAAGAGAGATCTGCTGTGCCTTTGGTTCACCTCCCTGGCTGAAAGTAGAACTCCTATTGCAGTAGCTGTGGATAGCTTCATAGTGCTAAGACTTAACCCCTTGCATCACCAAGGAGACCCGTTTTTATTTTTTAAGATTTACTTCATTTTTTTTATGCATATAAGAAATGGGTTGTTGGCCAGAGGTAGGGATCAGTGAGAGGATTCACCAGAGATAGAAGGGGGAGCAGACAAGTAGATCTACTGAAATATGCTGCTGAGGGGACCAGCTGGTGAAACAGGAGAGGTCTGCTGTACCATGTGGGTTAGTTCCCTGGTGGGGAGTAGAACTCTTGCTTCAATGCCTGGTAATAGCTTGATAGTGCTGAGATTTTTAACCCAGCTGCCACCAGGAAGGCCACATGTGTCCTGATTTTGAATGTAGTAAAAGCTACTATTTTTTACCATGTAGAACCCAGGCTACATGTTTGATATTAGAGCTACCCAGAAAAGAAATGCTTCATCACTACCGGCTGTTCCATATCAAAAGTATGTTACTTTAGTCTTCGATATTATTATATTTGTCTGTCATATTTTAAAATATAATATCTAATAATTTTGTGCTGCAGGACATAATAATTTTATGCTCTTTTCCCTGTGGTAATGTACTAATTTTTCACTACACTGGAAATTAATTTGGAGGTTTGTGTGCATAGTTTACACTAGAAGATGAGTGTACTTAAAAATAACTCAGTTCTAAAAAATTCAAAGGGTTCTAACATAAGGATTCAGTAATACTCTTGGAAATAGAAATTCTTGAAGATAAAAGTATTAATCGCATCACAAGACACACCTTATAGAAAGTTTTTAAATACAATTTGAAGTTTCTCAAATTTGGAATGGTTCTTAAAACAGATGAATCTATAAAAGAAATAGAGAATATATGTCACAATACTAAGTTTAAAATAATGATGTATATATATATATATATACATATATATATATAAGGTATTAAAATGTTTCATGGTAGGCTATATCTAAACAAATATTATAAATGTCATTTAAGGGCCCTTCCTGGTGGCTCAGTGGTTTAAAGCACAGCACTATGACGCTATCTGCAGCCTCTGCAGCACAAGTTCAAGTCCCAGCCAGGGAGATAACCTACATGGCATGGCAGACCTCTCCTGGCCCTCCTGCTACTCCCTTTAGCAGTGTATTTCAGTAGTTCTGTTCCTCACGCTGTTTGTGGTGAATCCTCTCATCCCCCTCACCTCTGGCATGTACCCCAGTTCTTGTATGCATAAATAAATAAATCTTTAAAAAATACTATATAGGGACCCTCCCTGGTGGCGCAGCGGGTTAAAGCAGTGCACCAAGAAGCTAAAGCCACTTCTGCATGAGTTCGATCCCCACCTGCCCCAGAGGAGATCCACATGGCGTGGCAGACCTCTCCTGACCCACCCGCTGCTCCCCTCAGCAGTGTACTTCGTAACTCTTCCTGTTCTGCTCCCTGCTCTGTCTCTGGTGAATCCTCTCACCCTCCACATCTCTAGCCTGTACCACAGTTCTGTATGAATAAATAAATAAATCTTAAAAAAAATACTATATAGGTTCAGTGTTTTTGTCTCTCTGGCACTTGATATGTAGTTACGACTTGGTAAAAATCCAGTGGCAGGTCCCTTGATTTCCACCAGATTTTTTAAATTCCTCAGGAACATCAACTTATTGCTGCTGGTGGCTATATGATTTTCTCCTTTTTATTTAGCAGAATAATCCTTCATATCTGGGATAAACAGTAACATGGCGAACAACACATGCTTGACTTATTACAGAAGGGAAAAAAAAATCTTAAAATACACAGAATTTTAGATGGTAGCAGTATTTATCTAAAACCAAGCTTTTGAGAAGAGTTGGTGATTATATTGTGACAATACAGGATATCTGAAAATAAAGCATTTGTGATCTTACAATTTTTTGACCTTTCTGCTTGTTGCTCAGCTAACCTCCTTTAAAATATATATATTTTTTTTTCATGAGATTAATTATATAGTCGAATATTCAAATACTTTTTCTTATGCTTGCTAGAATTCCTTTTCATTTAACATAGTAAAGTTAAAAGATAACTTTAACTTTACTATTTAATGATTGAATCCAAGATATTTAAGAGACTAATGTGAAGAAAAACTACACTTTATTGAGAATTTCCACGCCAATTTCAGATAATCAACTAACAAATGACATCTTTGTGGATCATTCTAGTTTTTATTTACTTATTTATTTTTGATGAGTGGCATGATTTTTTTACTCAATCATGTGTGAAGTTTTTTCATTCTACAATAGCACTGTATTTTCCATGTCATGTCAACAATTCATGTATTTCCCTGGGAACAGAAGTCAAAATTAAGGTATGGTACTTTCTATTTCTAAAAGTCCACAGAAGTCATTTGTACGGGCAGCAGTGTGAAAAGATAATAGTCTGGCCTTCAGGTAATTTGCACGAAATATCCATGTGAAATGAGCCCGACTATTAACTCTGTCACAACAAAAAACATACAAGTTTAAAATGGAACTGCAAAGCATCTGTGGAATATGTTGAAAGCATGTCAAAAACACTCTACCTAATTCTCCTAGCACATATTCTCCTGAAGAGAGTAAATATTAAAGAATTTTGCTAAGGAATTGACTTTTACTAATATTGTATGTTCTTATATTTCACCACACACTACGTGGCTTAGTCTCATTTTTCATGGTGGCTTTCTATAATAACTTCAAGAATGAATGACTGTATTAATGAGTGAAATAAAAAAAAAAAAAGGTCAGAACATGTTTGACCTAGGACATCTACCTAAGTAAATGATGCATTGCCTGTTGAAATTCACAAAGTCAATAGAACTTTCCAGAAATTCTTCTGACTGTAGTCTGCAATTCAGTCTGTAGCTGTATGTGTCAGTAAGATAACACAACCCTTGGGCTTCTCTTGAAGCACATTCTTAGACCCTCCTTATTTTAAGGAGTACTGATAAGTTATTTTGTTGACTGTCCCTCAGATGGGGTTATGTTTAATTTTTTTCTGATAACTAGGCAACTTTTAAATCTTTTGTTGTACTCACAGAATTGCTATTTCCATCAATCTTACATAGGATACATTCCTGTGACCTAGCATCACTATTGAAATTAAACTTCATCACCTGTCAGAGGTACTTTTTCCAGCCTTTTGCACTAAAGTTACTTTAAAAAAAAAGTATTCATTCATTTATCTGTCTGTCCATCCATCTATCTATCTATCTATCTATCTATCTATCTATCTATCTATCTACCTACCTATCTATTTTTTTATGGTTATAAAAACTGGGGTACAGGCCAGAGGTGTGTTGGGGAGTGAGAGTATTCACTAGAGACAGAATGGGGAACAGAACAGGCAGATTGACTGACATACACTGCTGAGGGGAACAGTGGGAAAGTCAGGAGAGGTCTGCCACACCATGTGAGTCACCTCTCTGGTGAAGGATCAAACTTGCATTGCAGTAGCTATGGATAGTGTCATAGTATTGAGCTTTAACCCACTGCACCACCAAGGAGGACCCCAAAGTTACTTTTTAACCCCTTTCTGAAATGTATTCCTTGGAATGAAGTCAATAGATATAGATATAGATACATACACACACCTCATGTTAAAAGCTCTACTGTCATATATTTCATAAACATATATATGGTATGTCACTATTATGTGCAAATATATTTATATATTATCATGTATGGACATATATCTCATATATTTATATAAGCATCCATACATAAATATATTGTTGGTATTTTTGTTTAAAACAAATGTACTATTAGATTAATTAAAAACATAAAAATTTTGTTTCATCTTTACTTACTCATAGTTCTTCATTCCTTTATGTAGATAAAAGTATCTTAATTGTTATTTTTGTTCTCTGTGAAGAGCTTTTCAAACATTTTTTGCAAGGTAGACAGTAATTTATCTCAATTATTGTTTGAGAATATGTTTATTTCTCTTTCAACTAAGATACTTTAATAGTATCACACTACTAAGTAATAATCAAAAATAAATAAAAGGAAAATTTCACAGACTAAGCAATTGTCTTTTGTTTTCCTTTCAACTATAAATATTTCATTTATTTGCCTTCTTGCTTGCATGACTTCTTAGCAGTAAGACAACTTCTCTTTGTTCCTCTAGAGGTAGTGTTTTTCCTTTCTTCCTTAAAATTCTATCTTTTTTTTTTGTAGTTTTAGAATGATGTGCCTAAATTTACTCTTGATGGCATTTATCCTTCTTGGTGTTGGTTTGACAGTTAATTGGGGAAATTCTGTCATTATTATTTTAAATATCCCTGCTATTAGTTTCTCTCTTTCTTCTCCTAGTGTATGGGGCACCTTGTGTGACTGGCCCACATTCCTTGGAAATTGTTCCTTTCCTTTTCAGTTTTATTTTATCATTGATTTATAGATTATGAAATAGATAGATAGATAGATAGATAGATAGATAGATAGATAGATAGATAGATAGATAGATAGATAGATAGATCATGATCTACCACAGCGATCCCTACCTTAGCAGTCTCTCGTCTATTAATAGGGTCATCATGGGCATTGTTCATTCATACTTGCATAAGATATTGGTACACACACACACAGGGCACCATTATAACATCTTAAAGGCTGGTGTCACTCAGTTTATAAATTTGTAATTCAGTAGTTTAGGGGAGATATTCAGGAATTGAATGTCTCCATATAGCTAGTTTTCAGTCCTCGTTTTTTGTTTGTTTGTTTGTTTGTTTGTTTTGTTTTTGTGTTTAATATATTAGCCTAGTACATCTTTTGATTGTTCTACAGATATCAACCCAGAGGTTGACTAACGTAGGATAAAGCAATGAATAACAAAATCCAAAATGTTTTCTTTTTTTTTTTTCAGATAGTATTATATTTTGTTGCAATCACATCAGTTTATGTGTATGACTTGGAGTTATAGGTTTATACCTCTTCAGATATTTGTTAGCACAGCACACCCATCACCATAGCAATCCTGTCCCCTTTTGGCTCCTGTCTGTCTCCTGTAGTCCAAAGTTACTAGGGCTATAAAACACTCATTCGACTAAGAAGCTTCTCAAGGCTTTTCCCCTAACTTCAATGAGATGTAACTGAAAGGGAACATTGTGGAAGTTTAAGGTGTACAAAAATGTGTTGCTTTGTTATACCTATATATTACAATATGACTACGTGATTACCACTTTTGTGCTAAAAACTTTAAAAATTCACACTCTTAAAAACTTTGAGTTTACGGCCCTCCCTGGTGGCGCAGCGGATTAAAGCATAGCACTGAGAAGCTAAAGCCACTTCTGCATGAGTTCAATTCCCGCCTGCCCCGGAGGTGACCACATGGCGTGGCAGACCTCTCCTGACCCGCCTGCTGCTCCCCTCAGCAGTGTACTTCATGGATCTGCCTGTTCTGCTCCACACTCTGTCTCTGGTGAAGCCTCTCGCCGCCCCTGAGCCTCTGGCCTGTACCCCAGTTCTGTATGCACAAATAAATAAACCTTAAAAAAAAAAAAAAAAACTTTGAGTTTACAATATGGCACCATTAACTATAATCAACATAGAATGAATTTAGATTCCCAGAACTTACCTTCCAAGTAGAAACTTAGGAACTTGTATCCCCATACCATCTCTCCAATTCCTTCACCTACCCTCCCCACCTCTTCAAGTCTGGACCCTGGTGACTGCTGCTCCTATATTTCAAGTATTTTTGATGTGCCAACATCTGAAAAGGTGCAAACATATGCCTCTGAATCATATGCAATGTTGGAAACCAATGTTACCTCAATAAAATTTTTAAAAATTGAAAAACAGAAGCCCAGTATTTCTCTTTATCTGACTTACATCATTTGGCATAACATCCAGTTCATCTATTTGACCCAAATGGCAGATTTTCTTTTTTCTCAGAGCTGAATAACATTCCACTGTGTGTGTATATATATAGAAAATAAGGATATATAGGCACAGAGATCTATAAATACATATCTATGCATCACATCTTCTTCATCCATATTGGTACACTTAGGCTGTCCCAAATCTTGAATGAAAGGACATTCTGCGTATATAACCAGAAAAAATGAACAGAATGTCAAATATGTATCTGCACTCCCATATTTACTTCAGCATCACTCATGATAATGAAATCTTTTGTGAAGTGTTTATTATTTCTTGTTTGTCTTTTTATTCATTTTGGTTTGTGTTGGTTTGGTTAGTTCCTGAAATCCTTGTATGACTACTAATTAAATAATCCATCTGTCTGAAATATTTAGGTTATCCTGCTTGCTCTTTGTGTCTTCTTGGGTTTCACCTTTATCCACCAAAGAAAACATCAATGAAGCATTGTGATATTGACTATTAGCCACTTCCTCAAGTTTCAGGTCACCTGCTAAACTATTATTCATTTTGTTTCTGGGTCCTTATGTAAATGCATGATTCATACAATCATGTCTTTGTATTCCTGTTTCTTAAAAAGGAGTCCATGATTTTTAACTGTTTATTCTGCTCAGTGTCCCATTTCTAAAACCTATGTGTCTTTTCATCTTGTGTAGTCAAACTTTCAAAGTGTTAGTTAGAGAAAGTTCAGTGGTTACATTAAATAAGGTAATGGAGCCTAAACACTAAAACTATGACTTCCAAAAGTTAAAGCTCATTTTCTTTCACCCACAAAGCAACATATTTCATGTCAAGAAAAACTGCAAGAAGTTTTTTTTTGTTTTTATTGTGTTCAATGATATAAGTGAAACAACAAACGTAGATGGATTGCAATTTGTCTTCTCATTTTTCTTACTGAAGATTCAAAGTTAAAAAGATGTCTATAATTTTGAAGAGATATAAAACTTTTCAGATCCCTGCATTACTAAGAGAACAAAAATGCTGATTGAAACATAGAACCTCCTTTCTTCGCACATATGTCAATATAGCTTACATTTTTTTTTTAAAGATTTATTTATTCATTCATTCATACAGAACTGGGGTACAGGCCAGAGATGCGCAGGGTGAGAGGATTCACCAGAGACAGGGTGGGGAGCAGAACAGGCAGATTGACGAAGTACACTGCTGAGGGGAGCAGCAGGCGGGTCAGGAAAGATCTGCCACACAATATGGTCACCTCCGGGGCAGGCGGGAATCGAACTCATGCGGAAGTGGCTTAAGCTTCTTAGTGCTGTGCTTTAACCCGCTACGCCACCAGGGAGGGCCGATATAGCTTACATTTTTAATAAATGTTTGCTTTTTCATCTGCATAAGACAAATGAGTATTTTTCTCAGAGATTATCAGAGGAAATTATACCACTATGAACTTCATGTAATTTGCATGTAAAAATGCTTTTTCATAAAACAGACAATTTTTATGTATATAGGTTTTCAGATCTTTAGAAAACCTAGAGTTTTCTCAGAAAAATGTAATGTAGTGTGCTCCTTTAAAACATGTGATTATTTGGCTCTTGAAACAGAAATATTGTGAGAGGTAAATTATTGAAATATGTGTGTGTGTGTGTGTATGTGTGTGTAGCTTTATATCTTTGCCATTGTGGACTGAATAAGTTTAGGAATGTTTATTGTTGTTTTGTGGTTATGAAAGTATCTCATAGATTTTCTTTATATTGATATTTTCCCTGAATATTTCCAGTAAGTGCAGATATAATACATTTTAGTTCTGTGTTGCATATGAATTATATGTTATTCTTTGGGATTTGTTCTGATGGTAAAGCTGCCCACCTGTGGAGAAGGAAAGTCTAGGATCTGGCTCTGCAGCAAAATGTCCAGATGATAAAACAGCAAGTGCATAATTACTGCAGAGGTTCAGGTAGTGGCAGAATCGAGGAAATTGTTAGAAGTTGCACAGAGACATCAGAATGGACAATAATGTTCAGAATTTGCAGCCCAAGTGAGGGCTGTTATGTTGAATGGAGCCAATGGACTTCATATCTAACTCATTACATGCAGTTCCCTCCCAAAATCAATAAGGCAAAGGGAGTATTTGAGTCAACTAAGATACCATTTAAGCTACCTTTGAAACCTTGGTTAATAAGGAAGGTAAGTTTAGGCATCAAAATATATCCACTATAGGATTTATAAAGAGGGAATATGAAAAAGGGATGGGCAATTCCTGTTCTAGAGAGAGAAAAGGCTATTTATTTGTAGTTTATATCATTGTTCATTTTTGTACTTATAGGTGTAGTTCCCATAAAATTCCCACCACTGGTTCACCTATGTACCATCACTATAGTCCCTTGTGCTCTTCTCTCCCCTGTTTTGACCTCTCTCCCACTCCCTCCTTGGTAGAAAGTCTCTGATTTATAGTTGCCTGTTAATTTTGCTTTTTATTATTATTGTTTTCCTGATCCCTCATCTAGTTCACCCCTGTTTTATTGCAGCATTATTTACAATAGGTAAGATATGGAAATAACCCAAATGCCAAAAAATAAATGACTGGATCAAGAAGATGAAGTGTATGTACACAAATAAACTGAAAAGGTTTTATGTATCATGTCCTTATGGAACAGTTCAAGGAAGATAAACATAATAGGAGGCACATAAAGAAGTTAACATTTCTAGACCTCCCCATTAGTTTTCTAAGGAAGTCATAGGCATTTGAATTCTAGATCATTGGAGAACTTTCTCCAGTAATGTGTTTAAATAGTACCATACGTTCATTGTATATTCTTAGGCCAGGAAGGTATAGACATGAGTGTTGTTCTTCAAAGGTCATTTATTATTTCCCTTCCCTCTTTCCAACATTTCTTTCTTATTGTAGCTTTCCCTTTTGTTAGCATAGGCTTTACGTGAGGGTTTACACTGCAGGGGACATCAATGTGTTTTACCTTAATGGTTGCTTGCCACTGAGGCAGGTTGAAATCAATCGGTGCTTGTTTGAAAATGGTATGTTCATTTTAATTGTACACCAGGAATCTAATATCCCCAAACTTCCTCAAGCTGAGCTTGTGTGTGTGTGTGCGTGCATCTTTAAGATTACTGGCACCACAAATACTCAATATAGACACCAAGTATTAAAAATCTTAACATACCGGATGGTTTCACTCATAGCAGGAGTATAATGGACCAGGTGAGAAAATAACAAAAATAATGAACAACCATAGACCAGAGACATTCTGTGGGGGTGGAGTGGGGAATGGGATCAAAAACGGGGGGGGGGGGGAAGGGAGGGAAATGCACGGGACTATGGTGGTGGCACAGGGGTGATTTGGTAATGGGAAACCCATGGGGATTACAATTGAGATGAAAAAAAAAATGTGAAAAATGATGTAAAAATAAACTTTAAAAAAAAAAATCTTAACATAATAAGGCAAACTCTACTTGAGATCTGTCTCACACCATAAATAACTTTGGGTTAAGTGGAAATGAGGAAGAGAGGAGGAATGTAGGAAAGAGACAGTTATAGTTTTAAGAGCCTTCTAGCTTTTGGGAAGGTAGGAAAATTAAACACACCATGCATGGGTAAAAGAGAGTAAATGAAGAGTGATGGATATGTCACTACCATGTTTTACTTTGTTGACTATCCCTCCAAGCAGTTGTATAAATGTTTAGATTGCTAGTCGCATAAGATCCTTCAGTTAAATGAGATTATAGAGCCATACAATGTTAAAGCTATATCTTTTATCCTTTTTCCTTGTTCTCACTATAATGTGAAACTGTGCCTAGGAACCTGTAGGAACATACAAGAAATAAGCATTTTTTTTACTACAATTCATAATTTACTCTTCTAGGTTTATACCCAAAAATACAAATAAATCAGCTTACTGTAAACAGGAGAGATGTGTAAGAAATTTTACCAAACGTATTTGAGATGTAAATGGAAATCAGCATTTCAGAGCTGGAAACAAACATCTTAATAGTTTTCCTAATTTTGCAGTTGGGAAAACAAGAACGGAAAATACACAGATTGCCCAACCTTAGTTTATCCCAATTCTATTCCTTAATATTGTACCTTGGGAAAATTAAATTCTTTATTTTTTTGTTTCCTCAGCTGTAAATTTGAGATAAAAATGACATGCCTCACATAGCTGTTGTAATCAGTAAATGAAACAAAGTTCAGTACCAAACAATGGGGAGATATTCTTTTTTTTTTTTAAAGATTTATTTATTTGTGCATACAGAACTGGGGTACAGGCCAGAGGCTCCGGGGCAGTGAGAGGCTTCACCAGAGACAGAGTGGGGAACAGAACAGGCAGATCAACGAAGTACAATGCTGAGGGGAACAGCGGGCGGGTCAGGAGAGGTCTGCCACACTATGTGGTCACCTCGGGCGCAGGCGGGAATTGAACTCATGCGGAAGCAGCTTTAGATTCTCAGTGCTGTGCTTTAACCCGCTGCGCCACTAGGGAGGGCCTGGGGAGATATTCTTTTAGCAGCTCACTTCATATACTTGCCCTCAGCTTCTCCTACTGATTTTATGAAAAACAAAAACAAAACCCACGCTTTACTATATTGGTGTCTGAGAGCCTTTTGATTTGGGAATAATAAAATGGAGTTACCAGTTGGATTAGAAGTTGTCTTAAATTTTAAAACAGGGGTCCTCCCTCATGGTCTAATGGGTTAGGACATAGCACTGCAAGCTGTCCGCAGCCGCTTAAGTGTGAGTTCGATCCCCAGCCCCGGAGGTGACCACATGGCTGGCAGACCTTTCCTGACCTGCCCACTGCTCCCCTCAGAAGTGTACTACGTCGATCTGCCTGTTCTGCTCTCCACTCTGTCTCTGGTGGGGAACAACCCTGCACCTCTGACTTGTACTCCAGTTCAGCATGAATAAATAAATAAATCTAAAAAAAAAAAAAAAAAGACTTACTTCAGATCCCATTGCACTTGCCCTCATCTCCTGTCTCGACGGCAGAGGGCTCTGTAGCGAGTATTGCTTTTCTAGCGCTTCTGAGCCCTGGGCAGTGTTGAGTCGCCGCTGAGACAGAACAGGGAGGAGGCTGTACACTGGGGCCAGCCGTCCTCTCCGAGCAAGTCCAGGGGTTGGTGGAGGGGATAAAAGGAGCGTACCTCCTCTTCACTTTTAATTTTCCCTGTTTGATAAATTAAAGGTCTTTCTTGATATCCAATTTGAACATTATTTTGAAATATTTCATGACTTGATAACTTGATAATTGAGTTCTCCCTAATTAAATGGTCTATTACTCTCTCAACTTCTATGTCTCCTTAAAAAATGTAGATGAATGGAAAGACTGATAAATAGATGACAACTTAGCTGCCAAACAGAACTGGCTGCAGGTTTTTGGTTTTTGCTTGTTTGTGTTTTTTGGTGTGGGAGGCAAGGAGCGAGATAATTCTAGATTGTTTATCCTTTCCATTCCGTATTAAAAAGAGAAATTATTGCATGACCTTGTTAAGGAAATCTCAGGCTATTTATTTAAGAGCAATTTTGTTAGATTACTTTGTAAATATAAAAGATGGAAAAACATAAATATCATTTTTTAAGGATCAAGACATACTCATTTTCTACTTTGTATTGTCTGTTCCTAGTACATGAATTAAGTGACAGATAAAATTCTGTCACTTGTTGAAAACTAACAAAACAAGCAGATTTATCCAAGTAATTAAATTTGTTAGACTGGCATCACAGGAAATAATTATAAACATGAAATTATAAAATACATAATAAAGCTTTTTATATATAAATTTTACTTTTATATGTTAACCCAAAATAAAGGCACATCTTTACTAAGGTAATTTGAAGAAATGAATTACTTTCTTGGGGTTATGTAACAAACCAGTTGCATTTTGTTTCATTGATAGTACTACAGAGGGAGCTTCTGTACTGTTCGTTTTTTTAAAGAACAATACATTTTAAATTCTGTTTACGTACTAAATGATAGATATACAGCTACTTCAAATGTCTGTAGAAGCAATTTTCATCAGTTCTATTGAGATCTTTAATCAGGGGCCATAAACCCAAATGCTACCAGTGGCCAAGCATGTAATAAAAGGAGTAAATTAATTGGACTTTGGGTAGTTAGGCGTAGGTAGAGCTATGAGTGACTAGAGTTCACATGTTTACTATAAAGATATTTTAAAATAAAACACTATACACACATACACATACACACACACATATATAGAGAGGTCAGTAGAACAAACTCTTCAAGTAATCTGCTTCCTAACTTTCAACCTCCTTTTAAAGAACGTACATTATACCTAGTAAACATTATGTTGAGTGCATTAATGCCATCATTTTGTTTTAGTTTATGTTGCTTTGTATATATTTATGTGAACTTAAAATGACCTTCATTTTATTTTATATTTTTATTTGTATATCTATTTACATAATTGCTCATTTTAAAACAATGTTTACTTCCACCTCCCCACTTCACCCACCCACCCAGTCATCCCCCATAGCTCTCAGATTGCTCCCTCCTTCCATCGCTCTCTGTCCCCCTCCCCTGTAGGATATCTCTGGTTAATAGTTATCTGTTTTTATTTTGTTGTGTTCTGTTTTGTATTTTAATAACAATACACTTTTTCCCCTTGTCTTATTTGGTTCTTTTAAATTCCTCCTATAAGTGAAACCATTCAATATTTTTCTTTGTCTTTCTGACTTATTTCACTAAGCATAATCCCTTCAAACTCCATTCATGTTGCTGCAAATGGCATGCATTTATCTTTTTTTGTCTGCTGAGTAGTAGTTCTTATTCCATTTTTCTAAATATTTTTCCATTTAAACTGAATTGTCATCAGTTGTTTATATAATAGGATTGCCAACGTATGAAACTTAAATTGAACAGAATAGGGTTTGTCTTATATACTGATGTGTGTGCACTGGTATAAAAACATTATTAGTGGCTTGGGCAGATAATAGATTTGATCTCACTTATGAATGTGTGATGTTGAAGATGTTCATCAGATAGTCTTAAGGGAATAGTTGAGTAGGCAGTTAACATATTTCAATAAGCAGAACCAGAATTGAAAGTTTGTGTTGAAGATAGAAAACTGGGAGGCATCAACATATCTGCAGTACTTTAAAGTGAGGGCAAGAAAAGCGTTTCTAAAAACGGAAACATTGATAAAGAGAAGAAGGAAGCCTTGCAAGAAACTTTAGAGGTTTGTTTAAATCTCGGGACATGTGAGAGACAGCCAGTGCTTCTAGAGAAATCTATAACCAAATTTTATCTACTGCTGAGTTTCATGTAATTCTGTACAAAACTTCATTCTATTTCCTGTTTACAGATGGAAATAACCATGGTTTGGGAAAGTGAAACAACTGACTTCATCTCCTGAGTGATGTAACTGGGATACATTTCTTAATTTATTACACTCCAAAGTCTGAAGTTTTAAACACAGATCTAATTATCTGTAAGAAGTGAGACATTTTCTGTTTTTCTAGTATAAAGTTATCCACTGAAATTACTGAAGTTTCACTTGTCATACACAATGCTATTAGAGGTTAGAAATGCCTGGTTGCTCCCTATTTTACTAACCACAGAACTGATCACAGCTGGGATATGACCCATTATTACCTATTCACTGCTATATAAGATAGTTTATCCTGAGCATAAAAAGAAGTGAAGAAGTCTGGGGGAAGAGAACAGTCACATTACAACAATTCAGTTTTGTTATTATTACATCCGTTCTCCCCTGTCGGTCATATCCTCTCAATTGTTCAGCATTAGCTTGCACTTTAAACACCCTTTATTTTTGGAGGGGCTGGAGAACATTTCATTAAAATCATCATAAAGCCACAACCAATATCAGCTATAAATAATTTCACTGTGTAAGTAGTGGGATATAAACAGTTGCTACTCTAAAACAAAAAGGTGAATAGGATTCATGGGGGACTTACTGAACCCAGAAGCTAAATTTTACCTTCTGTCTCTTTTCTGATATCAGTTGTTTAAAGAGAGAGAGAAAATAACAGAGTTGCTACTAAAGCAGACTTCAGTGACTTTAACTTACTTTATGCTACACAGCACTTAGGATTTATGAGGAAGAGAATGCTTACATTAAATAAATATATATTTAAAAGCAGTCATTATATTAGCAGCATTTAATATCAGACACTGAAGAAAAGGGGTCTTCTAATTCCAAGCATAATTTGTCGACTGTTTGAAATAAAAAACCTCAGGTTCCACCCCAAACTTACTGAATTAGAATCTGTTTTTAACAAGACCCCAAGTTGATACATATATGATAAATTTGAGAAACACATCTTTTAAAATTTCACAGTAGTTATTATTTTTTTAAGGTTCTCTCTGTCCCCTAGTTAAGCAAAAACTTCTAGATTGGTATTGAACCTTAGAGATTATTATTTCCTCAGCTTCTAGCACAAAGGCAAATATGTATGTGTTCACTTTGAATTTGTCAAATTGGAAAAGTATTTGTAAAAGTATTATCACTGTTACAAAGAAAGCAGAAGACAAATGTAAACATAGAGAGAATAAAGATAAATACAAAATTGTTATAAAGAGTTATGTGGGTGGGGGAAGATACATATCAGGACACAGTATACGCTATTTCATTTTTTAGGTGAAATGAATTCCAAAGGAATTAATTCCTTCTGTAACACAGCAAACTCATATAAGCTATACTTAATGCTGCTTGGTTAACTTAGAATTTAATATCAAAAAAAAGTCCTACTATGCTGTGTGTGGCACAGCTATCACCATAGACACATTAGTATATTTGCTTACAATATTGACTTTAAACTGAGTTTATACAAATTTCTTAAAAACCTTTAATGTTGGGTGAACATCTCAAAAATCCTTATCAAGGATCCGGGAGTGTGGCTGGGAATAGCTACCCTGTTCTGCTGATATCATCACGAAAGATCTGATATAATCATGAAAGATCCCTTGGCTGAATATGCACTGTTATGGGTTCATTTGTGTTTCCCAGACAAAGGTAAGCTCTACACCAATACCTCAGATACCTTAATAAAAAAATTGGACAGGGGTAGTTGTAAGATTTAATCAGTCAAAATGAGATAATGCTGGAGCAGAAGGAACTTTAATTCAATACACCTGTTCTTCACAGCGCAGCCAGAATGCCAGGGGAAGTTGGAGGCAGATGCTGGGGTGAGGTCCTGCAGCTGAAAACACCGAGTGCTGGCATCCCCAAAAATTAGGGGACAGGCGTAGAAAACATTCTTCCTCAGAGTCCTTGAAGGGGAACCAACTCTGCTGAATTTGAACGTCAAGTCTTCAGAACTGTGAGAAAATATTTTCTGTTATTGTTTTAGTCATTGATAGTCCTTTTTAAATAGCCCGCGGAAATGTAGATTCACGTATATCTCTTGGTTTTGCTGTTACAAGAATAGCAGTTAGACAGGAACATATGTGCCTTGGTCTCATTTTCAAAGATTCCTGAACTACACCTTGTACAAACAGAACCTAGCAGGATGGACTGGGCTCTCATGGGCTTCAGGCTGAAACAGCTCACCTGCTGATTAAGCTTTAAGACTTGAGTTTGCTGGACTCAAATGCAGTATATTGAAGTTTAGTGGGTAATTCAAACTGCAATATAACGTTAAAGTGGATTTCTTTCTAAACATGAGAAAGAAAATGAAGGCTTTGTATCCACATCTTCCTAATTTGAAAATCTTTCCTTTAACAGTTTACCATATGAGAGCTTTACCAAAGGCTCTGTTTGAGTAAGGAAAAGGATGCTAGGTTCCCAGGTTTGTAGAGGAGGTGAATTAACAAAGAAACTTGGGGACATTCTATTTTTGTTGGGGTTGAAGTCTTGGAAATTCCCTGCAGTGGGTGCATAACTGTGTCAACAAGCAGAGGTGCTTAACTGAGTAAAGGCCATCTTTTGTGAAGTCTTGGTGTGCAGCAGCAGAGATTTCTGAATCAACTGTCAAAGAAATCATCATCAGCCTGATTTATTATTAAGATCTAAACTAAAATAGCATATCAATGGAGAGTCTTCCTCTCTAGCTTTTTTCTGACATAGCAGCTCTTTTCCAATAACCCAAGTATTTATTCTGACTAAATATCTTCATGATGCTTACCTCTTGCTCTGAAATGATAATATGTGTTACAATTTTGTATTGTTTGCTAGTCCTTTGAGTACAGGAACCTTGACTATATTAATCTTAACTAAATCTTCAGTGGAGAGATGCTCCTGTAATATTAATGGGCTCAAAGTATTTGTGACCAAATAGTCCAGGAAACTGGATCAAGAGAAGTATGCAATGAATGGGATGGTTTGTGACACCCATTTTAAAGCAACCAGATGTCATTTGTAGTGTTTGAGGGACTGGTCATCATGCTGATAAAGTTTTAAGTATATGTGTAAACATGCAAAGCATTTAGTTACCCCACTCTCTCCCTTTACCCTGTCATCTCTCATACATACTCAAGTCTACCTATTTATAAAATTACTGAAAGCCAAGACAACAAAATATTTAATTCATGAGTCTCAGCAGAGGTTTATTTTAAGATTAGGTAAATATACACTGGAGGACATTTAGTGTTCATCCCATTATGTATTGAGAATGCACTTATCTGTGAGATGATCACTGATTTTCTGGGCCCCTTTTTAGAAATTTATAAAGTAAATGTTAATTTGATATATGGAGTCATCAGTGCTAATATAGGAAATAGACAATGTTGTAGTGAACATAGAGGTGTATAATTAAATCAAAATTAAAAGGAACCTGGAAAAATTTCCTATCATTATATGGTGAAATTTAGATTGTGATGTAACATGAGTAAAAACTAGGTAAGTGAGAGTGTGTAATTGAGAGTGTGTGGGTTGTATGTGTGCATGTTATATGTATTTGTATGTGTGCATTTGTGGTTCCATCAGTAGTGGGGATGAGGCACAGATAAAGCTATAGATGTTCAGCTCATTAGTAACAAAAATATGATTGCCGTAACATATATTTTTCATCTAGCTCACAGAGATTAAAAAGTTTAATAATATCAAGTGTTGTACCAAATGCAAACCAAGACTTTTGCTTATAGATTGCTGCTAGGGATGTAAACTAATACAACCATTTCAAAACTGTGATTACCATTTAAGTTAACATATTCATATGATTTAACACAGTAATTATAATTTTAAGTACATTCCCTTCACCCAAAAAAAAAAGTTATTATGTGTATGCAGCATTAAAGAGCACAACATTTTTTTTGACAGCACTGTTTGCATGGAAAAATTAAGAATGCCCAACTGGGAAAATGTTGACTGTACTGGAGAAAAAGGATTATTATTCAATTCTGTATAATTTAGCTTTAGTGAAATGGGAAATTATGAAAGGGCTTGTAATCATGATTAACTACACAGCATTAACTTTGTTAATAATATTGACTGAAATAAAAGCAGTAGGATGTGGACTGAGGAAAGGACAAGAGATATAGTTATTAGGTGCTATCGATAGGATTTATTGATTGGTTGTGCAGAGTGAGAAAGGTTGTGGGGAGTGACTCATGCAACTAACTCAGTTTATGGTTTTGCTAATTATTGAGACATTAAGTACAGGAAAGAAAGCCAATTGAAAAGATGTGAAGAGGAAAGTTAGAGCTTCCTAAATGAATAATACAAGCATTCAAACATTAATCAGCTATTCTTATATACCCTATAGTCATTTGCAGAGCACAGGGTGTTTAATAGTTTATGTTAAAAAAAAAAAAGCTGGAATGTTGTCTTGGGAATTTATTTCTACATTCTGCTTTAAAAACACCATGGTATTCCTTGCTTCATGGCTCAATAATTTTTTTCAAACTTAAAAATAGCTTGTCTATCCATTTATTTCAAAATGAGAGGATGTTGTTTTCTGTTGTTTGTGCCATTGTATATTCATAGATCACTTTTTACAGCTCTCTTATCATTCCTGACACTTCAAAAGAAGATATTATCCTAAGCTGGTACTTAGTTTAATCTGCATATGGGGTGGTTTGTTTTTCTCTTGTTGATCCTTGAAGACTTTCATTATTCTATTCCATATGGCAAAAGTGGGTACATATTTTGTGAGCATCTGCAAAGCAATATTTAATACCCTTGCATTCCTAAGAAATTATGTTCAGGCTGACACATGTTTTCACAACCAAAGTAGTTAAAATGTGTAATGCCATACTGCCTATGCAGAATGAGTATCAATTGTCAGTTTTGCTGAACATTAAGAAAGTTACCTCATGCTCTTTAATTTATTTTGGACAAAAGTGACTCATATGTTCATTTTTTTATTATTTTATATTTCATTCAAATGCCCACTAGAGAAAATAGTGTCAGGATAAAGTTTTGTTCAAAAGTGATATGGTATTGCAGATGATACCATGAACTTCATGTTTATATACCCTATTCATACAGAAGTGACTGAATTATTGGATATTAGTACTTTGAAATTTGTAACCTTGAAAACAAAAACTCAACCTTCTCATGCTGCTTTTGTATAAATGTTTTAGTACTGCTTTTGGAATCCATAGACCAAATAAGGAAATAAATACCATTGCTTCAAATTTTTAAGTCAGAACTTTATTTCCAAACATCAAAATCATTATTTAGTCACTTAGCCTCTGAAGAAACTTTAGATGCTACCAAAACTTTAACAAGACAATAAAGGGCCAATGTGTTTTCACCCTGTAGAGAATGTAAATAGAATTACTCCAGGAGACTTCATTTCAGTGTATAAGTTCTTAAATGCTTTTTATAAAATCATTTTCATGGCTTTGAATTAATATTTTCTAAAACAAGCTAAATCTGATAAACATAATGGTTCTACCAGGAAGTTTTCTAAATTGTGCAGAAATTACTAGGCACTGCTGTTAAGATATCTTTTTATTCTTAAACACAGGGTGAACTTTTTTTTTTCTGGAAAGAATAAAATATTAATTACCTTCAATTCTTGGCCTATCTTTTTCCTGTAGTAAATATTCAACTCTATCATGATAGCCAGGAAGCAAATAGTGCCAATCCATTTACACATGGAAATTACTGTATCTTAATAAAACTTTATTTATAGATCTAGGAAGTAGGGTCAATGGACCAGTTTATCAACCTCTCCACTAGTTATTTTACTCCTTTGGGGAGACACAGCACATGCTTTCACTGTTTAAGAACTCTGAAGTGTTGTAAACCAGTATTAATTCGTTATAATAAAGTAATTAAAGAAATACAAAATTTTGGCCCTCCCTGGTAGTGCAACAGGTTAGGATGCAGCACTGTAAGCCAGCTGTAGCTGCTTCAGTGTGAGTTCAATCTTCAGCCTGAGGTGACCCACATGGTGCAGCAGACCTCTCCTGACCGACCCATTGCTCCTCTCAGCAGTATAGTTCATCGATCTGCCTATTATGCTCCCCACTCTGTCTTTGGTGAATCCTCTCACTGCCCCTGCACCTCTGGCTTGTACTCCAGTTCTGTATGAATAAATAAATAAATCTTTTTTTAAAAGTACAATTTTTTTAAAAAATATTAAACTATATCAATGAAAGGCATGCAATATTATCTCCAACAATAACTTTCCTAGTTATTTATTCAAGGACTCAAACACTAATAGGAAAAAAGTTATGTATTGCCATATAGCCATATAGCAGTGTCATTCATAATAGCCAAGAGATGCCCAACAATGGATGAGAAGATGAAGAAATTGTGGCATGTGTGCATGATGTGCACTCAGTGGAATACTACTCAGTTATTAAGAATATGACATAGTGCCTTTTGATGCAAAATGGTGAATCTTGAGCTGACTATGCTAAGTGAAATAAGTCAGAAAGTGAAAGAGTTGTTGGATAGTAATACTGGTTTGTAAACTATAAATAAAACAAGAAAAGAAACTGTTAAAAAAAAAAAAAAGCTTTAACTGTGAAAAAGAGTTACTACCAGAGAGGGAAGAGAAGAGGGGATAGGGGTAACAGATAGTATAGTTGCACCGGAGAATCCCCAAATTATAGTTCTTCAAGTGAATATCAAATGAATAGAACTTGATTAAAAATAAAATACAGGAAAATACCTCAATAAAGCTTTCAAAAAATGTAATGTGTCTTATGTAGTATATGCAAAGTTAAAGATCATTGGTACAATGAAGAAAACATCAATAGTATTTGGGGAAATTTTAGTTCTTTAATTAATTTTTCATGCCAACATTTTTTTCCTTCTGTTTATTTGTATTTTTACATCATTCTTCATTTTGTACATTTTTCATTTCAGGTGTAATACCCATGGATTTTCCACCCTCAGTTCACCCATCAGGTCATCACCATAGTCTTATGCACTCTTCCTACCCCAGTTTTAATCCCAATCCCCTTTCTACTCAAGTAAAATATCTCTGGTTTATTGTTGTTTATTGTTTTCATTTTTACTTTATTACAATTGTTTCCCCTCCCCCACCCTGGGTCCTTATTCTCCTTATATGAGTAAAACCATCTGTGGTATTTTTTTTCTTTCTGGCTTATTTCCCTAGATATGATCACTTCCAGCTCGATCCATGTTGTGGCAAAAGGCTTTAGTTTATCTTTTTTGATTGCTGAATAATATTCCATTGCGCATAAGCACCATATCTTTTTAATCCAGTCACCTTTTTTTTGGGCATTTGGGTTGATACCACATCTTCCCTATTGTAAATAGAGCAGCAATAAACATGGTGGTTCAGGTGTCCTTTTGAATCTATGTTTTTGTGTCTATTGGGTAGATACCTAGGAGTGGGATTGCTGGGTCATATGGGATTTCCATATGCGGTTATAGTGGTTTGCATTTCCATCAACAGTGTAGGAGAATTCCTTTCTCTCCACATCCTCACCAGCATCTGTCATTGTAAGTGTGGTGTTAATATGTACCATTCTCACTGGTGTGAGATGGTACCTCATTGTGGTTTTAATTTGCATTTCCCTTATTACAAGTGATGATGAACATTTTTTCATCTGCTTGTTGGCCATCTGCATTTTCTCTTTGGAAAAATGTCTTTTTAACTCTTGTGCCCATTTTTTGATGAGGTTGTTCATTTTATTTTTGTTAAGTTTCATCAGCTTTTTGTATATCTTTGTGATCAATCCTTTTCAGTGGTATAATATGAAAAATTTGTCCCCAAATCAGTGAGGTGTCTCTTAGTTTTCTGTCATGTCTCTTTTGCTGTACAGAAGCTCTTTAACTTGATGTGGTCCCAGCTGTTTATTCTTTCTTCACTACCCTTGCTTTGGACAGTGTATCTATAAAGATGTTACTGAGGTGTATGCCGTGTAGTGTTTCACCCAAATTTCTTCTAGATATTTTATGATTTGGGGGCTTATGTCTAGTTCTTTAATCCATTTCAAGTTGTTTTTTTTTTTTTGTGCATGGTGTGAGGCAGTAATAATCTAGCTTCATTTTTTTTTACGCTTACCCCAGTTTTCCCAGGACCATTTGTTGAGCAAACTTTCTTTGTTCCGCTGAATGTTCTTTGCTCCTTTGTCAAAGATTAGCTGTTCATAAACCGGAGTTTATAACTGGATTTTCTATTTGAATCCACTGGTCTGTATGTCTATTCTTGTTCCATTATGGCTTTGAAGTGTGGCTTGAAGACTGAGAGTGTGATTCCTGTTGGAGTGTAAAATATTGCCGCGTTCAATAACGACCGATGCCCATGTCCAATGCAAAAACAAACAAGATATTATTATGCTAGCTCGAGCCGGGATCCTTCCTTTATGTGCCCTGTCACAGCAGGCTCACCTCTCAAGGAAGGATCCCGAAGATCTATAGAGTGGGATTTATAAAGGCAGTTAGTAGGGCTGGGGATTTTCCACTGAGTACGTCTGTCTGTCCGTTGGTGGTGGGTGCCTGCAAACTCCTGTTTATCCAGATGTTAGGGACACAGCAGACAGACAGACAGACTCTGGGACCTTATCTTGATCAGGCAGGACTCTAGGCTTATCTCTGGGAACCCACACACGGCCAGCACCTTCCAGGAACAATGGCTCAGGAGGGGGCGAGCTGTCTAGAGGGAACTAACTTTTTACAACATTCCCAACAATGCCTCCATTCTCTTTTGTGTGTGTTATTCGAGGTATTTTGTGGTTCTATATAAATCTCATCAGAATTTCTTCTATTTATTTGAAGTATGTCATTAAGATTTTTATTGGAATAGCATTAAATATGTGTATCACTTCTAGTAGGATGGCCATTTAATGATGTAAATTCTTCCAAACAATGAGCAGGGCATGTTTTTCCATTTCTTTGTGTCTTCTTATATTTCTTTTAACAGTGTTTCATAATTTGTTGCATAGGTTATTACCCTTTTGTTAGGTTTATTTCCAAGTATTTGAATTTTTTGTTTTAATTATAAAGGGGATGGTTTTCTTTCTTTTTTTTTTTTTTTGATATTTTTTCTTGATTTCCACTTCTCCTGATTGGCTGTTTGTGTATAGAAAGGCTACATCACACCAACATTTACTAAACAGGAATAGGAAAAATAGTGATGGAAAAAACAGCCCCAATCTAAGGAAGCCCACATTAAATAAGTTCATTGAGGAACATGCCTGATTGACTTGGGCTAGTATTTTCTACTGTCAGAAGTAAAAAGAACTTAGTAAAGATTATTTAAATCCCTCTGCCCTTTTTTCCCCTATATTTTATCTCCAGGTCTATGTCCCAAGTAGCAGATTGAAATTTTCATGACATAATAGGAAGAGCACAAGATATAAAAAATATTCTTATATTGGAAATGGAATTGCACTATACAAAGGTTGTAGCATTTGATCAGAATATAGGTAATATGATGATGAAAATGGTGGATATTCCTATTGTTTCATATTTTTGTCAGCTTCAGCTCCAGCCCCATATCCACCTAGAATAAGATTATGTTGATTGCATTGTATTTCATGTTTTATATTTGTGTTATCCAGAATATTTTGGATGCTTATTTTAATAAAATATTAATCTAGAGCCAATATGCATTTCAGTGCAAGTGACATATAACAGTATCTATCTTGATTATGCTACAGATGACTAAGGTTTAGAATTATGCTGGTGTGAACTCAAAAAGAAAATATTTTTCTAATATCCTCGTTTCTTTCTTGAATAGTTTTGGTAATCCATTAATATGCTATTTGAACTACTTATAAGCTAAATTCATTTGAGTTTTTACACTCAAAACCTCAGCACTTGTTGTCAGAGGGACACTATAATTAACTATTATTTCAAAAAAATGTTTTCAAGAAAGACATATTTTCCTACTTTAAAGTATTTCACAATATATATATATATACAAATGAAAATGCTTGTTTTCAGTGTGCTTATTTAATTTAACTGACGGTTACTATGAATGACCATGTATTTTCAAAGCCTAGCAAGTAACACTGACTGCCTTTATGTAAGAAATTTGTTATTTGCTATTCTCTCTTCAGTGACTTTTTGGTTCCCAAGAATTAGTTAAAATGTAATCTGAGTGGTGGTAATTTTATGGGGATTATATGTGAGAGGAGAATGAACAATGATGTGGATAATATATAAAAAAATATTTAATTATCTCTAAATAAAAAATCTAATAATAATCAAGCCAAAGATTTGATCCCTTATAGGAAGATTTCCATTGTAGAACGTTCTCATAGTTTTCTGTACTGAATATGACATAGATGATTGAAGGGAGGTGTCAGACTCACCAGTTTGATGATAGGTAATTGTGAACACTTTAATTAAGGTCATCCTGTAACAGTAGTGGCAATAACAAGAATTTTGTTTGATGGAAAAATT
>NW_004567107.1:61496985-61505905 GCF_000260355.1 Condylura cristata | reverse complement strand
TTTTTTTTTTTCTCTTGCTTTCTCTCTCATGTTACTTTTTTTTCCTTGCCTACCTTGTGTAGCACCAGAAAAACTTCAAAATCACATTGAGAATGTGATAGTTATAATTTCAGAAGGTAGGTCAGGATCAACCTGCATTTTCTTACTCTCTTTTGTAGTTTACCTCATATAGAGTGTAAAGTAACCTTTAAAAATACCATGTTACCTACACTACTCCCAAATAGCTCTGTTTTCTTCTTACAAATCTTCAAGAATCGTTGGGTTATAACACAATGCTCTTCTCACTAAAAATGCATAGGTTTTTCTGACTTGCATATTTTTCCTTAAAAAAGAGTATAGATTACCCTCTAACGCATTTTAATCTGCGTATCTCTATATTTGTAGGTAATATACCCCACCCAAAGTACAGCACGAGGTGTCCATCTGTAATGCACTCTGCTTTTCGATGTAAGTCTGAGGCATTTCCTTATTGTATAAACTAGTTATCTAGAAAATTGCCATTATTTCAGAAAAGTGCAATTTTTTCAAATTATGTAGGTATTATGTGCTCTGAAGGGTACTTTGAAAATGACAGGTTTTCCAAAGAAAGTCTTAAAAGCATTTATGGGAGTCCAAAAAAAAGTGCTTCCAGTAAGAGGAAAACCACTTTGATTCTGTTAAATAGATCACCCAAATTATTCTCTATACAGCTTTTCTCTGTAAAGTCGTATTTTCCCCAGTTCTTTTCATTTTCATTTCCATAATTGTTCTTCCTAAGATTATTATATGTAATGTAATTTTGATTACATTAATGGGCTAGTTTATAGGAAATATTCAAAAACAGAAACATAATATAAAAAGGAGGTCAACTGGAAAACTCACCCTATTAGATTTCAACTATAAGGCAGGCTTATTCTAGAATTTGCATTTATGATTAAATCATTGGTGTAGTTTTCTCTCAGGCAGCTTCTTTAAGATAGAGAAATAGCTTCAATGTTTGCTGTTGGTCTTCATACTAAAAAATATTGCCCCATTTTTATGAAAATATTATGAACATATATTTGCTTAGGCTTTTGTTGTTATATAATCCTAAGAACTTGAAAACAGGGCATCAAATACACAATTTCAACTTTTCAAAGATAATTTGTGATTTAGAATTCTTTGGTGTCAAAAGTAAGTTCCTACATATGAGGGATACAGTATCTTTGGAACACTGCAAAATTACATCATGTAGGTGGACAGTAAACAGACAGATACAAGCAAGTGAACTTCAGAAAAATAATGAATGATTTTAAAAAATAGTTAATATGGAAAAGGAAGCAAGCTGGATAACTATTAGGAGATTTCAAGTGTTCTGCATTACTCTGAAGTTATTTTGAAATCATTGTTGAGAGTCACACTTTGTTGCAACTTGCAGCATTACAGTGCTTAAAAACATAACCCAACAAAATACAATCAGCTGCATAGTTTTAAGTGACCTAAAGTTCTGAAACTTATATTTGTTATTTCTTTACATTTTATAGCCATTTAACTAGGCTCCATGAATAGACACCATATTTTAAGATTGGACAAGACTACAGTTATAATTGTATAAGGAGACTTCACAGTCTACTTGAGGATTTTAATGTATTTTTGAAGGTCTGAGGGAACCATATAATTTTGTACAATATCTTAAAATGATACCTACCTGCCATAAAGTGTTATATCCTCTGTACTTTGAAATTACTATTAAAATCTTAAAGATAGATCAATAAATGGTGGGTGCCATAAATATGATGCCATCTTAATGTAATATAAAAATTACATTTTAAAGAGTATTGATTTTGTCATGAACATTTAATCAGTTATCAGATATGCTAGATATTATTTGAGTTTTTCAATTTACAATTTTTCCCTCCTCAGTTATTGTAACCCACAAGACACAAACCTACTTAGAAGTTTGTATATATGTATATACATTCATGTATAAAAACAATTGTGCTTATAAAATTTAGGGAAGAGAATTAATTTTCACCTGTAATTGGTGAAAATATTCATTCAGTCAGAAATTGGAAAATGAACAACTATTGTACAGTGCCTGTTTGCAATAGCAGATGCTGAGATCCTTGTAATATATCAACTTATATATATATCCATAATTTTACCTGCTGGTTCAATTGTAGTAAGGTAGTTGTAGTTAATTTGGCGTTTTTTAATGAAGTAAAAATACCAGATACCAGTCACTCATTGTATACAAATGTCCTCAACAATCCTATACCAATTAAATGTATTCACATTATGTGTTCCAAATTATGTGACTAATGTCTACAACAAACAAAAAAAACACATAAACATCCAAATACAAGGTAAGTGTGTTTATTTAGAAGGAATTGAGATTTAAGATAAAATGTTACGAGGGAACTTTTAAAGACTCCTCTCATTTCTTTTTGATCATTGAGGGACACTTGTATGTCCCAGTACAGTCAAATACTACTCAAATAGATGGGAGAAGCTCATTTTGGTAAATTTACTATCTTTGTGCCAAATCTTCAACTTGAGAAGCTTTGTGAAGGGGAAATTACCTATTTGATAGTACACAGAGTGAGAGAGGCAATGGAAGACACATTTCAGGTCTTTTCAGACCTCTGAACCCCACAAGAATTCATCTCTACTCATCTCTGAACATCAAGTGTCCTTAATATATTGGTGCCACCCAGACTGAGAGAAAAGCTAGTACCAAGAACTCCAGATTTTATCCTTGTGGTCTCAGCAATAATGAGGGACTAGCAGGAAAAACAACCACAGGTGTGGTGTCCAGCAGAGGAATAAGGAAAGTATGTGTTACTTGCGTGCTGCAGAGGAACTATGAAAATAGGAACAACATCCTTCATTTCGGTCCTCAGATCTGTGTTTAACAAATGGATTTATTTTTAAACAAAATGTGGATGTATACATGCAGTAAGTCAATTTAAACTGTAATGTAACAGTCATCTTTATACAATATATACATGCTAAGTAGATCTGATATTTTAATACTGATATAATGTGTATGTAAACATACATGCATATACACACGTACACACACATGTTTTGTTTTGTTTTGTTTTGTTTTGTTTTTGCTTCAAAGACTCATGGTTAAATTTTAAGTAGTTGACTTTTAATTTATTCAGAGTGCCTTCTCAAAAAGTGAATCTAGAGTGATCTGTTATGTGTTATGTTTTGTAATTTCTGCTTAGCTAATACAGGTTCTGAACATTTTTACACATCATGAAATTAAATTATTTGAGCCATCTGTCTTTTGTACCAACTTTGCTTTGAGAAAAACTGATTTTCTTTTTATGGGAGAAAAACCTCCTTAAACAGTTAAAATATATATATATATATATATATATATATATATATATAAAACACAAGAACTAAGAAAATTAGCAGAAAGCAAAAGTTCGTAGAGTCTTTTTCCCTTTAGGGCGTAATGAAAAACCTGATGCAGAATAGCTTTGTAGAAGGGGGTAGGATGCTTCATATATTGATCCGACCATTCTGGATAAATGCATATTCAAAATGAGTCAAGATTGATACTTCAGTGAGTATTTACAATGTGCTTATGTAGCCTATTTACTTTCCTTCCCAAAGTCCATCCAGATCTTATCTTCTATGCTTTATAATTCAGATGCCAGGAAATACAGAGCTGGAATGAGGAAAACATAGTTCAAAAATAGTGTCTCTGCTAGGTATTTAGGAAATAATATTATAAGAAATAGTATTATAAGAAAATTTTTTAATCCAGTAGTATTTTCAAAAGACATAAACATTTAAAATCTGAACAAGCAGACATTGTCAAAGTGGATACATAGTAATAATACCTATACGAGTAGTGAATAATTTTTGAAAATTCTCTAATATTTGTTAACAATTCTATTGACCTTTAAGTTTTAAATGTAACTATTGAAATCCATAAGTAAATTACTATACTTGAATCTCTGCAGATGGTTATTAATTTTATATGTATATTTATATCAAGGAAATGGATGTTGACTGATATAATAATGCCCAAAAGTTTATTAAAAAAGCAATCCTTGGCATTATACATAATTAATAATTATTAATTATTCTTTCAAAAATACTTTGACAGGTATTGTTCTTATAGTAAAAAAAAAGATAAAAATGCTTGCAGTTGTAACATGACTTGAAAAATGTTATGTAATCATGAAGTACCTGGGTTTTGAAATTGAGTTTCTGACTAATTTAGATCCACTTTGTATAGTAATTCATAAAATTTTTAATATTTCATCTAGGCACTAATATTTAGCAACTAAAGTATACTAAAAGAGAGTAGCTTCCTAACTGTGCTAAAGGTTAGTAAAGTAGATTATCTGAAGTAGTTTGACACAATTGCTAATAAAGGTAAAATTATTGATTTAATATTTGATGCTTATTGTTTACATATTTCAGCTACCTTCTTATTAAGCCTAAGTACATGCCTACACATAACAGCAGTAAAAATGGAAATGTAATTAAATTTGAAACAGTGATACGATTTGTCAGGTTGGATAATATATTACTGAACTCACTGTCTTTGATTAATATTCAAGTTCTATGCATGCTACTGAATAACTAAGCCACTATGTCTCTAAGCCTAAGGGAGGTTGTTCATCTTCTTTGTTTGGTTAGGGGTATTCTGTAAAGTAATAGATAGCTAATAGATTTTTAGCATTTATAAGTTAATGACAAGTGTATTTTCCATTTATGTCCAAATGTTAAAAAGGTTTAGGAGAGGTATACTGATCATAAGAGAATTTGAGCAGATACCACAATAGTGAATTTAAAAAAATAAGACCTCAAATTATTCATGTAAAATTAAGACTGTATTATCTAACACATAATGTACGTGTGTGGATCAAATGAGAATGCATAGTGAAAAGCATGGTGTATATGACAGGTGTACTTTAAACTATCCCATTTCAATCCATTGGAATTTTCCAGCAGACAAAATTTGTATTGGTTTTATTTATCTGTGATAGTTATATCAATATGATCATATAAAAACCAGAAAGCAAACTAAGTGGACATTAGCTTAAAGTAGGCTATGTGGACTAAACAAGATAACCTCTACTTCTTGGCTTCTTGACTTTAAGGATTCACTTTAGAGAGCTTCTTTTGCCCTTTAAAGGTAATCCAAGCAAAGGATTCAGACTCATTGCAAAAAAGAATTAGTTTTAAAATGCATACATACATGCATACACGCATGCATATATATGTATAGAGATTTATATATGTCATATGCAGTAACAGTAGCTACTGAAATAATTTAGACTTTTCTATCACACAGGTTTGTTCATTCCAAGTTTATGTTCTATCAAGAAGTAAAACTTCAGCATCATTTGAATACTATATATATATATATTAACATCTCACCTCAGGATGCAAGCATATCTTCTCCAGAGTCTGGTTGGATGAATTGATTATTTCAGTAAATTCCACCATAAATGTTGTGTGTGTGTTTCAAAAACATAGCCACTTGGCTATCATCCAAGAACCTGGATTCTCCAAAAGGTCTCTTTGAAAACATAAATAATGGTAATTCATTTCTATTTATAGTTTCATTCATATGCTATTTGTAGTCAGAATAGATTAGTTATTTCACCTACTCTATGGTTTACAATTCTTATACCTGTTCAGGCACAGTTACTAAAAGTCACAGTGTCTGGGCCCTCCCTGGTGGCGCAGCGGGTTAAAGCACTGCACTAAAGAAGCTGAAACCACTTCCGCATGAGTTCGATTCCCGCCTGCTCCCGAGGTGACCATATGGTGTGGCAGACCTCTCCTGACTTGCCCGCTGCTCCCCTCAGCAGTGTACTTCATCAATCTGCTTGTGCTGCTCCCCACTCTGTATCTGGTGAAGTCTTTCGCCACCCCTGAGTCTCTGGCCTGTACTCCAGTTCTGTATGCACAAATAAATAAAATCTTAAAAAAAAAAAAAAAAGTCACAGTGTCAAGACAAAAATGGGTTACTTAATAGCTGCTGTCTTTATAAAAGGTTATTCATAGTTGGGATAATAACCATATCTAGACTCAACTTTCTAATTATTTGGGAAACATAATTAGTCTCTATTAAGAATAAAATAGACTATAGTAACTGTAAATCTAAACGAATGATGGATATTCTTCTCTAGTTTGTAAATTATTGTGAATGGGCATAGTGGGTTATCTGAAATTGAATGGAAGTTTGTAATATCAAATCTGCATTAGTGTGACTCATAAACATCACAGTGAATTGAAAAATGAATACTTGTCCTAAATGTGTGTTTTGTGCCTGTGATTTTCCATACCTTGAATCAGTTGGGTTAAGGATGTCATGTTCTTATAAGGAGATATTTCCATTTCTTAGTACAAAACAGAATGTAAGCAGATGTGAAATTTGATTTATACTTAGTTTCCTAATACATTAGTCTTGCTGGAACAAATCTATGTTTCAAATCAAATTTACATCTTACCTGATTATAGTTGTACTATGTAGCATTTCTTTTTCTAATTTCTTTCTTTCTACTCTGTGAAATGGAATGAAGATCAATGTCAATAGTCATTGAAAAGTTTTGATAATGTGACTTCAAGAAGAACAGATAGAAATTATTTTAGAATACAGATGTAGAAGGCAGACATTACAGAATTAAGAATTTTCTTGTCAGTGCTATCCAAACAGAGAATAGAAATGGAATTTATGGAAGAATTTGTTAAAATAACCAAACAATTTTTCTATCCAGAATCTGGAAAAGGTATGCTTACTTCCTGAGGTTGATGCTTAAAAATTAATACCCACCTGAAGCTGGAGTTTTACTTCTTGAAAGAAACATAAACCTGGAATGAACATTTGTGTGATTGAAAATTCTAAATTATTCCAGTAAACCAAAGGCAGTTAATCATCTATGAAGTTTTGAGTAATGCAGTTACCTATAAGACATTAATATTTAACTTGGGCTATCCCATTATGAGAAATTACAAATGGGATCATTATGGTACAATAAAATCTGACATATCTAAAGATCTTATTCTCTAATATTTACTTTCCAAAGCAGTATCAAAAAAAAGTATAAAAAAAATTCTGTTTTTTTTTCTTTTTTGTAATTTAAGACTGACAAACATTTTAGTCAGAACTGTGGACTTCTTATAATTTTAATTATGAACACACTCTTCTCTCTTTTTTCTAGGAACTAAGATTTTATAACTCTAAACTCCTTTGTATTATGTGTTATTATGAAAAGTTACCAAGGCTTTAGGTCATTTTGTGTAGATGAAAGGGTATGTACTAACAACTGGTAAATGTTTATATTTTTCCATATTCCAGAATTTACTTTCTAAATAGTATTCATATTGCCTCTGTGTTTACCTATTTTCCTTCTAAGTCTAGTCTGTAATTTTTTTTCACAAGATTATGCCACTATAACTTTTGTGTGCATATTTATGTAATGAGCTGTGTTCCCTTAATTTTTGATACTTACTACCTTTATTTAATTGAACTCCAAGTTCAGGAGTAAGAAAACTGGTGAGTTGGCTTTTATATGAAAACCATGGTTAGCATTTGTATTCTGTCACTTATTAAAGAAGTTATTATATAACAGAAATACATGTAATAACAGAAATCAGTATTCATGCATGTTTTCATATATTAATTAACATAATGTTTTATAAAAGTTACCCTGTGTCTTCAGCTCACAAAAAGAAAGAGTTGCCAGTTTTCAAAAATAGAATCAAACACTTTCCTAGATGAGGTATATAGAGAAAAAAAATATTACTGACATGAATAGGTTTCAGAAGAATATGTTTCTGTCCTGTATCATTATAGATAGACACATACTCATATTAATGTGCTGGGTAACATTCTAATTTTCAATAAATTAATAATGAGATTTAATACTAGATTGAGCAACACACCATTTTTGACAGTTAAAACCTCCTTTGCTGGGTGAATGGAAGACCCAAGCACTTTGTCAGTGTCTACTGTCCATAATGTGTTTTTAGCCAAGGATAATATTCACTTAATCCTTATGAAATAGTTATATGCCATATAGCAAAGAGAGAATTCCATTCCATTTGCTCCCATTCTGATGTTATTGATTGCAGATATAAATTATTTATAACCAGTTAATCCTTCAGAAAGTGTTTTTTCTTTTTTTTCCTCATGTAGCCTTTTTAAGAAGTTACAGTAAAAAATAAAAAAAAAATAGCAGTGAAAGGCCAGTAATTTCAGTAAATATTGTACTTCCTCTTGACCATCTGTAATGGAAGATAGATTAACAAGTAGATTTTTCCTAGTGAAAGCTGACCCCAGTATAATAAACCAACTCCTTCAAATTTTATAACTAAATCAAGAGTTCCAGAATATTCTTAGCCCACTGCTTATTGCAGAATCAAGAGTTGTAAGCAATCAAAGATAATTGAAAACAGTGAAAGTATATAGAATCAAAGGAAACTTTAAAAATTGTGTAATTAAAATGTTTTGACATTCTAGGTGGAGTTATGAATGAAAAATAAAATTTCTTGAAATATGGCACAAATTAGCTTAAAATCTGTTAAAGCATAATATTCACCAAAAGGCATTTCTACAAAATTAAAACTGATTTTAAATTTTAGCTAAGACTAGTTCCCTCAGTCTGACATGGAATGTTCCAGTGTCCCAAATATATTAATATGTATTAATATCCCAAATTAAAAACATGAAACCATGGATAAGAAACCATTTACAACTCTCTATGATAAATAATATTCTGCATTCTCCCTTTTAATTTTTTACCTCATTTTAAAAGGTGTAAGTTGAACTCTGTATTAAACTATATTATTGTGAATAAAAAAAGTTGAAATTTTTTCTTTTCATTTTTCTCCAAACAAATACTGTTATAATGTGTTTTTAGTATATATATATATATATATATATATGTGTGTGTGTGTGTGTGTGTGTGTGTGTGTG
>NW_004567107.1:61486031-61496885 GCF_000260355.1 Condylura cristata | reverse complement strand
TGTGTGTGTGTGTGTGTGTGTGTGTGTGTATTCCATATATATATATAATTTCCACCTTTTTAAGGATTAACCCATTGAAACCCAACCCTGAATAATACATTCTGTTTCCCAGGGTATAGTCTATGCACAGGTTACTTTTAGTGCATAAATTCTTGAGACCTCTTCACCTAAAAGTGGAGAATAATATATATGTATGTACAGGGAAATTTGAATTTTAATCAAAGACTATAAATAAGTACTAACAAATTAAGAGGCTTCAAGGAAAACTTTGAAGTCTAACTTCCTGGTTTTAATTAGCATTTACTTCCCATATAAATTAGGCTACATTACTTATTTATCCTATTATTTGTTTTAATATCTCTAAAATGGTGATACAATGGCACATACCCAGTAATGCTGACACAATCTTTATGGACGTAGTCCAAAGAAAGCATTTCCAATGTATCTGAGTCACGATGGGTACCTTCTTTTCTAGGAATCTAGGAATAGGTTGTTTCATCGCCAGTAACTTTCTGATTAGTTGATGTGTGTGTTATGTTCATTATTGCGTATTTTGAGTCATTGATATACATTTCTCAGTAAAAAATAACTATTATAATTATGGGTACTATATTAGCCCTTAATAAACATTAGCAATTTTCATTCCCCATCTTGGCAAACACTGCTTCCCTATATCATTGTCAGTGGACAACTGCATTTAAGATAAACCTTTTTTTTTTATATTACATCAGTTAGAGTATTAAATTATTAACATAAATAATTAATGTAAATTTCTTGGTGATTATGGCAAGTTCACAAAGATGGGAAACATGAAGTTTCTCTTCTAACAATGTCCCTGTGTTTTGCATCCCATATTGTTATATGATTAAGCAAATTGTGTCAATTATACAGAATGCGTATTGCAAAGTCTTCTTTAGAAGAAAGATTTTGCTGAGTAAATGTAGATTTCACCCAAGTCTCACAGGAATTAGAAACAATCTGGAGGACAGAAGCACTAAATTGTGTTTCTTTAATCTGATTAACTGCAAAGACCACATACCAGCTGAGAACGTTGTAGAAATGCAGTATTTCTTTTTCTTTAGAACTTTTAAGTAAGCATACGTTGTTATTAGGAATGGAGAGTAAGAATGTTTATGGGATCTACATTTATACTCAAAGTCTACTTATAAAAGTCATTGTTGCCTTAAAAAAGGAAATATGGTTGGTTCTGTTCACTGAAGCATATGGAGTGGGGGACTTTAACATTAAAAATGACTTAATTTTGGGCCCTCCCTGGTGGCGCAGCGGGTTAAAGCACAGCACTGAGAATCTAAAGCCGCTTCCGCATGAGTTCGATTCCCGCTTGCCCTGGAGGTGACCACATGGCGTGGCAGACCTCTCCTGACCCGCCCGCTGCTCCCCTCAGCAGTGTACTTCGTCGATCTGCCTGTTCTGCTCCCCTCTTTTTCTCTGTTTAGTCCTCTCACCCTCCGCATCTCTGGCCTGTACCCCAGTTCTGTATGAATAAATAAATTTTAAAAAAAAAAAAGACTTAATTTTGATAGAAGGACACCTTATCAGATTAGCTGGTTAAAAGAATTATACCTTCTTGCTGACCAACTATTGGGTTGTTACAAAAGTCATGACCCATTTTGCATAGAAAAAATACTTTTCTATGTATAACCTATATTATAAAATAAGCTTTGTAGTAATTTTTCCAATAACCTGATACTGTAACTTTTCCAAAAACTTAACACTATAAAAACTTGAAAGGGGCCTCCCTGGTGGTGCAGGGATTAAAATCAGCACCATCAAGCTATCTCTAGCCACTACAGTATGGATTCAATCCCCGGCCAGGGAGATGATCTACCTGGCACAGTAGAACTCTCCTGTCTCACCCATTGCTCCCCTCAGCAGCATATAACAGTTGATTCATCTGTTCTGCTCCCCACTGTCTCTGGTGACTTTTTTCAATTCACACACCTTTGGCCTAGATCCTAGTTCTCGAATGCATAAATAAAAAGAAAAGAAACTTAGAAATGAAATATTTAGAAAATTTCCTGCAAATTCACAGTAAAATACTGAATTACAACAAACTACTCAAATTTTGAATTTTCTGTGGCAAGCAAACTGGTGAAAAGCTGTTTATCAGATATCAATGACAAGGAAAAAAATTAATTATCGATATTGAACTATCATTAATTCAATCCATGAAATAAGATTAAAAAGAGAAATATTTTTGAAACATTACATTTTCCAAAATATTGTAAGTGGTATTTTATTCGTGAGTGACAGCAACATACACACACTAAACCCATCATATTTTATTTTGCCAATCAGCTTTAAGTATGGGGGCTTAATTTTATTTATTTCATTTTCTAAGAGTGTGAAAGAGAATAACTGCCAAATGGCCTATGCACACTTTAATTTAAATATGAGGTCTGTAGTATCTATTTTTTTCATTAGTTGATATCTAAGTTGGTAATTATAAATGTTTTACATTAGAACTTTTGAGTCATGTAATAAGCTTGATAGAAAGCTAAGAATTAATTATAGCTACAAATATAGTTGTATAAAAACACCATAAGTAAAAAGTGACATATATTCAACCTTATTATTAATTTAGTTAAAGGTTATTATTCCTCTTTAGGGAGAAATACAAAACAAAAACATTTGTTCATTGTTTTGAAAATTACATAGTTTGGAAACTATATTACAAATTCTTTAGGTGACCATCAAAATTTAATATAAATTTTATGAAATCTGAAGGTTATCTTAGTGGCTTGGTCATTCAGTCACAAAAATGAAACATGTTATAATTTTAAACTTCTGAGTTTCTACCATAGAAAGAGAAATATCCATTATATCAACAGTTCAGTGTATTCACAAGGCAAACATTTATTCACCATGTTCACTTGGAGGCATTTGGTAAAAATGTTTTCCTATCAACCAATGGCATTTGGTTGTAAATAATTTTAGGGTTGTTAGGACAATAATCAAACAGTACCAGATTCATGAAACAGGTATAAGTTTGGAATAAGCCCATATTTTTGTTCCTTTTTATATTTGCATGTATGTTGCATATCTGTGTGTGAACATAAACACACAAACACACATACCAAATAGACAAACTGAATCACCCAAACATGGCTCACACATTCACAAACTTGGGGAAGGGGCTTAAAATACATCTAGGCACTTAAAAAAGCTTGAGATGCTTAAATTTATGAAGCAATCTTTTAAGCCACTAAGAGAATCAAAAGGAAAAAAATGAACAGAAGTCATAAAGTTATTACATGCATTTGTATGAATGCAAAAAAATAAAGTCAAATACTAGGCATTTTTTCAAAAGAAAATTTTTTTCATAGATACAATGCTAAATTCATAAATAAGATAGTCGCTATTGTAGTGATCTACTGACTTGTATAAAACTCAGGCAATGATGTAAAATTATGGAATGGTGTTTATTCAGTAAGTGGATTTATGTATTTTTAAAGTTTATATTTTCATAAAAATATTTATTCATTTTACAATATCTACTAATTACTACTAATTTGTGATTTTCCCAGTCTCTTTACCAGTGTGTTATTTTAGTTTTTTTCTTTTTGAAGTAGAGAAAGCATACCCATTAGCCTGACTTGTAAATATGTGAGGTACTAAACCATTAATAGTCTCAAGTAATTTGTGTTTTCTTTTCAAATATTGCCAGTATTCTAATTTATATTTCTTTCATATGTTAGCTTCCTTCAGCATGGAAATATCCTCTGTTAAGGGACACTCACATTGTATCTGATGCTTGGCTATTAAAAATAATGTTATATGTATGTGGGGTCCATATATCCTTTCACATTAGAGGGCCTTTCCCCTTGAGGTAAATATCAAGATGTAGGACAACTATACCATTTATTTGAAATTTCTACTTTTAATTTATTATTATTTTTTTATTTTAAAGCTTATTTATTTATTTATTTATGCATTCAGAACTGGGATACAAGCCAGAGGTGTGGGAGGTAAGAAGATTCAGCAGAGACAGAGTGGGGAACAGAACAGGCAGACTGACAATTATACTGCTGAGGGGAGCAGCAGGAGGGTCAGGAGAGGTCTGCTGCTGCACCATGTGGGTCACCCCTGGGGCTGGGGATCAAACTCATGCTGAAGTGGCTTTAGCTTCTTAGTGCTGTGCTTTAACCCACTGCACCAGCAAGGAGGACCCTACTTTTAAGTTTTTAAGGAATTTCCATACTACTTCTCTTAATGACTGAATCCCTGCCAAACAGTAGACAAAGGTTTTGTTCCTTCCACCTGTTCTTGAAAAATTGTTTATTTTTGTCTTTTGGATAGTAGCAGTCATTCCAGATGTGAAGTGATGTCTCATTGTTGTTTTAATTTGCATTTCTCTAATAAAAAGCAATGAACATCTTTTCATATGCCTATTGGCCATCTGTATGTCATCTTTGGAGAAGTATCCGTTCAGTTCCTCTGTCATTTTTTTAATGTGATTGTTTGATATACTGTTGTTGCTGAGTTTTATGAGTTCTTTATATATTTTAGTAACTTCTTGTCATATATAAGATATGCAATTATCTTCTCTCATTAAGTAGGATGTCTTACTGTTTTGATTTTTTTTTTTGGTTATATAAAAATATTTTGTTCTGAATTAGCATCATTTCTTCAATCTTACTTTTGTTTCCTTTGCTGTTGAGCTGAAGAATCCGGAACCAAATCTCTAAATGGGCCCTCCCAGGTGATGCAAAGGATTAGGATGCAGCAGACTCTTGATGCGCTGCTCCCCTCAGCAATGTGCTCCCTTGCTCTGCCTGTTCTGCTCCCCACTCTGTCTCTGGTGAATCCTCTCACCCCCTGTAACTCTGGCCTGTACCTCAGGTCTGTATGTATAAATAAATCTTACAAAAAAAACCCCTCAAAACTCTAAATATGATATCAAGTAGCATGTTGCCTAGATTTTCTATGATTCTTATGGATAGGTCTTATATGCAAATTTTAAAACCATTTTAATTCATTTTTGTGTATGCTGTGAGATGGTAGTCTGATTTCTTCTTTTTCATGTGGCTGTTCATTTTTCCAGCATCTTTTATTGAAGAAAAATAATCCAAAGGATTATGGAATCCTTTGTCATAAATTAGTTGTCCATATATGCGAATGTTTATTTCTGAGTTCTCATTTTGCTCCATTGGTCTGTGTGTTTTTATTTCAATACCATGTTTTGTTTTGTTTTGTTTTGTTTTTATTGCTGTCATCTTATAGTATAGTTTGAAGTTGAGACAATGATACCTCCATTTTTCTTTTAGCACAGAATCATTTTTCTTTTGGGGTTCTTTTGTAGTTCCAAATAAATTTCATGAGTTTTTTGTTGTTGCTCCACTTCTAGGAAGAAGGTAGCTGTGGTTTTAATGGAGATTGCATTGAATCTATATATATTGTTTTGGATAATAGGGACATTTTAACAATGTGAATTTTTTTCAATCTATGAATACAGATAGCTTTATATTTCTTTGTGTGTCCTCTATTTCTTCAACAGTGTTCTCATAGTTTTCAGCATACAGATCTTTCACCTTTGGGGTTAAATATTTTCAAGGTGTTTAATTGCTTTTGATGCCATTGTAAATTGTATTCTTTCCCTTTCTGCTGGGTTATTATTTAAATGTAGAAATGCAACAGATGTTTATATATTAGCTTTTAACCTGACACTTTACTGTATTTGTTAATTATTTCTTACAACTTTTTAGTAGTTTAATTGAGATATAATTGACACACATACAGTTGATCCATTTGAACTGTGCAGTTCAGTGGATTTTAGTATATTCACAAGATTGTACAACTGTCACCACAGTCAATTTCTAACTCTCCCCTCAGAATCCCACCCTCCTTACCATTACCAAGTCTCTTCTTTCTTAGTGCTAGGAAAACAAAACTCTTAGTTGTATATAGTTACCTATTTTGGGTATTTCATATAAATGGGATAATATAACATTTCATCAATATTATTTCTGAAAACTTTTTTTTTATGTTTGTGGACTTCCTGAGTTCAGTATTGGAAGCCTTGGATATCTATAGACCCTCAAAAATAATATTTGTATCAATGATAAGAAATTGATAATTATTATAATAAAGAGGGATATCAGTATACTAGGAAGTCTTCTAAGTAGGATATTAAGCATTTCAGACTAATACATATTTTATATGCTTAGTAAACAACTCAAACTTGTTTAAAAGTATCACATTTAGGGCCTCCCTTCTGGCATAGGAGTTAACTTCAGCACTATTAAGCTATCAGCAGCCACTGAAATATGAGTTTTATCCTCAGCCAGGGAGGAGACTCACCCACATGGCCCAGCGGACCTCTCCTGTCTCATCTACTGCTCCCCTCAGTAGTGTATTTCAGTCAACCTGCCTGTTCTGCTACCCATCTGTCCCGTGTATATCCTCTGACCCTACCCCCCATATATGACTTACACCCCAGCACTTACATGCATAGATAAAAAAAAAAAATTTAAATTATCATATTTAGCTATATATTGGTGATCATTAACAAACAAAAATACTGAAAGTCTTCAAACTTCGAAGATAAAAATGAAGTTAGAGTTTTTTGTCCTATTCATATCATATTAGTTTATGCTTTTTTCAGATATTTACTAGAAATAGGAATTTTAGAGAGAACTATTAAGACATACTTCTTGCTCTTATAGAATTTATCATCTACAGAATGAAAAACTTGATTTGCTTTCTAGTTGAATTTTCTTCCTTTGTTGTATGATCCTTTGCATCTGCTTATTGAAACATCCAGAGTCTGTCGTGCAGACTGGATGAGAGTAGACATTTGCAGCACTTGATAGCCTTATCCAGTCCGTGTGGAGGATAATAATCAGACAGACTGATAGCAGAAACTCAGTATCCTGAGCAAGCCCTGATCTCCAAGACAAATTGTAAATGTTTGTCGCCATACTATCAAAAGCTAACTACTGTGATTACTGGAAGAAGGAGTATATCTATGTAGATGAAAACAGCATTACAGGAAAATAAAAGATGGTACATTTGCAACAAAACCAAGTTACTATATAAAAATTTATAAACATAGCTCAAGGAAATGAACAATAATAGTAAAGAAGACTTGGATCTGGAGTATCACTTAGAAGTTCAGAATCACTAGAGTTCATCAGAATCACTAAAATTTTGTATCTGCAGAAAAGTAACTAAGAACAAATTCAGTTTAATGACCAGCAATAGCACTGTGATATTTTAGGTTATCAAAGTTTGCAGGAAATAATATTTCAGAGTAAAAAAATCATGTATGCAATTGAATCTCAAAGGTAATTGGAAGAATTTTATTGTACCCAAATACATTTTCCTAAGTAAGTATTCTGCTGGCTCAAGTTCTAAAATCTTTTTGAAATTACCAACGATTCAGTAATTCTACAAAGACAATTGTTAATAATTAAAATATGCCACCATCAAATGGATTTTACACAAGGCAATGTTAGCATAGATAGAGACAAAAAACAGTGAACAATAGAGCAGTTCCTGTTCTAGAGGTGCTAAGTGAAGCACATTGAGTAGCTATCAGTGCTAGCTAGCCCTTCTTTGTAACACATGCAAAGATAATAATAATAATCCCTGTCCCTGGTCTGCTTAGACCAGACCAGGGACAGGGATTACAGAGAAGTTTGTGCTGTGAGCTGAAATTTGAAGGTTGAGTTCATTTTCTAGGTATTTTAAGTGTGAACATGTTAAGGGGAAAAAGCAGAACAATTCTTCTTGTAAATGTAAAACATGTTGGGGGGAAGTCATGTTAGAAGCATGTATTATTCCCTACTGATATTACAGTCTGAATAAATTTACTTCCCTCTTTTCCTGTTCATTTCTACTAGGGTGGGATGCAAATATTGATATCTACAACATGAAGGAAACCAGGAAAAATGTGCATAACAAAAAAATATGCCCTTAGGTTTTGATTTGAGTTGTACTTTCTCACAAAGGAGAAATATTTGATTAAGACTTGATAGGCACATAATAATTATAAACACTAAACTCTTACAGGCAGATATATTTTACCTTCAAATTTCAAAACACTTTCTCATCAACTGAATAGAGAGAAAAAATAGGAGTTTAAACAGCTACCAGAACAATTTAGTAACATATCCATAACTAACTAACTGTCCATATTCTGAGGCAACACTTTCTGCCATCATTCAACCTGGGCTGCTCTTGAATTTGTAAAGGCAACAAGAAAGAAAAGATAACGGTTGCTCATTAGCAGCATATATGGGATTTTGATCAGAATGAACCTTGTTGGTAATTCCGTTTTCTACTGAAGAGATTTCATGACAGACTAATTGCTGGCTATAAAGGTTGTACTCATTATGCTACACTTATCAACCCCTGGGGGGAAAGGTGATTTTCCTAGCTACCATGCTGCCTAATACTGATTTTTTAAAACAGCTCCATTGATTTGTACAGGTTTTGTAATGTGTGTCTGTCCTTTTGATAGCCTTTACCTTTCTAGATAGTTAATGTGCATTTTATGACATATCATTTAGTCAAGTCACGATTCAGGGGACAACTAGACAAGCTCATGATGTTTAATTGTTGACCTTGCTGAATCCTATTGTGTGAAGCCTCACTGGGACAAGAATGAGATCTCAGAAGTGGAAAAGAGAGGACAGATTATTTATAACAGTAGTCAATTGTTTCCAGAGGAAAGACAACTAAGCTCCTAGGACCCATAACATTGATTGAGAACATCCTTCTAAAGAGAAGGTGTTGTACCCATATAAAACAGAGGATAGATTACTAAACTGCTATTTCTGGTGAGGGGGAGAAAGGATGAGTCAGTTCATTGTTGAATAAAGAAGAGTATACATTCAATTTTTCATGATACCTGAGAAAAGCTTTTAGACTTGATCATGTGTAGACAAATGCATTTTCTAGCTACTAAAATGCTACCTTTTCCCTTCTATGTAAGAACCAATTTAAACAAGAGATTTACAAAGAATTTTAGGTTGGTGATTCACAAGAGGGATTGTGAAACAAAAAAGGAGACTTCAGCAAAAAACTAGGGGTAGACAAAATAGTTATATTTAAAGTAATTGTGCTACGAGTGCCCAGACATATTCCTTAATGTTTTCTTTAGATAGGCATGAACTAGTTCAATTCATCATACCACATACATGTAATAAACATTAAAGATCATGTTTTAATTTCCCTTATGAACTAGACTCTTTATTACTAAACTGGGAGATGTGCATTGTGAGAATGTCAGAGCAGTGTTATATAAGCAGATTGTATGGTGCAAATATCTAACATAGTTTTCATTTTAGCATATAATTCAAGGACAACTTGAAATACATTTTAGACAAATATGAAGAGAATGAGTGTTTTATATATTTCTTGAAACCAGTGATTTAAATTTTTTTAAAGAATTACTTTTTATGCATACAGACCTGGGGTACAGGCCAGAGACACAGGGATGGTGAGAGGATTCACCAGAGACAGAGTAGGGAGCAGAACAGGCAGGTTAACGAAGTACACTGCTGAGGGGAGCAGTGGGTGAGACAGGAGAGACCTACTTGGCCATGTGGGTCACCTCCGGGGCCAGGGATTGAATTTACACTGAAGGTACTGTGGCTAGCTTGGAGTGCTATGTCCTAATCCATTTCACCACCAGGGAGGGCCCATAAAACTTTTAATTTTTAAAATTGAAAGGTTTAAATTTAAAATAGAATTAAAAAATAAAAGTAATATGCCTTTAAAAATATAGAATGAGCAGTAACAACTAAGACTACTAAACTAGTAGGATGTAATATTCAATAATTCCAGGAAAAGAAAATGAAAATTCTGCAAACTATTAATTGCAGCAACACACAGCAAACACTAATTTTCTATTGCATAATGCTTTCAAAATAATACTAATTGCTATAATTTTTAATTAAATTTCATTGTTGTACTTTTCAGCCCCATGTTTCTCAGTCATAAGAGAAAGTTTAAAAACATGGTTTAACATTTGGAGGTTTCTGAAAGAAATTGTAATATAAGCTCTTTTCCTTAGAAGGGTTTATTTAGAACCCAATCAAAGAGAGAAAATGATCATCTGTTCTTTCCTAGATGGTGGTGATGAAACCAACCCTGGTAAGTGGTGAGTCATTGATTGAGAAGCTAGTTCTCCTCACAGACTCCAGCTAGACAGCATCCTGTTCTGCTCTGACATGTAGTTTATAAATCCAGGCTTCCAGAATACACAAGACCAAAATAGAGCTGGGATAACTCAGTGCTGTCATTCATTATTCCACTTGCTTACCAAATACATCTGTTGTGTCAGGCTGTGTGAGCTGGGTTCTGAGAGTACAGAAAGGAAAGATGGATATCCTGACTTAAAGAAACTTATGATCTGCCTGGGGATTAAAAAAAAATGCAAAATTCATACCTTAATTATTAGTGTATTAAAGGAAGAGGACTTGGTAGGAAATCTACTAACTAGAATCCAGTGTGGCGAGAGATACCACTCCAATTATTTCAATCAGGATATTTTAATAAAAAAACATTTGTTACCACTGTTGGAAAATTATGCGAGCAAAAGAACATGAAAAAAAGTTGTAATAACTGTAGGAAGCAGTTAACACATCGTTCAGTGAGCTCACAGAGAAGAGGTTGAGAAGAATAGGGGAGGCACTCTGTGATTTGGAAGGAGAGGGCACTGTACCTCTGATAGTGATGTCTCAGGACCTCAAGGGAAGGTTCTCATGGAGCAGCAACTCAGTCCATGAAGAAGGACTGCCAGAAAATATTCCCGGTGTCTCCAGGGTGCCAATGAGGCGGGTACTGAAAGAATTGGAAACTGGGACACTGAAAACAACTTTTTTT
>NW_004567107.1:61474275-61485584 GCF_000260355.1 Condylura cristata | reverse complement strand
TTTTTTTTTTTTTTTAAGATTTATTTATTTATTCATACAGAACTGAGATACAGGCCAGAGTTACAGGTGTAGTGAGAGGATTCACCAGAGACAGAATGGGGAGCAGAACAAGCCAACTGATGAAGTACACTGCTGAGGGGAGCAGCAGGCAGGTCAGGAGGGGTCTGCTGCACCATGTGGGTCACCTCTGGGGAAGGCAGGGATCCAACTCATGCTGAAGTGGCGTTAACTTCTTAGTGCTGTGCTTTAACCCGCTGAGTCACCAGGGAGGGTCCAGGTCTCACCTTTTAAAATATAAATTATAGAATCAGCCAGGAGCTTTATAAGACAATGTCATAAAGGTCACAAGTGTAACATGTTAAAATTGCAGTTTTGCTTATGAATTTGCCACTTCTCTGTCTTTATTTTACAATGATTTTTGAAGCTCTTTAATTAGGCATACCTTTATGAATGTTACATCTTTCTGATGAATTAACCATTATCATGTATTGTCTTATTTCTTGTAGATTCATTTTCTTGAGATCCAGATTGATAGTAATATAGATAAACAGCAGTCTATTCTTTACTTTTTCAATTCATCACATTTTTTTTTCATACCATGTTGGTAGTTCATATTAATCTCTTCTAGACTTTATGTAGTTGGAACTGCCTATTTTATCTAGTATGGTAACATCTACTTTTATTGAAAATATGTAGTCAATTTCAATTAGTGGAATTACTTATGTGATTGGATTTGGAACTTTTATTATTTATTTGTTTCTATCTGAATTTAAATTAATAAAAAATTATATTTTAATTTCCCCATTGGTGATTCTAGGCAATATACATTTTTATAATTGTTCATATAGCAATTTCATTATACTGCCTCATCAGAATCTACATGTGAGTAATAGCAAGCTTCATAAAAAATAATTCCTGCATACTCTCAGTAGTTTTACATTACATCCTTAATAGTATTCTTTTCATATATTTGACATCTATTTTATAAATGTCACTGTATTTTTTGCTCTAGACTTGCAATCGGCCACTCTTTCAGTGTTTTTCTTTCTTCTAGATGCATGTCTCCCTTTAGTTGCTGTTATTTCTTTTCTATCTAAGAGCTTCCTCCCTATTTTTATAGTTGATATGGTGATTATAAATTATTGCAGCTTTTCTTGAGCAGAAAAAATATTTTGCCTTCATATTTGAGTGTACTTTTTTTTATAGGATATTGAATATAGATAGACCTCACTTTCTAGAGTTTGATATGCATTGAATTCAACTAACATGGTTAGTTAAATAATGCAGAACTCCTTACATGGTCAAAATTGGTTACCCTAGCATTTTGAAATTTGCTCAAAGTACATTTGCTGAAAGTACAAACTCAGTGTTAGCTCTTCAATGCAGAAATCACCCTATGAGTAGTAAGTTCATAGTATGATTAGTGAGCAATCACATCCATTCCTCCAATGCTATTCAATGATTGATCACTGCACACGATACTTGGATTAAGTAAAGGGAGTAAAACATGTCATTGTGTCACTTTCTTTTCTCTTAGTGGTAGACTACTAAGATATTATTAAAAACTGGATAGCCAATTATGGAAATTGGTCAACAAATATGAAAATTAAGCAAAGAAACTAAGAGGTCTAATGTTTGGAATGACATTTGAATTGAGCATAAATGGAGCTACAGAAGAAAAGTTTTACTATCAGAATTATGATGCTGCTGTCATTTGAGCTATATATGCAACCAATAAACAGACACATTCTAAATTTACAGATATTCTAAATAAAACAATATTAGATATTAAAATTTTACAGATTATAAGTTTAGGTCTGTTATAGGGGAGGAGTAAATATCTGATGAGTTTATGAAAACTATGGAAATCATTTTCAGAAAAATGCACATATATGTAACCTACATAAAAGCAGGGTCTCACACACAAACTAAAGTCCTGTTAAAAATAACAGGGCTCTCTCTGGTGGCACAACGGGTTAAAGCACCACTTTATGAAGCTCTCCAAAACCACTGCAGCACAAGTTCAATCCCCAGTCAGGGAGCTGACCCACGTGGCGCCACAGACCTCTCCTGACTCGCCCGCTGCTCCCCTCAGTAGTGTACTTTGTTGGTCTGCCTATTATGCTCCCCACTCTGTCTCTGGTGAATCCTCTCACTCACCACACCTCTGTTCTGTACCCCAGTTCTGGAAGCATAAATAAATAAATCTTAAAAAAAAAATACAAGAAACAAAGTGCAGAAATGAAATTATGTTTTCATTTCTCATGCAAATGATTTATGCTATTTCAAAACTTGATTCCTTACAGAAAACATGCACACATAATAATATGAAAGATAAAAGAAATGTGACAAGTTCACACTCAAAAAATAAGTGATTGGCATGAGTGTAATATGTAAATTGCTCAATAAACAGCTTACAAAGGGACAGATATTCAAACACTTAAAGGAACTAAGAATCCAAAGCAAAAGTTGCTGAAAATAATGGTTCTCTGAAGCAGTAGGATTCCTATTTCCCTTTTTTGAGCAAACAAGGGTTACTTACATAAAATTAAGAGGGGGAAAAAACCTGACTTCTAGGAATAGTGCAGATTCTAATTTAAACAATCCATTCTTTTTTTTTAAGCTCTTTATTTTTTTTTTAAGATTTATTTATTTATTCATACAGAATTGGGGTACAAGCCAGAGGTGCAGGGGTGGTGAGAGGATTCACCAGAGACACATTGGGGAGCAGAACAGGTAGACTAATGAAGTACACTGTTGAGGGGAGCAGTGGGTGGGTCAGGAGAGGTCTGCTATGCCATGTGGGTCACCTCCGGGGCAAGAATCAAACTCACTGAAGTGGCTGCAGATAGCTTGTAGTGCTGTGTCCTAAACCGTTGTGACACCAGGGAGGGACCCCATTCCTTCTTTTAACATTACGCACTATCACAACATGATGTGTTTGATTGTGATTATAAAATGGCTCAGTTACATTCCACCCCTGCACTCCTACCACTGGCATTGTGTAGAGCACATGGGCTAGGATGATTTATGCCACCCCTTAAATTTTAGACTCTGAGAGCTCATTCATTTCCAATTAGTCTCTTTGAAAAAATCAGTATGGTTCTCTTTAAATAATGAGCAAGTAACAAGAATGTGTTCTGTTTGACAAGCAAAGGTTTCATGACTGCCCTGTTTTGTCAGTTCTTAACCTACCTCATCAAATAAAATATACTTTCTCTCTGGAACTGACTATAACATTGTTGAAAATTATCAGGAAGCATAGATTTTGTATACTAATATGATTTGAAAGTCTTATTTCATTACATGTTTTCTATCATACTGAATTAGCTTCATATCACAATTAGCTGTTGTTTACCCTAATAAGAAAGGATTGCTTGTAATTAGATCTCCATTTCACATTCATAAGCAAAGATATAATTTGGGATAACAGATTAACTGCTATGAAATGATTAAAATGACTAATACAGATGACTAATGATTAATACAGACTAATACAGATTAAAATGACTGATTCTAATGTACATGTGTATAAATGTATGTATATATGTATATATGTATGCACATGTATATACATGCAAATATACTCTATATAAAAATGTGTCCTTATTAATGAAAGATCTGATATATTGGTATATCATTTTTCCATATTATTTTAAATATATTGTTTTAGAGAATCTCTCTCAGTAATTATTACATATATATAAAGAAAATCTATGTTGATAGATATATCAAGAGTGATGTTATATATATGTATATATCACTAATAATATATTTAATTTTACATTTTTTTATATGGCCCTGTGATGTGATATATGTGATATCATTGTGGTTTTGACTTTCAAATTGTGTATTTTGAGTTTTCCTATTTATATTACCAAATTTCATATTTTAAAAGTAATATACAATATACATAAAGTATATATGAAGCATACTTTAATCATCTTTAAAAACATTCTAGGCATTAAACTTGCTTTACCTTTAATCAACCACATAGTAGATTTTCAAAATCATAACTCAGTTGTCATGTTTTCATGATTTTTATATTTTACCACTTTGAATGTTTTGAACTATAAAATTTGTATATTGTTTAATCTTGTCCTCTTTTATTAATTCTACAACCTTAGAATTCCTTATTGCATATGGTCATATGTATAATTAACTGAAAGAAACTACTTAAATTATCACTGTTTGCTTTTTTGTAGTACTGCCACTGGAGTGTGGTATGATATATGCTAACCACAGAGAAAAAAAATGAATGCAACACTTGTGTAAAGAATGGGGAAAGTGGTGAAAAAAGTAATTATCACTCATTAGATAAATAGACTCTATGAAGCATATGATTCTAGTGGATCATATAAGACATAACTTACAGCCAGCAAATGTTAATATGCTACTCACTTAATGGGTATATTTACATTCACATGATAGTCAAGTAACTGTCCTCTGACTCATAAAATGTTACTCACTACTTATGTCATCTATTACATGAGTAGTACAAGAAAATTCATCTCCAAGAAGTTTTGATGTTTCTAAATTGTGTTGAGGTTGTTTTGATTCCTCCTCCTATTTATTTAGTTATTTCATCTTCTGTGTGTCACTTTCTTTTGAAATTGGTAAACAGTATTTCCACTAGTTCTTCAGTTCCCTAGAAAAAGTCACTAGAATTTCAAGATCACTTATGTATAGAGGTTCCATCTCATTTTATATAAATAGAAGATACATAAGTTATTGTATTCATTATTCCAATATACATAGCTAGTGACATTATAGTGAATCAAAATGGACCTAAAACAATGGAATCAAATAGACAATGTATAACAATATAAATGATTGTCTCCTAAAAAAAGAGAAAAGAAAAACAGAATGTCAGCTGTGAGAATAACTATGAGAGTGTGGTATTATGATTAAAAGAGAATCATGTCATTTTTTTCTCTTTACCAACATCTGAGATATACAGAAAACATATTCCATAAAAATTACAGTTCATACTATTTAAGAACCTCATTTTCACTTCTATCCCTATTTTCCCTTCCAGTGACTGATACTTTATATTCTCAGGGACGATTTGACACCTAAGTAATGGTGCTAAGGTTTTTCTGCCCTATGTGTGTTATATAAGTACAATAACTTTAAATATCTTCTTTGTATTTACTGTTTCATAGTTGTGTCATGTGTTTAGGTAAAAATAGATCACTTAATCTCTACAAATATATATAAATTAGTATAAATATGTATAATACATACAGTTATACTTCAAAATAGGTCTACATATGAAACAGTAGTTCAATAAATTCTTATGATAAGCAATACAAATCAGTCTTATAGACAAGAAAATTAAGGTTCATAGAAAGTGGGTAAGATAATGCCATCCTTAAAAGATTATGATTGGATTCAAAATACAACCTTTGTGACTTGGTTTTCAGTGGAATCCCCAACACTGCTTGTTCTGAGGACTATTGTCTCAGTGCCCAGAGTTTCTGCAGGTTAAGCTAAATGTGCAGTCAGTCAGGAGACCTCTCACCAGAGCAAAAGTTCTGGTAAGGGGAACGTAGTAGGAAACCAGTATCTGTTGAAAACATCAGGCAGACATTATGGCTTTATTAAGAAAATTAGCTAGACTACCTTATTGGTAAAGATGAGTAGAAAGTTAGTTATATATAGGGAGTATATAAGGAGCTTTGATTAGCAGGAACTGTGGCGCCTGCCAAGCAATAACCCCTGATCATTCTATCCTGGCCTGCACAGGTCATAATGCATCCCCAATATCACCTCCCCACAAATGTATACCCCCCACATTCTTGTCTGCCTTCTCTGAGCCTGATTCTTAATAAATACAAGACTCCCTTGGATCAGGTCTGCACCACGTTGCTGTTGCCACTCTAGGCTTCTCATTGCTCCACATGGACTTTGAGTAACCTTTCCCTCATCTGTGCTGCTCCCAAGGCTGCCAGTGTGTGAGGTTATAATTTTCTGTTCTTTAGCCAGCATTCATTGAATTATTTTTTTTTAAGATTTATTTATTTGTGCATACAGAATTGGGTACAGGCCAGAGGCTCAGGGGCTGCGAGAAGCTTCACCAGAGACAGAGTGAGGAGCAGAACAGGCAGATCGATGAAGTACACTGCTGAGGGGAGCAGTGGGCAGGTCAGGAGAGGTCTGTGGCGCCATCTGGGGCAGGTGGGACTCGAACTCATGCGGAAGTGGCTTTAGCTTCTTAGTGCAGTGCTTTAACCCACTGTGCCAATTGGAAGGGCCATTCATTGAATTCTTAAGCAGTGTCCTTTTCTCCCCAGCCTAAATTTGAATATATTAATAAAAAAATAAGGAATAGAAGATGATAGTAGCCTCCTACTTTGGCTACAAAAAGGCAAGGCGGCAAAGTGCATTTTACCAGGAAACATTACACCAGGTAACTGAACTCCAGCCTTAGGTTGACTGCAGTACCTACTCACATGCAATGTAGACTCAGGACGGAACCACCGCATACTCAGCTGACAGAGCAGAGGTCTCCTTTACAGTGCCAGAGACACCCTTTCATGCTATTGAGAATACAGGATTTAACTGAGATAAATCCAGCCCCCCCTCAGGGGTCGAACATCTTGGGGGAAAATGGGGTCTACATATGAAACAGCTCTTGATTGAAGTCAGTAAGAGGAAAAGCAGTCCCATTAATAATATACTCCAGGGAATTGGATCCATAGAAAACCTACTTTTTTGTTGAGAATAATATTTGTTCTTAGTATCTTTGTAAGGGAATATAGTCTATGACAGGAATACACTTAGCTTTGAGAGGAGTTAAGCCTTCTTGAATAATGATTCTCATGCACACATTATTGAAGGAAAATAGCAAATTTCTCTTTCTTTGAAAATAAGTAAAAGAAGAACAATAAAAAGAAAATGAACCAAATTAATTGCTTAGAGAACTGTGACAATCTTATCAGCCATGTATTACATTTTTTTGTTATTTGTTTAGATAAAATAAAATCACTTCCATTTTAAAAATCATAAAAGCCTTTAAATTAATGAGCCATCACCACCTTTCTCAAAAAAAAGTAAATTTCATGCTCATTTTAGCCTTATGAGTCATATCAATATGGATTGATACAATACGAAATACAGATGAATCTGTGACTGATTTGCTGCTGTCAGTACCATTTTCTTTTGTTACCTCAATAGTTTAAATATCTCCAAACAACAGGCTATTTGTCATGGTTAATATTTGCATGTAGTTTTCTTTTAAGTTTATTTTTGTTCAAACTTAAACGTGACTTCCTTTAAAAAGAGGGGAAGTCAACAAATATATAAAAACAGAAGAATAGTAACATAAAATTTAAAGGTAATGGCAGTAACCCTCAAATTGATCTTAGGGCTTATTAAAATGATTTTTCAGTACCATTCAACCCTTAAAATACTTCTTTATAAGAAGCTATTTGCATTTGTTTCATTTGGGAGGAAATAGGTCTTTCTCCAATAAGTTGTAAATTATTAAATGACACAATAATTTTAATGTGAATTTTGTTTGCTAAACTATTTTCCTCCAAAGTTTCAAATTTAATATACAATTATAAATGTAATAGTAGTTTTAACTTTGCTAACCTTATTTTTAATGTGACATTAGAAGCAATGCATTTTATTCATTACATTTAACTTCATGTACATACGTTAACAGCTAATGAAATAATTTAAAAATTATTTCCAAAACAAAAGTATGATTTTCCAAACTTTATTTTGCTGGAAGGAAAAATTACCAGTCTGAATTTATTATAATTACAACAAGTATTATAGTAGAAATATTATGTTGACTTTCACTTTGGCAATAATATGTTAATAGTAACTGGATTTATTCTCTTGCCTTAGAAAATTAAATAACTGAAGCAAATTACTTTCAGAATTTTGAAACAGATTATACTAATCTATAATCTGTAAGACTATCGCTGTGGGGTTTACTCTCTGGAGACTCATCCCAACCATAGGCTAAGCCCCAGGATCCCAGAGTAATCATGTGAAAGTAGAAACAATTATCAAGTTCAGGAAATCTGAGCCAACTGGCCATAGCAGAGCAGAGTTCCAAGAAGCAGAGACAGATGTTTATAGAAGAAAAGAGAGTCAGAAAGTTTCATATGTGTCCCCTGGATCTTTGTTTATTTGTAAACATTGCAAATTCTGTTATGACAAGTTTTGTTTATGAAAAATAACCCAATTATTTTCCATAATTTAAAAAAATACAATCCATAATAATCCATAATTTAAAGAAGACTGTCTCAGGTTCTATGATAGATAAAGGTGTATGTTCTTTCTGAATAATAAGAGGAGTAGCTAAGTAAATAGTTTTAGCCAAGAATGAAAATAAGTTTCTCAGAAATTTAATGAACACTAAATATAGTGAGCAGTAGCACATCAACTCCTTTTTTTTTTTTTAATATATAAACAGTTTCAAATCATCAGGAAACAAAAACTAACCTGAAGAATTGCCCAATTTCAAACATGAGGGAACAATCTGATAACTAAATCATAGTATTAACTTTCCTGCAAATCCTTCCATCTAGCTATTTACCTAATTATTTTATAGATATACCATTAAGGAATTTTCTTTTCTATCCTACATCCTTTAGATCTTTCTTATTGTCTGTCTGTTAGTGGTAAACTCTTCATTTCTTGTTTATGAATTCTGCCTTCATTCTTAAAAGGTGCTGCTTTTACTGAGTTTAGATATCCACCAAGCAGTTATTTTCTTTTATCAGAGTGCATATCTCCTTCTGCTGTTTTCTGCCTTGCATCTTGTACAGAGAGGCTCCGACATAGTTGCTACTTCTATAAAGAGAATTTGTCCTCTCCTCTCCTCTACTTCCAGCTCTGACTCCATTTAGAATCTTCTCTGTGTGCCTTTGTGTGGCTCTTTTGAAAACTTTATCCTTTGAGAATATGTAGGGATTCTTGTTTGTCATTTGTCATATTTCATTTATTTTAATATGTCTCAGCTGTCTCACCTCCCATGTGGTCTCCACTCTTTTTCTATCTCCTCTGCCTCTGACTGGCAAGTGTTAGATTGTCACTTGATCCTTTATGGCTCTCATCATCAGCTAGGTATTCTAGAGGATCAACTTCTGATCTACATTTCAATACATAAATTCTCTTTGATAAACCTAACCCTCTGTCAAACTCATTTGCCAATTCTTTATTTTGATGTTAGAGACTACCACATTGCTTTCATTTTCAAATCTGCTCTGCCAGATTTTATAGCTTTACTTCTCTCTGGGCAATTTTTCTATCTTTTATCTTCTTAGACATAGTTGTGATAGTTGTTATTTTTCATTCTGTATTTGAATGAAATATAAAATGGCTAGTTTTGCACTTACTTGGATGTACCACTGATAAGTTCCTAAGACTTCCTTGATTTCAGCTGGCAAGAAGTTTTGAAAATGTCAAAACTTCACAATCTCTCAGTCTAACATGTTTCTACAGATTCAGTATTTGTATAATCCAGGATTATACAAATGATTAGTTAAATACCTATTGAACACATACCCACTGGCAATACTGTTTCTTCCTTAAGTGATTGGAATACAGAGGTGTGTTCTCGTAGCCCACCGGGGTTATTCTGAGGGTGAGCAATGAACAAACATTGGACAGATGAGTAGGGAAAAAAGCCAAAATTTAATAACATGTACATGGGTAATTTGCAGGGTTGTACTATTAAAGAAATATAAAATGTACTGGAGATATTTAGCCTATTTTTAGAGACCCAAAGTATCAAGGAGAGATAGGGAGAATTAAACATACAAGACAAAAAGGGAATGAGTCACCTCAATAATTTCAACTTTATTCATATGGTTTCTCAGATAAAGAAGACACTAATAAGCTATGAATGACACCCACAAACCACTGTTCTTCTAAGTAGAGCAGTGATTTCTTCTATTAGAAAAAAAGGCAAAAGACAAACAAATCCCGGGGACTTTACTGCTCTTAAAGTAAGATGCATGTTTTAAAAATATTTATTTGTTTATTTATGCATACAGAACTGGGGTACAGGCCAGAGGTCCAGGGGCAGTGAGAGGATTCACCAGAGACAGAGTGGGGAGCAGAACAGGCAGATCGATGAAGTATACTGCTGAGGGGAGTAGCGGGCGGGTCAGGAGAGGTCTGCTACACCATGTGGTCACCTCTGTGGTTGGGGATCGAACTCATGCTAAAGTGGCTTTAGCTTCTTAGTGCTATTATTTAATCCGATGTGCCACCAGAGAGGGCCCAAAGTATGATGCATTTTTGTGATGGTAATAGACTTTCCTAGGTCTATGGGGTCTGCATTGCCCTTTAATTTTCCATAGAAGAGTAGAAGAAAACTACTCTGGCCATAAGAAAAACTTATCTGAACCTTTCAGACCCTACACAGTCTTAGATTATGCTTTACTTTTGGCATAATAATGTAGTTAGTATTTGAAAAGAAAAATGAGTGTTACAATAGTTTAAATACATATTTAATTATTTTATGGATTTTCTCTTGTCCTTCTGTCTCATCTTCTCATCTTTCTCCTATATCTCAACTGAATTCTCCTTTCCTTAAGTTGACATTTTAATTTATACTTATTTTATGAAAATAAATGAGTTACTATTACTTAAATGTTGGTTTTGGTTTTTTTGTTTGTTTGTTTGTTTGTTTTGCTATTACCTGTTTTCTGTAACTATTAATTGAAACTGGAATTATGTCTCTAAATCATTGTCGGTAAACTAATGTAACCTCAATAATTTTTTTAAGCATAAAACTAAAAATATATACTTTTGCAATATATGTAGTATTCTTATGTGTTCTTAGATTTCTCTCTGCACTTTATGTGATTTCTTGTATGTTATTTTACCATGCATTTTCCCATTTATTAAATGTGTTAAATCAAGAATTTTTATCACATATACATTTCAGTAATTTCTGACTTTTCATGATTTCCCATTTCATATTTAGTATTCTTGTTTCTTTAAAATTTACTTTTATAAGTGGGAAGGTATGCTCATATTTTCTTTGGCCATTTTATGTAATTTAAATCTTTGTAATATTCTGTTTCAAAATTGAAGTGAAAGACTTTATATTAATATGAATATATTTGGCTATCATTGCACCTGATAATTTTCATGTGTTCTGGACTCTTGAGTGGAATATTCAAGATTTTTGAAACTTGGAGTGTTGAGTCTCTCTCCCAACCATTCTCAGACTACTTCATACATTGTGATGTTTAAGTTACTTCCAATGCAAAACTACAGGTCACCCTGAAAAACCAAGCCTTTAGGGCCCTCCCTGGTGGCGCAGTGGGTTAAAG
>NW_004567107.1:61469906-61474035 GCF_000260355.1 Condylura cristata | reverse complement strand
AAAAAACAAGCCTTTAATATAGTTTAGCTTTTCTGTCCTGTGGTTTTATTAGTAACATGGCAAATTCAGATGTAAAATACTAGTGAATGATTTGACTTAATTCTTGGTTCAGAGACTTTGAACACTCATCGTGCTATGCTTGAAACTGCCCAGAATTCTTGGACCAAAGTAGTATTTGATACCATTTTATTAATTTATGTTTAGTCTCCAGTCCCAAAGTAGACTGGAATTTCAATCCTTAGCTTCAATAGTCAGCGTGGTAAAGAGTCTTGATTTTACATGGAACAGTTTTAATAGCATTTACTTTGCAGAAGCTGAACTCCTGGCCAACACTGCCTACTTTTACACCTAGGACTCAGTAAGCCTGCAGCTTCATCCCAGCTTATTACTGCATATTTTTATACTATTTCTTGCACACAGAGATTTTTATCTTGTGTTTGAACACAGCAGTGCTTTTTAGGTGTTCTTCTTTAAATTTTTATCAGTCATTACTATGTATTTAGAACAGAGAGGGTGATCAAAGCATGAACTCCATGCTCCAACTTGACCCAAATGCCAGTGGGCATTGATTTTCCATAGAACTTTGTAGCTGTTCTATATAATGCTAGACCTACCAATCCTTCAAGCAGATCATATTGACCACAAGCGTAAAGGTGCAATTATAAATTATGTAGCCTGCAGAGAAGATAGCAGAAACATCATGCCAGTATCAATGAAAATATTTGTGTGCTGTGTTAAGTTTGATTTTTCTAAGGTATTTGACTTAATCGCTGGGTGCATCTTAGCTGTACAATTTTACCTAAAGACACTGTTTTTACTTTTTGATGAAAATATTTAAAAACCTATCTTTTTGAGTTGTGACACTAGTACAACATATTTTGTTCACACTAACTTTTTTTAAGTAAAGATCTTATATTTTTTCATACTGGACATGATGCCTCTATTTAATAATTGAAAAGAAAAACTTGAGGCATAAAACCTCAGGTCCACAAAGAAAGGTTAGCCTTTGTTTAAAATTTTTTGAATGCACTTAGAAGTTTTTCTTCTTTTATTATGATTTTGTCTTTCAATGCATGCCTGATTGATATTGCTGAGTGTTGGTTAAAACACAACTGTTTAGGTTAGTTATGTAGTTGCTAATAATGTAGTTACAATATTGACTTTTACTTTTAAGATAAATTTGGTCCCTGACTCTCCATAAATTTAGAAAATAAATGAATATTTTAACTCCTTAGAATTTATATTGTACTGTAATGGAATGAACTTTCCATTTCAATAGCCAAATTTGCATATATTTTCATATATTTTCTATACAAAGGCCTCAATCTATGGAATTTGTTTATATCTTAATGTCATTATATTATTGAGTGTCTACTTTAGAAGTCTTGAGATATAACAAAATTAAATGCCAATTATTACAACTTGCATTGGACACCCAAAAGAATAACTTAATTGTACACTGGGCTGAATTATATTATGAAACATGCCCGGAACTTAAGCCCCAAGAAATTCTGCTAATCAGACTTAAATCATCACCTCCAGTATTCAACCTGTTTTTAGAAAAAAGGTCACTAAAACAGAACAGTAGGTTATATAGATTTTTATGATAAAGTATATTTGGCCAAAATGTTCATAGAAATTAAAATAATTATATTTACTTAATGCTTGAATGCTATGATAGTTAAATCTAAGAACAAGATGGCAGTTTAACTGAAGCAATTTTTCCAAGTATGAGAAAAAAATAAATATTATAATTAAAGAATGTAGGATCCATAACAAGCCAATTTTATTTAATTATATATTAATGTTTGCCTTTTTATCATGGTCATTTGATAGATGTGAAACAAAAAAATGTTGTTAGGGCAAATGCAAAGAAGGAAACACTGTGGTGGTATGACACAGAATCCACAATGTAAAAAATTAAATATTCAGATAAATATACACCACCTTGTTAGACATATTGCCTGTGAAAGTTATTCCCATAAATGCTAATATATTGGCCACTTTTTCAGAAATGAATAGCAAAGAAAATAATTACCACTTGTCAGGAGAAGATTTTTCCATAATTGGTCCAAATAATATATCTATGTTATCAACTTTCTAATCATCTGATTTGGTAGTGGGTAACCCAAGACTGTATGGACAAAAGACTATAAATGTTTTTCCACATCAACTGTGGAAATGAAGCAAATAATATTTAATGAGAGATATTGCAGAGGAATTAATCACTGAAATATCCGAGTCACTCGTAGATATCCTGAGCTCTAGAACCTCTCTGCTGGGAGGTGAGCTGAGGGAGTAGCTGTAAATTTTTACTTACAAATGTAATCTGGACATATTTTAATACTTAGAAATACAGTTTTAAAAGGTTGATACTCTTGATACAGTAAATGGGCTCTCAGATAAGCATTTGCAGATTTGCCTCCTTTGACAAATTTATGATGAAATTTATTTTCCTAGACTTCTTAATTGTATGTGGGTTTACTTTTTTTTTTCTCTCTCCTTTTCTTGCAGTTTCTCTTCTTTTTACAGGTTTAGGGTCAAGGAAAGGAAATCCCAAACAAAAGCAAATAGTGAGAAAGCTGGCCAGCAAGTGTTCCTCCCTGTGCTGCCCCTGCCCCCTCCCCATTACTCTTGCTGATTCCCATTTTTGTTTGTCTTTGTGTAAATAAAGGCTGGTGCCCACTGGTCTCCATCCCAGCACTAACTTTTACTCCCTCCCCTTTGCAGACACTGGCCCACCTCCCCTTTTCTTTGTTGAACATTGTATAAATAGCCCTGTAACTTGTCAAAGGACAGGACGATGGTCTTTCGGACATGATTCTGCTGCCCTCCTCATTTGTCAACAAATAAAACCACTTTCCTTTTCCTAAAACTCTGTTTCCTTTTATTGGCTGAGGGAAACTGAGGCCGGCTTTCAATAACACCCTTACAGGGAAGAGTGAGGGTCACTGACCCCTGAACCTCAAAATCTGCCTTCTCTGCATCAGTTTTGCCAACCCCCCCCCCACTTCACGTGAAAGCATATCTAGTGCATAAGACTGTTAATGGAAAGGAACTTTAGTATAATTAGTATGCAGCAAAGACAAAAAAAGAATAAAGTTTCTAAATCAATCACCCAAAGTTACATATCCCCTTGTGGGTAAATACCCAGTCAAACAGGGTTGGCCCAAAGCAGGACCTCTGAGGCACTAAAATTTGCCAAAAGTCTAAGGCATCTTCCGGTGCGGACCCATAGGAAAGATACCTAAGGGGCAAACAAGTCTAGAAGAAAAAGAGCAAAATCAAAATGCAGATAAAGGCTGCCATTATCAGCAGTTTCTCATCCTTGGCTATTTCAAGTGTCTACTTTCATGTCCCCCAAGTTACTGGTACCAGTACATGGCTACAAAGCAAGCACAGCTTCTTCACATGTCTCTCTGCTCCATGAGGCTCCCCCAGGTCTCCCTCTTGCTCTTCTTTCTCCTTTCTTTCTCCCAGTCTCCTCTCCAGCTTCTACTCCCAAGTCAGTTCCATCCTTCTTTGAGTGTTGCAGAACACATGGAACCTCCCCTTTCCCTGGGTACCACCCTGTTAAAATACAAGTACTAATGATGCAAATAATGTTTACCTTAATAGTATTCAATTATTATTATAAGCTAATAAAGCTAATGCTAGCAATGTAACTTAATGCTAAGTTTTCTGGATAATATATCTTTATATAACAGGATGATGTTAACAGATGTATTAGTTTTCTGTTGTAACAGATTACTACAAACACAGCACCTCAAAATAACAATTATTATCTTACAGTTTGTGTCAAAACTTCAGGTACAGAGTGACAGCTATATTTTCTGCTTAAGTCCTCAGAAAGCTGGAATCAGGTGTTGACTGTACTTGAGAGTTATCTGAGGAAAGAATCTTTGGAGAAGAGCCAAGCTCTTTAAGGTGTTGCTCAAATTCATTTCGTTGTAGTTTTAGAACTGTGCTCTCTATTCTTTTCTGCCAGTCTGCCAGAGGCTGCCTCTGTTCTTTACCACTTGTGATGCTTTCCATATGGTTTCCTCCAGCAACAGTGTCTCAGTTCTCTCTCACACATGAATTTTGCTTAGTATTCTCTAATCAAATATGATAATATCAGGCATCAGGT
>NW_004567107.1:61454250-61468496 GCF_000260355.1 Condylura cristata | reverse complement strand
AAAGAAAGAAAATCTTCAAAATGAATATAGGAATGGTGGTCCGTCTGTCAGGCAGTGCATTGAAATGAAGATGCCTCTAAAAGTGCCTCATGGTCCAACAGTAAGGTCAGGCAAGGAGAAATAACATCTCAGAGATAAAGGAGAGGAAATGAGGCCTTAGCCTTTGTTGCGTGCTTGAAGGAGGAAACATAAAAGAGCTTTTTAGCACATTAATATTTTGGAAATATGTGTGCATATATCTGTGTGTGTGTGTATGTGTGTGTTTTCTATATGTAAAATGATCCAGAATAAAAGGATTATAGTCTGAATAAAAAAAAAAGGTAAAAACAAAGAAATGGAGAACAGTAGGAACGGATAGGTATTTACAACTATATTTTCCTTTCTTGTATTTTTCCATTTGGTAACTTTTTTCAGGTAAATGATAATTATTCTATATGATGTAGGAATTATAAATTTAATAACTGTGTCTTACCCCATTCCAACAATTTCTATGAAGATCTTGACAAGGGAGATGGGATTTAATCCACATGAAGCAAAAATTTAAGGAATAGGATTTCTTTTTGTCATTATTTTGTAGTATTTTCAATTGACAAAATTCATCAGTCGTTCTCCTTATACTTGTTGAAAGAAAATTACAGTTTACTGTTTATTTATTTACTGTAGAGGATTAATTTACAATTAAGTATTAATAAAGTATCAGCTTATATACTTTATTAAACTTATCTCTCACATTTAAGACAAAATATTCTTAACTGTAAATTTAAGGATGCAAGTAACTATCACTTAACCTCACTTGCTATTTTAGTCAACTTACCAAGTCATCATGCAGGAAGAAAAAAATTACTATCAATGTGAAGAGAACAGAAAATCAAAGCCCAAGATACTTTTCTGCCAATATAACCATGATGCATAATAAAAACAAAATGAAAAATCTGTTTCTCTTCAAAGCCCTATTGACTTGTTGATTTGAAATATTTCTCACTAATGTATTTCAGCTATCAATCTTATGTACATGCTTTATTTAAATAAGGACTATAATTACATTTAGAAAATTATAAACTTTTTGATAAAATAAATAATAAATAGAAAACATTGAAAATAAATGTTAAATGATTAAAATTTAAAAGCTTTATTTTAAATTCAAATTTATTATAAATTGAAGCCTGAACATGAACATAATGATTGGAAACATTTTAACAATCAGGTCAGGCTAATCTGTTTCATAGTAAGTTATTATTTATTAGGCACATATTCTGAGTCAGCCACAGGAGTAGACTCTTCTGTACTTTTCTCAATTTTCATTTTTTTTTGTCTTCTGTAGTATCTCTTCCTTGTTTACAGTTTAACATTGTTGTTATAATAAATGATATTTTTACCTCTCAAGATAATATGAGATAGCAGGTGTTTAAGTAAGAAAACAAATAATTAGAAACTTAGTAATAATTTTTCTAAGAATCCCAAAACAGAACAATGTTTTTCTGTGATTATTTGAAGTAGAACTCACATCACTTATTTTGCATAACTAATAAAGACTTATATTAAGATTAATAGCATTAATTGTAGAAAAAGAAATAGAGGCCAAAGGATATTGTGTAGCTGGGATGGTTTTATTTCAAGATGTATTTCTTATATAGTCATCATGGTTGTTTAATCCTGCACATAGATTTATCCCTTGAAATTGACCTTTATCTTTGCTATAATCACAGGCTTTCTATAATAATCATCTCTAGTTCTAATCCTCTCTAGTCCATGATACCTTGAGTTCCACAAGGTTAGTGACCGTGTCCTATTTTCTTCGCTTTATTGACTCTAACACAAGATGAGCAGTTGTGCTACTCATATATAAGACCCATATAAGGAAGCTTGTTTAGTAATTGTGACAAATTATCAACATTTCAGTATAAGAAATAAGAGTTTGAAATGTAGATCAGTAGTTTTTCTTCCTATGTCAACTACTCTAGTATGTTGCTAACTGGTTTTCTGATTTTCCTTTTCTCCAAAATTCCCTTTCCAACCTCCTACAAATTAAATACTTCAAGTTTATGCTTGCATAGCTGTATTTAGAAATATCCACATTTTTCAATCCTATGACTAAAATCATTTATAATAAAAAGGCATTTACAATAAACTGAAATGATCTTACCATAGCTTTATCATTCCATACATTTACTTAAAATCCTTTTTTTTTTCTTAACTGCTCCTCAGAATAACTTGCACCCTAGCACATCATTCTGCTGACTTTTCTCTGCAACTATCCATGTTTCTGCTGATCTAGAATAGGAGAGTAGGATTATATTTGCTCCTTAGTGGTATATATTATTATTATTCTTTGCCTCTCCTTCCTTCCAATGACACTTCCTTGGTAGATGTTTCCTTATCTGAATGCCTCTGGCAGCTGTCACTACCCTTTCTGTTCCACTTACATCTTGCACCCACTGCCATTATAACTCTTTCCTTCAGTTACAGCAGCAACAACTTTTGAGGAAAAGCTTTGACAATCTCTTTTGTATATGTGCATTAGTGCAGAACTGTGCTTGTGAGTCACAGCAGAGACAAATCCACATTGGAAGCAGAGCATCAAGGGGAATGTAATGAGGTTGAAATAATGCTAAAATAGAAATAACAAATTTTAAAAAAGGTAAACTAAGAGGAAATGTAGCATAACCCTCAGAATGTGGCATAAAGGAAACCAGGTGTTTTCTACATTGAATCATTGTGCCTCCTGACTTAATTGTTGAAGCTATAAATAGAGAAGCCCTCAATTTGTCAAAATATCCTCAGGATTCCCAGTCATGGAAGCAATACTTTATCAACACCTATTTCTGAATTTTATAATATAATTTGTTGTTATATCAATAATTGCTTTTATGTTTCCGTTAGGGGTACTTTTTATGAAGATTGACTAATAAAATTCAAGAATAGAAGTTCTAAAGAAGAAAACAAATAATCTCACTGGTGTATATTGCTTCAAAATAGATCAATCTGCATGTCATGAACATACTGAAATTTGAACTTTTATGATATATGGAATTCAAGGACTTTATTCAGCTAGATACTAAGTACACTGTGAATTTTTAACTTTCCTTTTAGAATACAATACTTAAAATATCTTCAAAATATAAAATGGTTATTTTTAATCTTTTATTCATGTATACAAGTATTGGGGTATAGACCAGAGGTGCAAGGGGTGAGAGGATTCACCAGAGACAGAGTGGGGAGCAGAACAGGCAGATGTATTGAAATACACTGCCGAGGGGAGCAGCAGGTGAAACAGGAGAGATCTGCTGCACCATGTCAGTTAGCTCCCTGGCCAGAGATTGAACTGTTATTACGGTGGCTGCCAATAGCTTCACAATGTTGTAACTTAACCCCTTGTACCACCTGGGAGGCCCTGATATTGTTATTTTGAACAATTCAGCTTTATAGAGAATTAGTTTGCTTTGATCACCCTGGCCTTGAGTTGACTCAGGATATACCTACCACCTTTTACATTACTACCTGTGTATATGTATAAGGTTTTTAGTAGAAAATGTAAAGAAGAAGTTAACCAAAGAAAATCTAAACAAATGGAAAAAGATTCCATACTATGAACATAATGACTCAATATTAAGATCTCAGTTTATTCCAACTTGATCTTTATTATACTCCATCACACTAAATTTCCAACAAATTACTTTTTGGGAATCCTAAACTAATTCTAAAGATAAAGCTGTGTAGTCATTTCTAAAGTCATTGTTTGCTAGGGGTTGGGTGGCAGGAGGAGAAATAAATGGATGGAAAACTGGATAGTTTTATGTATTTATTTTTATTTTGTTTGTTAAGATTACATTAGCTTAACACTGTATGTATGTTATAGCTCTTCAGATGTTACACCACACACACCACGAAAATACCCATAATCCTCTATCACAGTCCAATAGGACCATCAAATTTTTGCTTTCCACCCTTCCCCTTGCTAACCTTAGTGTTAGAATCAAATCACTATGATATGTTTTTGGTTTGTTTCTGTCTGACCCTTTATTTTCCTATATTCCGCATATGTATGAAACCATTAGTATTGGTCTTTTTCCTTCTAAATTCTCTTAGCATTCTCCCCTCCATTCCATCTGTATGACACAAATGGGAAAATTTCATGGCTTTTATGGCTGCATAACATCTAGTATGTATATATATATGCCCATCTTAATTCACACATCTATTAAACACATAGGTTGTTGCCATACGTGACTGTTATAAATATGCCACAGTAAATTTCTGAGAACATATCTACCTTCATATTAGTGTTTTTGCATTCTCCACTTAGATACCTTAGAAGTAGAATTGCTAAATCATATAACAAATCTATTTTTAGTATTTTGAGAAACCTCCATACTTTTTTCTATATGGGTTGGAGCAGTCTACATCGCCACCAGTGGTGTTTCTCCCCATCCTAGCCAACACCTGTTTCTGGTCTTTTGATGTGGGTTGTTCTCACAGATGTAATATGGTATGTCACTGTGCCCTTGACTTAGACAATTTTAGGGTTGTGGAACTATTCTATATTATAGTGTAATGTTGATTTATGCCATTATGTATTTGTTCAACTCTATAGAATTTTACAACACAGTGAAGCTTATTAACAAAAATGTGGGTTTTTTGTTAATAACAATAATGTTTCAGAATAGCTTCATGAGTAGCAATACAAGTAGTGCACTGGTCCAAGATATTCTAGTAGAATATGTGTGAATGTGTGTGAGGGGGTGGGGATTTGTGGAAATATTTTTGTAAACCTAAAAAAAGTGTATTGAAAACTATACATTGAATAAAATGAATACATAAGAACTGAATGGGAGAAATATTCATAATAAATATCCCTGACAAATTTTGTTTATATTTTGTATTCTTATCATCACTAAGTAGGTAAAGTATACAATAAAGATTTGGCCAAAAGATTTAATGGAAGTTTCATATAGGAAAATATACAAATAGCTAATAATGTTGTGAATACTCATTATAATTACTCATCAAGGAAATTACAATTTCAGTGAGTTTCTACTACACCTTCATTAAATTTGTTAAAATAAAGACCAGATGCTAATAAAAACACAGAAAAATTTGAATAGTGCTAATAGCAATATAAAGAATATCCCAACCCTAAGAACCCATACTTTTTTTTTATATTATCAGAGATATGGAAGTTTATATCTGTAAAAAGATATATACATAAATTTTCACGATTTCTTTATTCATAATAACCAAATACTGTAAACAATCAAACTGTATATTAATAGGAACATGGAATAGAATCTGTAATTTGCTCATACATTGGTAAACTCTTGAGTTGAAAAAACAAGAGAAACATTTGATAGATACAAATAACACTAGATGAACCTCAATGATATTTTCTGGGAGTGGTAAGAAAATTTCTTGGGTGATAAATATATTTTGTGTTGATACAGTGTAACATTGGTATTTCTGTGTTTTAGATGGACAAGCAACATTAGTGCATTTCACTATATGTGATCTATGTGTTAGTGAAGAATGGTTTTTTGAATGAGCAAGAGAAAACTTAAAATGTGCAAGTGTGGCTATAAAGTGTACTTCTGAGTAATGATCAGGCCAGAGGGTTATGTAAGTAATATCTTCACAGAGGTAAGGTGGTTCAGAAATGACATGAGCAGGGTACAAGATCTAAATCTACAAATATAGATCAAAACACAATACATCTCAGCAATGTGCCACCCTCTAAATAAAGGATCAGAAAGAATTAACATAATTCCTTCTAGTCATTAGTTTGTTTATAAAATTAAAAATCAATGACAATATTTTGAGTAATTTTAATGTATTATAGTTAATATTTATATTACAATATGTGAAGTCGTAGAATATTAAAGGCTTCTATAATGTTACTGAGGCAAAGCAGGTACCACATTGCAGTAACCTAGGTATGGAGCTGTTGTTACTTATGCCTCTTACCCACTAAGTTGCCCTTCAGTGATCATATATAGTGCGGATATAATGAACAGTTATTGTTTTATCCTCTAAAGTATTCTATCCCCTAAGCATCATTAAAATAGAAAAGAATAAAAAGTTACTTTCTTGTGCCGCTGTTCAAAGAAGCTACTGCCTCACACAGTGATAAAGTGGAACACATTAAATAAATCTCCATCATTCAGGCTAAATGTAAGAAGACTAAACTGAAAAATGTACTTTGATACACAAAACTTTAAAAATAAGAATGTATTTGTAACTGTTCCAAATGAGGTTTTCATAAGTTTAAGAAATGCCACTTGAATGAATGGATAAGATTGCTGGCAATTGCCATGTGAGCCATTTGATGAAATGGTTATTTGAGATTTCCCTTCAGGTGTTTTTACACATAGCCTCATCGACCCCATGTCTTTTTTTTTTTTTCCCCCCATAAGTTTCATCTTTAATGTTAGTTTAAGGGCAAAATTCAGCTCCTACTAGTCCTCACTCCAATTTTCTAAGTTGACAAAATAATATCATCTGCTAACTGTCAAGTGTTAAACTGCTCATGATTAGCATAAAAGAAGTTTAAGGTTTAACTTTCCAGGTTCTCCCAACTTTCATATTTAGGAGAAATCCGTGCTAAATGTTTCTGTCATTAGGTTGTCTTAAAAAATTCAAAAGGTCAACCATTGCAAGGCATATCTTTACTGATGGCAATTCCTTTCCTTAGATTTCACACATATTCTAAAGAATCTGTTGTGAATTCTCAATACAGCTATAACCATATCATATTCTGTTCTGTTCTATGAAAAAAGTGTTGCATTTGTACCATATGCATGTTTTTCCTTCCACCTGAATTGTTCTCTTACTGTGCCATCCAATGACTTTTTTCCACTGAAGCTTACCCTTTACCAAACAATCTTTATTTCATACCTCAGTGTTCCTGTCTCACTTACTATGTATCTTTTACTTTTCAAAAACCAGGTATCTATGATTAACTGTTACTACATATTTTTGAGAGGTTGAGAGGTATGTTCTCATTAAATCTGTGATTAAGTTGTAGACTGGGACACAAAATCACTGCCCTTGCTATTTTGAAATAAAGTGTAACTGTGCTTTATCACTTAAAATCTTAGCTTAATTAACCCTTTATATGTTTCTTTTACGTCCCCTACATCAGTAACTTTTAAAGTAAGCTATAGTAAAAAAAAAAAAAAAAACCTATGTACACAAAAAAGCACATATAAGTTCAAATAATGCCTGAGATAAAAGAAAAGCCGAAACAGTAAAAGTTTAATTTTCTTCTATCCTTGACCTGGATGTCTCAACCTATTCCCCAAATGTAAAAACATTTTAAAAAATTAATTTATACCATGAGCCGGAGGTCACTTTCAAGTTCTTCAGAGAATTAAAACCAAATAAGTTATATGGACTTCAGTGACTGCCAACAAGGAAAGTCAATTTCCAGTGCTAATATCTAGGAATTTAATTTGATCACTCTTATTAGTACAATTAGGCGTAATATTGCTCAAAGGCTAGAAACCTAATCTATAAAGGAAAGACATTTGTCTACATAAATTTTCTTGCCAGTATTCTACATGAATGCCATACTTTATATTTTCCCCCTAGTTACAATCAATCATGAAAATATGAGTCAGTTGACCATGTCTCTAAATGCAAAGGGAAAAAATGAGATGAGGGGTGGGGAAGCTTACAACTTGCTAAGTGGGCCACTTTTCCCTGCTTTCTACATTGACATTACTGATACATGACCTAAAAGAAGGAAAAATGTAATTAAAGTTAGAAAATCTGTTTACCAACAGGAGACACATAGCAAATTGTTCACTCTTCCTTATCTATGAAATGAAAACACCTTGCCATTCTCATGGGTTTGTTCTGGAAAGAATTTTACTATAGCTGTGGAGCATATTTTCATAACTGCCTTTAAGAAGTAGGAAAAAATCAGAAGAATGTTTAAATTTTGGGCTGGTTTTATTCAAATTTCCCAGGACCAGCATGATAGGAGACAGAAACCTAGATCCATTACCCTTAATTGTCAAATTTAAGGAAGGGAGTTAATTTTCATTTGGACCCATTTGCTATTTTACCCTAAATAATCACACAGGGGAGAGGAATTTGAGTATCAATGTGAAAATAACAGAAAAACAAAGTGCAGGATCTTTATGGACCACTTACTATTTAGTGACCATAATGTATAATAATTGTGCTTACTTTATGAACCTGGTGTGAAGTTGTTGAATCAAAACCTCAGGTGTTTCCCAGATGTATTCTAAAACAAGCCTCCCATTTACAGAGAACATGGAGAGATGGCGTGAAAAAAGATAGACCTCTCCAAATAGGTAGTTTTAACGAACAAAGGAACATACCAGGCTTTATCCTGGGTGGCCACAAGACAAGAGAGTTTTCTATAACCTCCACCTAGTGTCAACAGTTCATATAGAGGATTTAATTTTTTTCAGCTATAAATGCAGTTTAAGAAGCTTTAACATTTTTTTAAAGGTTATATTCTTGGAGCTTCTAGAAATATACATTACATGGGCAAAGCTATAATGATCGCCTAGGTCCAACTCACAGGTCAAACCTGTTGTCATATTCCCTTGATTGTCTCTTCCCCAGTAGGGAGTGTAAGTGTTCGTGTTATCTATTTAAAGCACTTAGAACAGGTCTGACAAACCTCAAGCATTGGGAATATTCTCTGGAACTAAATCTGTTCCCTTAAAAAAAAAAGCAACAAAAACAATTTCATAGAAATATATTTAACATACAAAGAACAGCACATATTTGATAAAGCTGGAGATGAAAACACAAGATATCACTACAATCAAGGTAATATATATGTCACTTCCCAGAGTTTTCTCATGAACTTCTTTTGTGTGTGTGTATAGGTGTGGTCACTTTAAAAATAGATAGAAGGTTAAACAAATATTTGCCAAAGAAGGCAAATGAATGGGTGCAGGTAAATAAAAGAACTTCAACATTACTATTAGGATTATTCAAAACTTTAATGAGGCCCTCCCTGGTGGTGCAGCAGGTTAATGCACAGCACTAAGAAGCTAAAGCCACTTCAGCATGAGTTCGAACCCCGTCCGCCTGGTAGGTGATCCACATGGCAAGGTAGACCTCTCCTGACCCACCCGCTGCTCCCCTCAGCAGTGTACTTCGTCAGTCAGCTTGCTCTGTTCCCGGCTCTGTGCCTGGTGAATCCTCTCACAGCCCCTACATCCCTGCGTCGCTGGCTTGTACCCCAGATCAGTATGCATAAATAAATAAATCTTTAAAAAAAAAAACTTTAATGAAATATCATCTTAAACCTGTTAGCGTGACTGTTATTTAAAAAGTATTTTAATAGTAGTTATTGGAGAGGATCTGGAGAATTTGGAACCTTGGTATACTATTGGTGGGGATGTAAATGAAGCTGCAAGGATAGAAAACAGTTTGGAGGTTCTACTAAAAACTAAAAATACCACGACTCTACCTCTAGCAAGCCTACTTCTAGTTATATAGCTACAAAAAAAAGACATTTTCTTTACTTACTAATGCATTCTTCAATGGTCACTTAGATTGTTTCCACAATTTTACCATTATCAACATAGTTGCAGTAAACATGAGTGTCAACATAGTTGCAGTAAACATGAGTGTGCACATATAGCTTTCATTTTTTGTTTTTTGTGTTTTTTTTTTTAAGATATATAACCAGAAGCATGCTTGCTAGATGGTAGAGTCATGGTATTTTTAATTTTTAGTAGAACCTCCAAACTGTTTTCTATCCTTGCAGCTTCATTTACATCCCCACCAAGAGTATACCAAGGTTCCAAAATCTCCAGATCCTCTCCAATAACTACTATTAAAATACTTTTTAAATAATAGCCATTCACACAATGCAAAATCATCAAATTAAGTGCTTCATCTTACAACCTGACTTTCTAGTCAAGCACTCATCATTTGAATAAAATAATGTGAGGGAAAACAGTAGTTCATAATCTATATTTTCAAAATTGAGTACTTTCTTCCTTATTTATATATACAGATGTTCACCTTAGATGTTCACCTTTTGTGCAATCCTTTCACAAAACAAGCAAACTGATGTATCTGCAACATTAACATTCAGAAGTCTGGAAATTAATAAGAAATTTATTGTACTACATCTTTTGGTCTCTATGTACTATAATTGTATGGCTAGGAATGTGGGGGGTTATTTCACTTTTATGCAAAGGATAAAAATGTGGATTAATCTTAGAGTGTTAGTAAGTTCACCTATTTTAGCCATGTAACAATTATCACATGTCCATCATATCAAATTCACTTCCCTGGAGGATAGATTTAGTTAAATTATTATGAAGCACTGATGTTGTGACTTCTTGGCTCTCATCCACACTCTACTTTTTGCCTGAATGTTGTCTATTGGAAATTGCTTAATAACCGGCATTTATCATCTTCCATTCTTATCACCTTTCTCTATTGTACCCTCTAAACTCTCACTATGCCTACCTATCAAAAGCCATGGCCTATTTCATAATCAAAAGACATATTCAAGTTTCTGGATATAACAAAGGCCTATACACATTTAGTGCAATTAAGATCATGAGAAAATTCTTTTCAACTGAAATATGTTTTAACATCATTTTCATATGCAAGCAAGTTTTAGCAAGTCCAGAGTATAGGGGCTTAGTAATGACCATCTATTTAGCTTATAATTTTGTGGGTCAACTTGGCAGTTCTTCTGTTGTGATCTGGCATTTAATTGTTCATTGCAGTCAGTTGGTGGCATAATGTGAGTGCAGTTGCCTGGGATGTCCTCCGTTACACATGTAGCAGTTGGCTGTGTCTCTGGTGCCTCGGTTGGCTTGGCTTTTTTTTTTTTTTTTTCCATATGGTCTAATTTTCCAGTAGACTATGTCAGTCTTCTTCATTTGATAATAGAAAAATTTCCAACATATGAAGAAGGAATCAAGATATAAGTGGATTCTCAAATCTCTGCTTATGTCATGCTAACTACTATCCCTTTAATCTAGCTAAGCACATCATAGGACAGTGCAGATGCAAGTAGGTGGGATAAGGTTCCACTTCCTATGGGAAATAGAAAAACAGTCTTTCCAGTTTTATAACTTACCACCTCTGTATGCATACAGACATGATGTGCACACACACATACTTGTCATATACATGTCATATACATATGGTGAAGTCATCTAAAATATGTATACTTAGGCATATATAAGTTTGTATATCTATTGAGAATCACACATGATTAATGATTAACTTGTAAATAAGTGCTCTTCTAGAACAGCTGAAGAATTAATTCATCTTGATAGATATAGCAGAAATCAAATAAAGACATATGTAAACAAAAAGACAAAACAACGTATAGTGTGCAACTGCGTAACTTCACAGTCACATTATTCCAGTTTACCTCGGCAAGATTTAAGGGCTCTCCTTTATGGCAGTATTGTCTGTTTGGTTACATGATAAATTATCACCAATACAGTGTATTGTTCACCTGTTCATAGTATACAGAGCCAAATCCTAGACACTGAAGCTTGAAAAAGTTTAAGATTAAATATCATAAAATCTAGTTGAGGTAACACTACATGTGAATTTTCAGTTAGTTTATGCAAATACTAAATAAATTATGACAATTATTGTCATAACATGTTAATAGGTATAAAAGACTAAATTAACAGAAGGGATTCAGAAAGAAGGGTATTGTGAAAGAATGGTTCCATGAGTGTCCATGAATGTTGTATGTCAAGAAGACTAGATGCATCAGCAGAAGCACTGGTGCACTGGTTGTGGAAATGGTGTGAGGTGAGTTTATTGGGAAAAAAAAAAAACGGAGCATGTAAAAAATTAGTACTATGATATTGAACTAGGTAGTTTAAATTTAATGTCATTAGCTAAAGGGAGTGATTGAGTACCCAACCAGATATTCATACCTACAGGTGACTTCTTTAATCAGCAAAATACAAAGGAGCTTAGACATAGAAACTTGCTTTATGCCTAACCTGTTTTAGTTGGTCTACTTATTGTAATAATTGTAAGCATGTAAAGAACATGTCACCAGATATTTAAGAACAAATGAGTTTAATCACCTCTCTAGATAATATATACTGTAAGAAACTAAAAAAATGATTAATACAAACATGATTCCTAAAAAAAGCACATGCCAGAGTATAAAACTTACTATTAAAGTAGTCAAAGCTGGTCTTTGTCTTTAGTCTTAGAGTCACTTGTATTTGTCCTTGTAGTTTTTCTATGACATCTTTGCAGTAAAATAGTTTAAAACCTCAGTTCCTCTCTAGGAGTTAACTTTGCAACCCAGTGTTAAATGTAACTTTTTCTATCGCCTTGAAATGTGTTTTCTTTAGGAAGTGACTCCAGTGGGTAAGGAATCTGGATGCTACATCATAAGCAGCATTTTATATCTCTATCAAATACTGCCCTATATGAAGGGAGAAGAGAATGAAAATATAAAAATAATCAGAAATTGAAATTTTGTTCTTTGGGGAGAGTCAAAATCAGTACTTCTGCTGATGCATCTAGTCTTCTTGACATACAACATTCATGGATACTCATGGAACCATTCTTTCACAATACCCTTCTTTTTGAGTCCCTTCTGTTAATTTAGTCTTTTATACCTATTAACATGTTATGACAATAATTGCTCTTGCACTAAGTTAGGTGATGTGAAAGTTAGAGAGCCACATAGAGATATTATTTTGCTGCATGAATTTTTAGAGATCTAAGAAGTATGTTCTGAGTCAAGTCTGAATCCATGAGCTAAAGATCTATATGAAAAATCTGTAGATTTGAGTGGCCTCTGGCATACAGGCCAGGCAAACAATTTGGTAAATAGACAGGAACTCAGGAAGCTGCCCATGAGCCAGGATTGGACCTTGTAGACAGGAGCATGAACATAGTGACCTAAAAAGTCACTATGGGATAGACAGTCAGTTGCTAAAGACAGAGGACAAGTCATAAATGTCTAATTGAAAGAGGCTTCATCTTCATTTCTTTCTCAAAAAACTATAGGACACATGGTATCCAATGAGAACTACCCAAAGAGCCTTTGATTACAACTACAGCCATTTCAACACTTAACACAAAGATGATCCTGAGATCATATTAATATTAGACTAGTCATATAACAATATGCCTGTTCATATATCCCATTATCCTCCTCCTAAATCTGATAATGGATATAGCCATCAATTAAAATATAGAAGAGGAAGTAAAACAAACAGGAGAAAAGAAGCTAAATATGAATTATAGAAAAGGGTATTTACAAATTCAAGTCAAAGCCGTGAGGAAAAGAAATAGCTTTGAACCAAATGAATGAAGAAAGTTTTACCATTAGACCACTTGTTAAATTTTAAAATGTAATTATAAAATCTTTGGGATCTGCTTAGTGTTTTATACAAAGATTGAGGAAGAACAATTGAAAAAGTAGCTTGAAGCTGTAGAGATGAAAGTTGATAAAATGTCTTTATGCTTGAACCTATTGAGTTTAACTCAATAAACCAACTATTTATCTAAATAAATTTTGATTTATTTTAGATATATTAATTTTGATTTTTTTTTTTTAATTTCGATCTTTCAAGATACAGAAACTATACTAATGGTTTAGGTTAGAATATCTTCACATAGCTAATGTACCTAGACACTTTTTTTTAAACTGATGACTGGTAAAATGCAAGGCATTAACATTAAAGTAATAAAACACTTCAGTAAAGACATATTGATTAGTCTCAAACCTTCTGTGTAGTACATTGATAAGACAACTATTTGATTCACTTATTATTTACAATGCAAACTGTAATCTTTATGCCAGAATGATTGCCTTTGATCCTAATATATTTTAAGAATGCTAAGTCTTAATGTGGTTCAACCAAGTCAATAGTTGCCAGAAAAACTATCCTCCAATACCAAATACAGCTTAACACTTTGCACAGTTTTTCTGAAACAATCTTTGCAATTACTCGTATTCTAAATATTCATAGATTGAAAAACCAACAATCCTAACAATGCTTAAATGTTTTAAAGTTTAAGCTTTCTTCCTAAAAAGTCCTTTTTTCCCTTGTAACTGTAGCCAGTTACATAATATAGAAAGCTTTAATTTAAAATGTTTTGGTAAGATGTGTGAATATTTACTAATTTTTCAGTATGTTTTTTAAGGCCCTCCCTGGTGGCGCAGTGGGTTAGAGAACAGCACTAAGAAGCTAAAGCCAGTTCCTCTTGAGTTCGATCCCTGCCTGCCCCGGAGGTGATCCACATGG
>NW_004567107.1:61430405-61452845 GCF_000260355.1 Condylura cristata | reverse complement strand
AAAATAACCAAAATTAGAGATAAGTTGCACACTAATGATAATCAGACATGGTATATTTTTGGATGTGTTTTTCTTGTAATGGAGTATATTATAAATTGATTCATTAGAAACCCAGAATTTTTTAAAAGACCTTTATCAGCTTGGACTCAAAGTGACTGTGTAGAGTGAAGAGACTTGGCTCAGGCCCATCTTCCCATGAGAAGGGCAGAATACAGAAGCAGTGACTGCTCTCATTTCCCTTTTCCATGCTGATGTCTGCTATAATAACCTTGTTTAAGTCTTAGATATGTTGGGTTGGAGGAGGATAACTAATCTCTGTAGTTTACAAGCTCTGGGTAGAGACAGATCATATGGGGGGTGGGGAGAGAAAAAACAACAGAAGAGACTCATCTGTATCTATTCCTGATATAGATGATGAAATTTTGGCCTTCAGTCTCATACTAAGTGGGATGAGATTTTCAGTGTCTTTTGAAGATGATGAGTATGTTTTGCATATAAAGGGATATAAATTGTGTGCAGAGAGCCTATTGAAGTAAATTGTATTTTCTAAAGAATATTCTAAGACTACTTCCCATCCCACTTGCTTCTCTGCCATATTATCTTGCCACTACTCTACCCTCCCCTGGAATCTGCATTTGACCTGAAATTTATAATTAATGAATGTACCAAAGTGACCTTCTATGTCATTTCTTTTTGTGTCTCCCTGCCAGACTCAAAAAAATCATGCTACATGAAGAACCCATAGTTAGTGCTTTAGACTTGAACCTTGGCTTCAATGTTGATCATCCCAAATCAGGCACAGGTATATTATTAAAGAAATCTCTCCATAGTTCAAGGCCCATTCATTTTTATCATCTAGTTGTTTCATTCTTCCAGTTGAGATATCAAGTGTCCTGGAATAGAGATAAGCCCCCTCTATTAAGTCCTGTCTGAATTTCCCATTTAAAGAATTCATATCTTAGTAAAATTAATGTTGCCTTATACCTCTAAGTTTGAACACATTTGTAAAATAACAGTTGATAACTGTAATACCTGAAATGACAATTGACTTTAAATTTTTTTCTCACCATCTTAACAACTCCTATTTGATCTCTTCATTCATTTGGGGATTAATCCAAGAGAAGTATGTCTTGAAACTAAGCACTGACAAACTAAAGCTAAAGTATGACAGAAAATAACCACATAGGAAGTCAAGAGAGAATAACTGGAATTGACAAAAATAGATCTGAGCCACAGGAATGTACAGATTAAGGATTTAGTGGGGCAGAGCAAGAAGTCTTCAAATATGTGGAGGGCTGTCATGTGGAAGATGGATTAGACTTGTACTGTAGAACTCTAGCGAGCAGAACTAATACCTTACATTGGTAGGTCGAGTGAAGTAGATTTTATACCTAATATGAGGAAGTATTTTTCAGGAATAACATTGTGGACTGATTTTGAAGGTAGTAAACTTCTATAATTTTATTTAAGGAAAGCCTATGTAGAACAATAATTTCCTAGAGAAAATTACATTTTTAGATAGAATATTTGAATAGTCATTCTAATATATTCCTACAATAAGTTTGTGTATAAGTCCATAAAATCTGGAATACTTTTGTATTCAAAGTTAAATTTTTTGGGACAGTTAGATAACCAAGGAAGGTATTTTCATATGTATGAAGTGACTTAGGATTCCAAGGTTAACAAAATCTTGGTAATTACTGAGTAACAAAATCTTAAAAATATACATTGAACAAATTAATAAAACATGAAAATCATTTTAATTGAAAATCAATTTAATTGTTTTGCAACATGTATAGAATTGAGAGGTATAGAGTCACACCTTGTCAGATGCATGTTATTATACCACACCCAAGACACCCATAGTTCTCCACCACAGTCCACTGGACCCCTCCACATCTGCTCTCCTCCCTCAACTTTCACCTCTGGCAGCTTCCGTTCTATAGTCAGACATTGGTAGATTGTTACTGGCTTGGTTCTGCCTGATACTATGTTGTATTTTTCTACATTCACCATAAAAATAAGACAATTGATATTTGTCTTTCTCCTTCTGACTCAGACTCATTTCATTTTGCAAAATTCCCTCTATGTTCTTTTGGAAAATGCAAGAGTTCATCTTTTTATAGCTGAGTAGTAATGAAGCATGTATTGGGCCTGTGCATAAAGGCATAATGATCCTGAAGTTGAGGTTATTTTATTTGCATTTAAATCCATATTATCTGCATAGCTATATTAAATGCTCTATGCATATGATTTCATCCCTCCCTAGATTTATGAAGTTACCATGAACATAAACAATATAACAAAACAGAAAATAAAGTAAAATCAAGTAAATAAAGTAAAAATCCAATCTAAATAACAGATTGTTTCACCTGATTTTACAAAGAAGGGAACGAAGGTTTAGAGAAAAAGTATGACATGCTTCAGGCTACCCAGTTAAGTGGCTTAGTTGGGAATTGAGCCAAGATCATTTATGATGAAGTCCAGGTTATTGTGCTATATCACCTGTTGGTGAAAATGAGATTTTTACATTTAAAGTTGCAAGCTTTGGTTATAAAAAGCAGATGGAGTGTCTATCAAGTAATGAGAACCCAAAATATCTCTCCTAACCTAATTTACATTTTTCTGAAATCTTACAATTTAAACATACTCCTTTAATTTTGATTAATAACTTAGAAATAGCTAATGCATTTGACTAAAAGATTAAACATAGTTGTAACAGAATTTAGGAAGTGTAGGATTGTCCAAAGAGAGAAGAAAGGTCAAAAGTCAAACAGAAATTCTTCCCAGGAAAAACATTGCCTATGTAATAATATTTCCCACGAAAAAGACATGCAACATGTCTTCGAAGGAAGTGAGGAATGTAGGATTTTTCACATTGATTTTGGAAACAAAAGTTTTGGGTACTAGAAAATAATCAATATATGACTCATATAGTAGGTGAATTTGCACCCTAATGCAAGTTGAATATTGTTTGAAAAACAAAAGCATTAATATAGCTGAGGATACAAGTATATTTGAACTTATAAAAATGATCTATTGATAGATAAAGAGAGGTTTTCTGAGTTTCCATTATGAATTGATTAAGTCTTCTCAGGCTATTTCAATGACGACTAAAAATTATGTGAAGACTTTTAGGAAGGAATGAAGGAAGGAAGGAATTCATTGGGGATGTTGGAGCTGGAAAAAGTAATAAATATTTAGTTTTACTTGGTACTTTCTGAAATATTTTATGCTGTCCAAATTCCCTTATTGAAAAGAAATGAAAGTAAACTATAACTTCTTGTTAGTTTGCTATGACACTGCTGATAACACAAATTTTATGTGGGGATGCTAAATCATTGTTTATATAAGATCAAGATTGATGAGGCATGAGCTATTAGATTTAGTTACCAAATATTACATGGAAGGCAAGACTTTGTATGATTCATCTGGTTATAGTGATTTCAAATTTAATTTTCTGTGTGAACTTCAAATCTTACCACTTAAAATTTTACTTTATGTATATCTCCTAGTACAGACATGAAACGTTTACATGCAAATTAAATTTATTATATGGTCCATGCTAAAGTAATTTGAAGGTCTAAATGTTCTAAATGTCTTTGCTTATAAAAGCAACTAAATTCTAAAGCATTTATTCACATACTTTTTTTTTTCTCCCTCTGTTTCTTCTTGACACTCCTTGCCTTCTTTACTGAAGCAATTACTGAACTGGACTAGTAGGTATTGAACTGGATAGTAGAAGATACAGTTCCTAGGATGTCACAATTTAATATACATATAAAACTCCTACCATTTAGAATAATTCAGATTTACTTAGTATTGTTAGGCACTATGTTCTGTCCTGTATTCTTCCTCTCAAATAATTCTCACAACAGATTTGCTAAGTATTTACTACTAACATGCCATATTATAGATGGAATACTAAAAAGAAATTTAAAGCAAAACTTTATTTTTAATCATTGGCACTGAAGAAATTTTTATTTTATTAAATGAATTGACAGGCAGCCCTAAATCAGGTGTAGCTATATTTTTCTCACTGTAAAAAAATGGTATACTTACTATTAAAAATATATACTTTGTAAGTCCCTTCATTTTTTGTAAGTATTGACATAGTGTTTTAAAGTTGAGTGCTTAGATCAACTTACACTATCTTTAAAATGTTTCAGCCTATAACAAATTTCACATTCAAATATTTGTTGTCCTTAAATCCTCACAACTTTTGACTGAAGTACATTTAATTAAAATAAAATATAGTTAGCATACCAAACATTGTAGTAAATAGGCTAAAAATAAGCACTGAAAATTCCCAGTGTAGTATTGACTAAATATTGATTAGTTACAATGCTTACTAAAGCTCAATCAGTGTTCTTGATTAGGTATTAAAAATGGATGCTCTCACTATTCTTTATTAGCTCTTCCCAAATTTCTAGACATCTCACATTCATATGTGGGGTTGAAATGCCCAGTAAGTCTCTCAGAATCCATTTATCTTCTTTAAAGCCCCTTATCTCTGTCAATAATAATAGTTGATGTTATTGTTAATAATATACCAGGAAAAACAAAAAATATATATAGTTTTTATGATAAGCTATTAAAGTATTTCAAAACATTAAATGAATTTCACTTTAGAGAAATTGACATCAGTGATAGAACAATAGTTCACATTCAAAGGCAAGCGACCTCTGATTCCAGTGCCAAGACAACCATTCAGTGCAGTCTTTTATGTGAGTGTGTCATTTATTTTTTTGATGCCCTTGAACTTCACTTAGTAACCATTTAGTAAGATGTCCCTTATCAATAGTGGTCTCTCCCTTCCTCAGCCTCCCTACTATTATCTGTCCTTCTAAAAGTCTCGATATATTCCAGTTAGTAAGCAATAAATAAATTATATACACTCAAAATAAGTTTAGATTTAAGAGATTTCAATTGATAGAATTCTCCATTTTCAGATACCATGTGGTATTAAACCTCATATTGCATATTTTGTTATTTCCAGAAATGATGATTCAAAATCTGCAAGCTGTGTATTTAAACAAAATTAATATTTTTCAAACTGACAGTGGCTGTAATGGAAATAATAATAAATGCACCATCCCCAAATGTGCTGGCATTGTACCAGTAGAAGATAAGGCTGAGTAAAACACATTCATGCTATATCCTTTATGAAGAAAAATGCTCAGAATTTCAAAATAGCCTTCTACTATATTTTTGACTGTAGCAAAAATGTTTCTAACATTTCCTTTCAAAAGTTTAGAAATTTGAAATAAAGCAGGCCTTAAAAAGTCATATTTCTTGCTTAAATTATGATGGAGAAATAGATACTAGTAAATAAGCACCAAGACATTCGCTTTTGTATTTTAAGATAAGTTTGTAGTAACAATTGTTCATAGATCAACTAGACCATTGGAATTTAGGTCAATTAATTTGCAAAGAGTTTCTGAAAATATTGCTATTACTAGGCTTGACCAGCTAACAGTTGTAATGTACCATGTATGTTGTCACTCTTCATCCCCTTCAACCAAATAAATGTATTACAACACCATAACATTTTGTTAGAAGACAAAAATCTAAACTTGAGACTTGTGCTTCTACAGTCCATCTTGAAATATTTATTTCCTTCAGTGTCAAAGTTTAAAAAGTAACCTAATTAGTGTTGCTCTGATTACTTATCTAAAGACAAAAAAGTTATATGTATTATATATGTATATATATAAAGTAATTATATATATATATAAATAATAATAAAGTAATTATGTAACAGGTGGTCCCTAAGAAAAGGGGAAGTTCCAGGTTCCTTGTCCCACCCAGAAGGAGGGTGGAGCTGAGCAGAGAAAAAGGAGACAAGCTGAGGAGAGAAGAGGGGAAGAAGAGAAGGAAGCTGGATGGAGAAGGAGTCCTGAGGAAGCCACATGGAACAGGAAACATGTGATGAAGAAACCATGCTTGTTTCCTGACCCTGGACTGGTTAAGGCAGATGTGGGTGAGATACCTGTAGGGAGGTGACTATGGCAGTGTTTACATTGATTTTGATTTTGCTCTTTTCCTCCCAGATTTGTCTGACCATTTCTGACCCTTTTCCATGGGTCCCGGCCAGAAGGTGCTTTATTCTTGTGGCGGGCTTTCAGGCCTTGCTTTGGACCAGTCCCTTTTTTGGTTGACTTTTGCCCAAGAAGGGATGGGAACTTCAGGTGTTTGATTTAGAAGTTATATTCTTTGTGTTCCTTATTGTATATCCACTGTATTAAAGTCCCTTTTCATTAAAGTTTTATATGTTTTGTCTTGTTGCGGTGGATAGCATAACCCATTTAGAACAGGCAGATTTGTGGCTTCGGGAGTGTCCCTCTCTCCCTGTCTTGTAACAGATTTGGTGTCCTGTAACAAGTATATGAACTATCTCATGAGTATGAAATGTGTGTGTGAAGAGTATTCAAACCTAAAATTAAACCTTGGGCATCATCTTGGAGCTGTTTCAGTTCCATTTCCTACCCAAACATTTTGAAAAAGTTGCCCATTCTCAGTAATATTGCTAAATATAATTTTCTCTTTATCAACTGGCTTCTCTAAGAACTCCATTGAATTGGTTATTTTAATTAATTTCTTATGACGCAGATTTCATTTCTTTTCTTTTCCTGTATGAGGTCATCCTGTCAAAGCTCCTCTAGAAGCTCTTGACTTTCAGTATCTTTCACACCACTGCAGGGTTCTATTTTCTTTTCAGTAATTTTCTTCCTGGTTTCTTCCTTCTCATACTGCTTCACGGACGCCATTTCCAGTATTTGAAGTGTAACGATTTTTCTTTTTATTTGCAAGTTTCTTTGGGTTGTCAGGTTTCTTCATGGCTTCAAGAAACATTTATGCTATCATTCTCACCAGCATAGCCACCCTCCGGGGCCTTCCTCAAGAATCCCATTGCTCTTGACTGCCTTGGAGAGTAGCTATACCTCAACACTCCCCTGGCCATTCAAGAGTACCCTTGTGGGGACTGACCCAGATCACAGGGTTTCAGAGGGCAGGGCCTTTAGGTGGGAGTGGTGTTTGGTGAGAAGAGATTTCTAAAGAGGGAAAAGGAGGAGCAGGCGGACTAAGACAGAGGAATCGAAGTTGGGTACAAGTCTTCCTGCTCTGGTTTCAGCAGAGGTTTATTTTATACATTTCATGCAAGCAGTGGGATAACATTAGCATATGAACTTGGCTGAGAGATCACGGTCATCTTTTTTCTAACAGTTTGGGGTCCTATTGAAATTCAGCTGAGACTATAACATTTAAAATTCTTAAAATAAATCTATTAAAGTTAAAACAGATAAATACATTTATAAAATTTAAGGTTAACATTGCTATATTTACCACAGTGATGATGGGCTAAAAATAAAGTCCCTTAAACCCTAATTACTGCTTAATGACCTTCATTCTCATTGAGATATCCTAGAGGGTAAAGTAAAGTTGAGGAATAGGGTGGAGTAATTTTCTTGTAAATCAATCACTAGAAGAGATACAGTAAAGTTCCTTAAAAACTGAATAGAAAGCTTGAATAGTTCCTTAAAAACTGAATAGAAGGCTTGGGTGAAGTTCCTTATTTAAAGGCTAAACAAATCAAAAACTTAAGTAGTTCTTTAGAAACTGAATAGAAGGCTTATGTGAGGAGGTAGAGGATAAGACTTGGGTTCTCCTGGAAGTGAAAGAGCATGTTCTAGTACTGCTTCATATTACAATATTGATTTTGCTATAATAGCCAATTGTTTTTATTAATCAGCCAATAGTAAAATTATTTGACTTCAAGAAGAATTTCTTGCCCTGGTGCAGCGCTTGCTTGTCTGGGCCAAGCAGCACCTTATGAGGCTAAGACAATCCAGTTGTAAACTGAAGGTTGCTCAGAATATTTTGATGTTATGATTATACAAAAAAGGGAGGTCATAAGTTAGCATGGAAATTTTGACTTTTCAGAGCTTTTCCTTTTCTATCCAGAATTAGTCAGTCAATAGAAATTGCATAGCTTGTGTCATACCCTGCACACAGAAATTGTATGAAAATTAGAGACACAAGAAACACTGATCTTAAGTGACATTGGTTAAAGATTTTAAGCAGAGTTGCAAAAAACACTGTTCTTCAATGACATTGGTTAGATATTATAATGTTGGTTAGATGTTTCTTCATCTATCTGCCTCTGCCTCTCCATTTCTGGTCCTTGTTCCACACTTCATCCATGATAATTTGCTTTAATCAATTTCTCTATACTCCCCACAATTCAGATAATTACATGAAAATAATGAAACACCACAGACAGAGCCCTTAAAAATTAGAGTTTCTCCCCATCTTATTATTAAAATCAAGGGAGTAGTTTATGACACAGCTATAAGACTAAGACTTAATAGCCTGTTTGTGTGACCCACACTGATTTGGTAGCTGATTTTGTGACTCTCTTCCTAATTCCTGTTCAATGAGAGCATGATAATAAACAGCAGATATAATAATAAATCAAAGGATTCTTTTTGGAGATCTGACTATTAAATATATGTTAGCATACCATGGTATAATCTTGAGAAAACATGTGAATTTTAAAATGGCTGTCAAGTGAAGGGCAATATCATAGTCAATGTAGCCTAAGGAAAATATAATTTTCTTCTTGTTGTTATTGAGGTGACATTGGTTTACAAAACTGTCTGTGATTTAAAGGTTTCACACTTTACAGATTTATGTCCTCACACAATACCCACAACCAAAACACCCTTAATGTGCCTTTACCCTTTAATGTACATTTCCAGAGTGCATGTTTGGGTAAATGTTTGAGTCAACAATCATTTGATATGATCAGGTTATGAGTTATCTTTGATAATTTCCTTTTCAATTTTCAGGATATTGGCTGACTCTTTCTTTTGGATCTCAAAGTGATATTAGCCAATCTTGTTTAATTTTTTTTCCAGAGGACAGAGCGAAATCCTAGTGGGAAACATTTCTTGAGTTTCACTCATGTTTCAATTCTTTTAGTTCAAGTGCCCATTATTAAACTAATTGCTCTGACCCTGAGTTTCAAATTTCACTGATTAGATTATGTCTTTGTCCTGCCTGTCATAGGTGTAGTAGAGATCAGATTCTATCAAAAGACAGACATTTAAAAAGAGCTAGTTTACACATGAATCAATTCAACTACATTAAATGTAATAGTTGTATATAAAATTATTTAATGTAGTTCTAGTCTTGTGAGAGAGGCAAGTAATAAAAATATTTTTTTATTATTTTTTTAAAGATTTATTTATTTGTGCATACAGAGCTGGGGTACAGGCCAGAGGCTCAGGGGTGGTGAGAGGCTTCACCAGAGACAGAGTGGGGAGCAGAACAGGCAGATCTATGAAGTACACTGCTGAGGGGAGCAGCGGGCGGGTCAGGAGAGGTCTGCCACGCCATGTGGTCACCTCCGGGGCAGGCGGGAATCGAACTCATGCGGAACTGGCTTAGGCTTCTCAGTGCTGTGCTTTAACCCACTGAGCCACCAGGGAGGGCCCTAAAAATATTTTTAATTTGAAGTTTTAAGCAGGTATTAAACGAATTGATGCTATAGTTGTGTCAATTAAGATATAATCTACAAGTAGAAGTAAAAGAAAATTGGCCATCTCAAAATCAAGTACAACCTAGGAGACTTCTTGCAATGTATTATGTAATAACCCTGGTAAGTGAAACTTTCAGCAGGAAAATAGGTCATGGACATGTGGTTTATGATATATACATCACATATAATGAGGGTTTTGTTACGTATGCTTCAAGTTTAGAATTTTATTAAGATGTGATTTGATGTAGCTTTAATATCTCCATCATTTTCAGTGTAAAAGAATTTTGCTTGTCAATATTAGAAGTCAAGTAGACACTGCTACTCAGAAGGAAAAATCAGTAAAAAGTACATAATGTCATTTGAGTCATCTTAAATTGCATAGTCCTCTACCCAGACTTGAGGTTAGGAAAAATGGCTGAGACATTCAGTTTCATCAATCTGCATTAGAATGAGGTGAAGAATGAAGGAAAGAGTCAGGTTCAAGGCACACATTGAGAAATCATTCCAAATTGTAATTTCATTGTGAGTTATAGATGTGATAAAATTCATTGTACAATTTTTAAAATGTCAGAGAGAGCTTTATAGCATTTTGGACTATCAGGTCAGTAAAAATTTCTTCTACAAAATGGCCTTACACTCCCACATTTTTATTGTATGTTACACATCATTTGGAGATGAATCTATTTAAATGCAAATGTACAATCACAAAGCAGTGAAACCAAATTATATGCAAACAAAGCTAGTTGAAGAAATTGAGTAGTTAAGCATTTTTTCAATCAAATTTAAAGACAGATTTGTTTCCTTATTAAAAAAAAACACTACTTAGCAAGTTTAAACATGCCTCTTGTAGAATTATTATTGAATTACATGATTTAATATGCCTGTAGCAATGTAGATGCATATTGAACAAGTTTTCATGCATTTGTCACGTTTTATATCTTAGATTCATTCTTACAGTAGAAAGTCTGATGTCTCAAATTCTTTTCAGTCACATATCTTTTGAGGATGCTAAATAGAACAAAAGAGGGCATTTTGGGAATAATAACCTTGTAAATTGATATATATATATATAGAGAGAGAGAAATATATGTCATTTATAGAGGAGAACATTGTTTTTGCTTAATTGTATAGATGCAAAAGCATCTGCATCTGAAGAAAAATTTAAAGACAAGGTAAATATTAAATTATGAAGAGATAAATATTAAAATTGAAAATATGATTTTAAAAGGGAGCTATAATATTGCAAACAGTTGAAGTAAATAAGAGCTAAATGAATAGCATGATGGTCTTTGAGTCAACAAGAATTAGGAAAGATAGTCAATAAATTCATGATGCCCTTTAAAAATAGTATTGACTATTTTAAGTAGATATTGGTTGTCTCTGAATTACCATATACTACATAAATACTTTATGGAATGTCTCTGAATTACCATATACTACATAAATACTTGTAGGAACAGTTTAGCAAGGAATTGAATTTTTAAATCAATGCAGTACAAATCAGTTAGTTATTTCTCCTTAAATGAGTTTGTAGTTGTTCACTGTCAAGGAATTATGTCCATTTCATCTCAGTTGTGAAATGTATTGGTACAAAATTCTTCCTAACGTCACCTGAATACTTATTTTGGATATAAATGACTTGTGTCTTTCTCCATTTTTTTAAATATGATTTTTTTGAGCTCTTCAAATACTAATTTTAGATTTCACTTTTTTTTATGTATAGTGGTTCTTTGTTCAATTTTATTTATTTATGCTCTTGTCTTTATTTTCTTCTTATTACCTGTGTTTTTTTTTTTGTTGTTGTTGTTGTTTGTTTGTTTTTTGTTGTTTGTTTTAGGTCAATATTTGAGATGTATAAAAAAAGTCTACTAGAATACATGTCTCTCTGTTCACCACTTACATTGATATAATTTGGTCTTATTCTCATCTGATTAAATATGTTTTCTTATGTATTTACCTTGTGATTTCCCTTGGTCAATATCTTAAATCGGAGTATGTTTTTTAATTTACAGAGATTTAAGGATTTTTCAGATTTTTTTTTATTTTGGTTTCTAGAAATACAAATGAATAATTAATACAAATGAAAAAATTTATATTATTCATATATACAAATATAAAAGTTGTATTTTTTTTTAAATTCACAGAAACTAATATAATGTTCCAATACAATCTATATCACCAGAGTCCCATAAGCATTTTAAAATAATATATGTGCTGTCCCTGTTAGTAGAAGTTTTCAAAGTGTCAGATCAAAATTACTTATAAGCTTTGAATCTTCATTACTGTTACCTATTTGTATGTGTTCTTTCTGTTACTGAACATGGCTTGTTAAAATATAACTACTTGCTAATTTTTCCCATTTTTTTCTTTAGATATATGTTTTTTACATTGTATTGTTTTGAAATTCAGTAGTTTCAGCTTCATTTAGAATTTGCATTAATAGCAATGACATGATAAAGAAAAAGAAACATACAGATAAATACCCTTTATAAACCTAGGCAAACTCCTCCTTAAAACAACTTGAGCCCAGCAATACACAAGTAGCCTAATACTTCATGACCATGTTAAGTTTACCTCAGTGATACAAGGTTAGGCTATAAAAATAATGTTAACTATATTGTTATAATAAAAACATAAAACAATATATTTCAACATATAAAGAAATATGTACTAGCATCATTCAATCACCTTATATCATTGAACATTTTTACAAATAGAAAGAAAATAGATATTTAACCATATAAAAGAAGCTACTAAATATTTGTCAATATTATAGTTATAGCATAATGGTATGCTAAAGGTTTTAACCACTAATCACAAAAAAGCAAGGATTCCCACTCTCGTCATGTTTATGATGACAATGTTTAACATTGTCTCCACACTAATGGGATAAGAAATATATTTTTTTAAAGATTTATTTATTCATATAGAACTGGGGTACAGGCCAGAGATGTGGAGGGTGAGAAGATTCACCAGAGACAGAGTGGGGAGCAGAACAGGCAGATCAATGAAGTACACTGCTGAGGGGAGCAGCGGGCAGGCCAGGAGAGGTCTGCCTGGTCATGTGTATCTCCTCCAGGGCAGGCAGGAACCGAACTTATTCGGAAGTGTCTTTAGCTTCTTAGTGCTGTGCTTTAACCCTCTGTACCACCAGGGAGGGCCCAAGAAATATTTTTTAAGACACATTGAGAAAAAGATTTTTATTTGAAGATCATATTTTTGTCTATATAGATTATCTTAAAGAGTGTAGAAAATCCACCTGAAGTAATAAATTAGTTTACCAAGATTACAGAATATAGATAAGAGACACCAAAATGTTATCCATATTTGAAAAAATAACAAATTTTATTCTTCAAAAGATACTGCACAAAGGTGAACCATAGATGATGAGAAAATACTCAAAGTATATATAGCTTATTTTCTGTGTATTTAAAGAATTCTTACAACATAGTATTTTGAAAAACATAATGTAGATTGTTGATAATATCACTGGTTATGAAATGACTCAGCCTTGAAGTCATAATATTTTGGGTATAATATTACATGATACGACAAATGTACTTACTCTTTAAGCCCCTGTGAAATGGATTAATTGCTCTTGGTTGAATAAGGCATCCTGATTTATATACACAAAAATATCAATAAAAGGATAGTCATAATCAAGATAATAATTTTCTTCATCATTTTACATGTGACAAGCCAATTTCATATGCAATATCTAATTTTAACCTCAAAATAAGTTTAACTATTACTAATGTGAGAATGAAAGGTGATGAAGATGCTATCACTATGTTTAGCAGATTGATCAAGGAAAGGAATTCAATGTTAATGATTAGTATGGTTGTTTTATAGTAATTTGGTGGAAATAAACAATCACTGATCATTAAAATATATCCTCCTGATTTGTTGCATATAATTAATAAAATTATAAAATATCTAATTTTTCTGTACTTAATATTACTGTTATATAAGCTTAACCTGAAAGTATGCAAATAGGCAGAAGCTAAAATATTGAATCTTTTCTTGCAAAATGGCCGTTTCAGGAAGATTTAAGACACTATTTTTCTTGTGGCAATGTTTAAATTTCTTCAGTCTTCCTTTGGAATTGCTGTCAATGCTAGTTTATGAGCCATGGGCACATAAATCACCCATATTACCTCTAAGTCACACTTCAATTTGATCAAAACCAGTGTTTTCACCTGGATTCTCTTAACTTAATTCACCAAACTTGTCTCTAAAGTGTGTCTTACTATTTCTTCAAACCAAACCCATCCTCAATGGGTGAAAATTTTCTATTATGATAGTATATTTGAAAAACTATCCCATGAGCTCTGTAGGAAATTTTAAGGAGCTTAACAATTTTTGATCAAATTCAATTGTTTTGATGTTAACTTATGAGTGATATTAAGTTGGACAGGATTAATAAAGTTAATTAGAAATAATTTTCTACACGTATAGTAAAATCTGTATGGTATAAATATTCTTTGTTTTGACTAATCAGATAGGTCATGTGAAATGTTTTCACTTCTACGTAGACAATTTTAACAGCATTTCTTCTATTGCCTTGTATTAATAAATATTCAGTGCAGCTTATTAAACAAAGAGAACAAATTCATTTTTCACCAAGAATTTTAGTAATTATGAGGTCAGAGGGAAAAGTATTGGAAAAATCAATTAAATTATTTCATAAGTTTTCATTGGTTCTTTTTTTTTTTTTAAAGATTTATTTATTTATGCTTACAGAACTGGGGTACAGGCCAGAGGTTTGGAGACAGTGAGTAGGGAACAGAACAGGCAGATGTACTGAAATACACTGCTGAGAGGAACAGTGGGCCGTTCAGGAAAGGTCTGCCACACCATATGGGTGAACTCCCTGGCAGGAGATCGAACTCATGCTGCAGCAGCTTCAGAGAGCTTCATAATGTGGTGCTTTAACTCGTTGCACCACCAGGGAGAGCCCCCTCATTGGTTCTTCTTAATCTTTGGAGACCCAACCTGATATCTGCCACATGCATATCAACCTGGAAGTATGAATCAGTGTTTTCTTTCTTCAGGATAAAATATCAGAGAAAACACTACATAGATATAGGAATCTGATTCCTGAATCTTCTAAATGGGGAAGCGGTAACAACAAATCCCATAATGAACAATTTCGAATTTCAGTATGGTAAAACTTCTTTCCATACTTATATTTGGCCTTCTTTTGTAATGTTCGTTATTTAATTTCCTTCTTTGCCTATTAGAACTTTCCTTCCTAGCTTCACTTCTTCATGGTGAATAAACCATTACCATTCTTGACACATTCCTTACATAGAACTTGATAATTTTATTCAGTAGTTACTAACCTAAATTACCTAAATTAATTAAATTTGTTTTCTTTAAATTAATCTATTTTCCTTTGCTCTCTGTGGAAAATCTATCATTAAGTTGTGACATAAAGCAAATATGCTTTTAATGATTCTAGTTATTGCCTTTATTGACCAATAAAACATTGTGTGAATTTATGGTAGTTGACAGGAATTTGGAAATGTATCTAGTTCATCTCTTAGTTACATGTAAGAATATAACTTAATTGCTTATGGACTCCTAAATTCTAATTTGAAATAAATTTCCTAATTTGAATAAAATTCCTGTATCAGTGTAGTGGAAGAAGCATAGATTTTGAAGAAAACATCGACTGTAAAACTTGACTTTATTAGCTAGCCATCAATATACAGATAAGCTTTCTTATTTCTCCCTCACTTGTGAATCTAAAATTATGAAATCTTCAGGCTTTTTGTCAATATAAGCTATCACATTGCAGAACCCTAAAAATTCCTGGGAAATAATGACATAATTCTCCAAATATATCGCTTCTCTCTCCTTGGAAATCACACATACACACCTCTCAATTAGAAAATAATTGTGCATTATTTCAAGTATATGTTACTATTAAAACTTCATCATTTGGAAGATTGAGTAAATATTTTCTTTGTGCAATTCAAATGTCTGTGTTTGATGGAGTATCTGAGATTCTTATTTAATTGGTATGCTGTCCCTGGAAATATACAGCCAAGTGTGTAAGAAATGTTAGACATAGATACAAAATTTCCTATATGAAGAAAGTTGATATTTTATCATTTGACTCAAACAATTTTGCTAAACATTTTTTTTTCCTTTCCAAAGTTGGTAGAGTATCATCAACAACTAGAAAAATAAATATTAGTTGTTAAATCTAGACAAGTCATTATTACCTAGCTGCAAAAAAGAAAGAATTAGTTTTTGAATGAATTTCAATATAGGTATTTCCAGTAATTTCTTATAGGTATTTCCAGTAATTGAGGATTTTAAAAAGGCATCTCAAGAATATGGGATAATACTTGAAATACACTAAATGAGTTTTATAAATATACTTCTGCAATTTAAAAGTCCTGAGTACCATATAAACTTTTCATAGGGATTTTTCGTACTAAACAATTTTCGTACTAAACATTCTACAAAACATAATTTCAGCCAGCAATGCCATTATTTGTCATGTGTTCCAAAATCAGGGTTTCAATACCTATAGCTCTTGGTTCTCATAATAAAACTGTCAACGTACATGTCAATTAATGCCAATTGGGATGGGGACACCTATTCACTAGGAACTGGACTGAAACCACCAACTAATTTCACATAGGCCATTGAACAGTAATGACTTTCCATCACTTACAACCTGAGCTATTTTCAAGCTAGTGACCCAGAAATGAAAGGCTCTGTATCCCATTATCATTTCCCTGGAAAACATCGTTCCCTTGAGTTCACTTAATCCTAAACATTTCTAAAATGCTTTATTAGTTTTACAGGTTGTACCAGTGAGGCAGAGAATGCAGAATTTCATGAAAAAAAAGTATTTCTAAAATTCTTTAAAAAAATAGGATAAATGTCTTGGTGAAATGAAAATGATAAAAAGTAAAATTTAGCCTGAAATAAAGAAGGCATACAGATTGTAAATCTTAATTCTTAAGCATTTCTTTCTAGTTCACATCTAATTCTTTGAGTGAAACTTCCATTTAAAATAAGTATTATAGAATGTGATATAATTAACTAAAAGTTTCTTCTCATAATTATGGATGTTTATATACATAAACAACTAAAATATGTGTATTTCAGATACTATTATCGTAACTTAAGAGCCAAATGTATATGTTTTATATTATTAAAGGCCATTTAGCTAATTAGAAAGAATATGAATTTATAGTGAATTCTACTCAGGATAAAAAAAAAATTCCTAAACTGCTTAATGTATTTGGAATTATAATTACACTATTTATTTTTCATGATTTACTGAGAAGGTTTATCTGGATATACCTTAACATTTAACATTAGTGAAAGTTACACTGTTTTCAAAACCAACATGAAAACAACAAAAATTCCAGTGCATATGTGATCTGTGACTCAACTATTAATTCCATGGTAAAAATTAAGCAAGTCTCATGGTTTACTTTTTCCGCAAACAAGTTAATAGTTGAACCAATGAAATGTCAAAACAATGATATATTGCCCATGTACATTAGAAAAGTTCTGGGATTTTGAGCCATGGAACTATGGATTACAATTCTAACTCCACCATTGACTATAGTCTTGAAAAATCACATTTATTTTTCCCGATATCAGTTTTCTTATGCAAAAGGTAATATCAACCCCATCTAATGTTATAAGAATGAGAAATCATGTATGTGAATCTAAGACACTTCATGTAGTTAAGTCATGACACCATTAACAAATGCATGAATGATACTGAAAAAGAAAAATCTAAATTTTTGATAATCTTCATGAAATGTTAATTGGAATAAATTATTTTTTAACTCTCAATAGAATATGTTTAGCTTCAAATAGCAGGATATTATCTAAATTATTGCATTAATTTTATAAGTAACACATAGGATATGAAAACAGTGGTTCAGTAATATCAGGGAATAAAGCTCATTACTTGCTAGCTTCAGTTTCTCAGCTGTTTTACTCACTTGAACAAAATACATGATGGAGTTCCCAAGCTGTAAACATTTAGTCAAGAAAATCCTAGCAGGAAGGAAGAGAGCTGTGTCAAAAGACTATAACCACATAAAATGTCTTTTTTTTTTTAAGATATATTTATTTATGCATACAGATCTGTGGTACAGGCCAGAGGTGCAGAGACAGTGAGAGAATTCACCAGAGACAGAGTGGGGAGTAGAACAGGCAGATCAAGGAAGTACATGCTGAGGGGAGCAGCGGGCGGGTCAGGAGAGGCCTGCTGCATCATGTGAATCACATTCTGGGCCGGGAATCGATCATGCACTTAAGCAGCTACTGCTAGCCTGCAGTGCTGCAACCTAACCATTGTGCCACAAGGGAAGGCATAAAATGTGATTATGTTAAAAATGGATAATAACCGTTGTTTAGGTAACAGTAGCATTCCCTTCTTTGTTGCGATCCCATTTCACACTTTACTCTCTTTCCAGTGTGTATCACAGTTTGAAATTATAAATATAGGAGTATTGTTATATAATTGATTTGTTTTATCTGGTAGACTTTTAGACTCTACTGAAGCCAGTATTTAGCCAACCCCCATTGCCTGAATGCCACCCATAAAACAAATTATTAGCTCCTAATAAATAAGGGATGCCATCACCAAGATAGTAGAAGAAGAGACTCCTCGTTTGTTCCCCAGAGGAACATTTACCGGTTAACCATAGGGATACAACACTGAGAATGCCGAAGCTTAGGGTGAAAGTGGGGGAATCCTGAGGTTCATCAGCTAACAGACTAAACAACAAATGGTATTGACAATACTGTACAACCACATGCAAAAGAATGAAACTAGACTACTGTGATATATAATATACAAAATTAAACTCAGATGAATTTAAAAACTTTTATAAAACCTGAAACAATTAAATACACTTAAGAAACACAGGCAAAACACTCAATCAATAAGCTTAGCTTTAGTAATGTCTTTGGGGACTTGACCCAACTGCAAAGTAAACAAAAGCAAAAACTAAACAAATGGGACTACCAGAAACTAAATAGCTTCTGCAAAACAAAGACACTAATATTAAAAAGAAAAGGCATCATACTGAATAGTTGGCTTGCATGTAATATATCCAATATGGAGCTGCTATCTAAGTGCTAAGTATCTAACACAGATCAAGATAAACAACACAATTAAAAAATGGGGAAAAGAACTTAATGAATATTTCTCCAACGAAGACATGGAAGTTGACAACCACCATATGTAAAGTGTTTGTCACTTATCAAATGCAAATTAAAACTATAGTGAAATACCATTTCACACCCATGAAACTGCCCATATCAAGAAGTCTAGAAACAACAAGTGTTGGTGAGGATATAGTGAAAATGAAGCTTTCATACCCTGTTGGCAATACAAAGTAAATAATCCCTAGTCAAAACAGTATGGGGGTTATATCATACCATCTGGTATGGTAATGGAGCTATGATATAATCCAGCAATTTCACTCCTAGGCATTTACCTAGAGAAAGAAAAAGCAATAATTTTAAGGGTTATATGCACTTCTGCGTTCTTTGTAACACTATTTGCAACAGTCATGTTATAGAAACAACCTGAATACCCTAGCACAAACGAATGGATTAAGATATGGTGTGTGTGGATAGATAGTTCTATAGATGGATAAACAGACAGACACACACCATGGATACTACTCTGCTATAAAAAATGATATCTTGCCATTTTTAATATTTGTGGAACTAGGGGATTATGCTAGTATAAAGACATAAACAAAGTAGTATAAAGACATAAAACAAAGGAACAGGCAAAATTCAATCAAAACAAACCCTACAAGTTAAGCTACAGAATTAAGGTAAGCAGAGGTGTAGGGTTTGGGTGGGAAATAAAGGGGGAATGAGACATAAATGACTATATATATGATTGCAGGTGGTTTTGTGATAGCTGCGGAGTGATAACATATAAACCTAAATTATGTGCTGTTTTATAAACCAAAATTACCTCAATTAAAAAAAATGGTTAAATGAGTGCATGCAAAATGTTAAAATTTACATTTTACTGATTTCTCCCAATTAAGAGATCTCATTTCAAGATATATTAATAGTGTGTGTGTATTCAGATTAGAGAATATATGAATCTCATCCCATTTTTTGCTGTTTACATCACTGAGCACATTTCAAATTTATTATCTAATGGCACATTAAATGTTTCATTTAGTTTCAGTGACATGTTTCAACTAGCCTAGTTTTATAGGCCATATCTATTACACTACTTTTATTTATGTATTATTTTCTGTCTGTTGGATTTATTTTTATTTTTTAATTATATACCATTATTTTACAACTTGTTATTCTTCTTTTGACAGTAAATTATCAGTCACTGTAACTCTCCTACCATCAAAGCAACCATAGTCTTCCACCATAGTACATTATGCTCTCTTTCCCTCCCCAATATTGGATTTTAATAAAATGTTATTCCTGGTTTTGAGTAACAGAAGGTAGATGAATTACAGAGGTTGCAAACCAATGTTAACTCAATAAAGGAAAAAATAATATAAACAAATAAAATGTAGATAGCTTAGTGCCACAGTTCTAATCTGATAGCCATGATTTGTTAGTTATGTATTTTTGCATATTCCTATGTATTGATTACTTGCTATTTTTAAATTGTGAGGGAAAAACTTCTAATAATGCAATAATTCATTCATTGGTGCAAATCTATTAGCTAAGCCTAATAGACCTGTAATCAGAAAAGTGATTATGAAATACATGTCTTTTATTTACAAATGTTTTGTTAATTGCATACTTTTATAATAGTATTGTCAACTGTAGGTTTTTTAATGGCTTTATTTTCATAATACAGCAATTTACCATCCTAATAGATATTATACATGTCTATTAATCACCTTGCTTCATTGAAATACTGAAATATTGTCTATATTCCATCTTTGTTAGGAAAACTAGAGTTTGCATTAACCATATTTTGCTGAAAACAAATAGAAAATCTAGATAAAATTTAAATATATAGAAAAAACAAACTTGTATGAAGGGACTGGGGTACTTCTGAGTCATAGTGTCAAAAGGTAGGGTTTCTTTTTAGGTGCAGACAGTATACTCCATGTTACATTGCACATCAGTGAATTTGCTGTTTTCTAAGTGGTGTGGGACAAAATACTGGAAAGCTGCAGAGCATGATTATAAAAATATTCTGGCGCCCTCCCTGGTGGCGCAGCGGGTTAAAGCACAGCACTGAAAATCTAAAGCCGCTTCCGTATGAGTCAATTCCCACCTGCCCCGGAGGTGACCACATGGTGTGGCAGACCTCTCCTGACCCGCCCGCTGCTCCCCTCAGCAGTGTACTTCGTTGATCTGCCTGTTCTGTTCCCCGCTCTGTCTCTGGTGAAGCCTCTCACGGCCCCTGAGCCTCTGGCCTGTACCCCAGTTCTGTATGCACAAATAAATAAATCTTGAAAAAAAAAATTGTTCTGGCATGAGTTGTTGTACTCTTATAAGAGTTGGAGGCAAAAATTTAAATTAGGCTTACTGAGTCCATGGGGTTTAGAGGCTGAAATCAATGAAAACTGAAAATGTGAACATTGTACTTAGTAATTCACATTTTGTATTAGTTTAGGTCTTTTAAGTGTGGCATTGAACATGGTGCTTTGGAGTAATATTTATTTTATAATCTAAAAAATATCCTTTTGAAGAACTTATTACTTCATGAGTCGGGATGCTGGCATAATCAGAAAGCAAATGATAGAGTCCTTGCCTTTCTGGAATCTATAGTTTGCAAGATAAGATTGGCAATTCTTTGTTTAGCAACCGTTAATCAAGTACTTTTCATGCTGCAGGAGATGTCCTAGGTAGTGAATTCCAACTGTGTGCAAAAAAAAAATAAATTCTCTTTTTTCATATTTAGGTAGGTAGATGACAGTATCAATCAATAAATATATTTCAACAATGGATAGTGAGAAATTCTATGATGAAATTCTAAAAGATAGTAAACAAAGTGATTTATGGAATAAGTCTATTTTGGGTGAAGTTGTGAAAACAGACATCTCCTAGGACAATTCAAGAGGTATATATATATAAAGGAGTAAAATCAGTCATATATCTAAACAAAAATGTTTTCTTTAAAGATTTTTTAAAAAATTTATTTATGCATATGAGAACTGGAATATAGCCCAATGATGCAGAGGGTGAGAGGATTCACCAGAGACAGAGTGGGTAGCAGAACAAGTGGATCTACTTAGATACATTGCTGAGTGGAGCAGGGGGCAAGACAAGAGAGGTCTGCTGTACCATGTGGGCATGTATTGAACTCATGCCACAATGGCTGGCAATAGTCTGATAAGGCTGAAACTTAACCCCCATACCACCAAGGAATCCCTAAACAAAATTATCTTGAAACAAAGGAACTGGTGATGCAAGGGCCCCAGAATAAGCAAAAAGAGTCAGTGTGTCTGCAAATACCTAAATATGAAGAAAATGGAAAGAGATGAAGTCAGAGTGATATCAGAATATCAGGGAGCCAAACCACAAAGAACCTTGAAATCCTTAGTAAGGACTTTGGATTATATGCAGAATGAAATGGAACCCTATTAGAAACGGGTATACAGTTATTATAAAACAATACCATTGATGTGATAATGGGAGTACTGTGCTAATTGGGATCAGTATATGGTGGGTGATAGAAACTAGAAGTTTTTCATGATTTCAAAATATAGTGGTGTACTATTAACAGCTATATAATGTTATAAACTAATGACACATCCATGGAACATTTTTTTTTCAAATATTTGGTGCATATAGCATATAGATCAGTGGAAGGGATAATTATGCTGAGAGGAGTTTCCTTACTAAGATTGCACAGCAGAGATGATCTTATGTTGATCTTAAAAAGGTGAGCTGGA
>NW_004567107.1:61418214-61429761 GCF_000260355.1 Condylura cristata | reverse complement strand
GTGGGGATTACAATTGAGATGAAAAAAAAAATGTGCAAAATGATGTAAAAATAAACTTTTTAATAAAAAAAAAAAAAAGGTGAGCTGGACTATTCCGGGTAATGCAACAATTGGGTTAAAACCATAGAAAAGATGTTTCCTTTTTGAGGAAACTGTTTTAAAAGTATTGGCATCCGGTTTGCTTTGCTTTATAGTTTTGTCTTTACCGTGGTCTGAAGGGGTTGGACATTTTTGGAATGTGGTTGTTTCAGGTTGTTGCTTTTTGAAGCAGCTGGTAGTCACAGCTGCTCCAGTCTCATTCCAAATGACAAAGATGTCTTGGAGAGAAAGCTTTGGTTTAGCATCAATCCTTGGACTCTTAAATTCCTCCAGGCAGCAATGTTGATAAATGGAACAGGTGGTTCAACTTAAATATGCAACTACACATTTCGTTCTCTGCATTGACTTAACCAAATTCCACAAGAAAAACAGTGGATCTTGCAAGCCTAGAAATATTAAGAGGTGGAAGACTCAAGTTAGCCATTTCATGGAAGACTGAAAATCTTTATTAAGTCTTAAACATGAATGACATGACTGGTTATTTAAGCCACAGTCCTCTTCTAAAGTGCTATACAGATATTTCCCTAGAGGTACTAGGTGGGTTATATTTAGCTGCAGTTTTAACTAGGACTTATCTAATTTATTTTTGATTTTTTATCATCATACTAAGGTTAAAAAAAGAGCTCTAAGGGGAGAGTTGCGGTATAGTCTTTAATGATTACTTGCATTTCCTTAGTTATAATTTTCCATTTAGTGACCCTCACATTTAAGGTAGCAGGGATCAAAGTATTTTACTCTTTTTTCTCCTATCTCTCTTTCCACAAATCTTGTTAATTGTAACATTTTATCCTGGCTTTCTAATTAAAATTAATGAAGTGACTACTAACTAAATGTCTTCTTATAGCACTTGAGTCTGTAGAGACTGTAGAGATTGAGTTTCCCTTGTAACTCTCCCTTTGATCAATGCTGCCTTTTCAACAGAATGTGTAATATACTAAGTAAAGGGTCTCAGTCAAATCTTATGCAGAAGGCAATGAGACTCCACTGCAAATTTTAAAGAATTGACTCAAATAATACACACATACACACACACACACATATAGTAGTAATCACTTTGGGAATAAAGTGAGATATAGATTGAGTTTAATAGAGGCTACAGGCAAAGAGACAAATTAGGAGGGTACTGGAATGTCCCTCTCATGGGATAACAAGTTTAATTAAATATCAAAGCTAAAAAAATACAGAAAGTAAATTTACTGGAAATATAGTAGTTCAGTGTTACCATAAGGAGAAAAGAGAGATAACAAAAAAAATACATAAACAAACATACATATAAATATTCTCTTTAGCAGTAACATTTGTTCTTGGGAACTTAACCTTAAATAACAAGGCACTTCATGCATCCGAGGTACACCTAGGACTCAGGTTATCCATGTGCTGAGCACAACATGAGAAACTGTACAAAGAAATAACTTTGGGTTGAGTCAAATAAAGTAAAACATGGTCTCAAAGATATAGAATACCATCTTAAAAATTAAAAAAAAATGATTAAACCATTAAAAATTGATTGACTGTTGTCAAATCAATGTACTGCATCCTGAGTCAATGAACATTCTGGTCCTATATGAAATACAACAATATTTTGACAGTGGAGTGATTTTTATGAGAGAAATTAGAATTTAGAATAAAATGTAACCCAATTTGCTTGTTGACAAGACTGATATAATGGGTATGTGACCAGTGTGTAGGACCCTCCCTCAGAAAGACCCCACATTTAGTTGTGTGCTCTCTAGATCCTGGATTTTGAAATCCTGAATACCATTTTATTTGCATGTTTGCTTTGTAAATGAAATGCACTGGAATAATAAAATGTGGTTGTGGAACAGAAGACATAGTTACAATATGCATGCCATCTGTTAATTTGCATCAATTTACATATCATTTAGGAGCACAGAATTGTAGTGGACTCACAATGTATATTCGGGAGACTCAAAGTGAGTGCGAGTTATACATGTTACATCCACCACTCAGTAAGGGAGGATATTGAAAGCCCAGAGAGGTCATACTTCTCTTTTGCTTTATATGCATCATGAATAGCCAAGGTACTTTATCATGTCCTTTCTTATTTGTGTCATTTCTCTGTATTAGACAACCATTTGTGCTTTAAAAAGTGTGATATGGAAGGAAAGGCCAAGATGAGTAGCCATAGTCTTTCTTTCCAGTCCTTGCTTACTCATCAGTAAACCAAAGATAAAGGATGCATATGAAGAAAAATTAATGCAATTGAGTAGTTTTGTGCTTTTTCCACCATTCTGATAAGAAATGAAATGGATATGCGTGTATGATCTTTTAAATGCTAATTGGTAATTCTGCATATGGGTGAAATGATTTCCTCATGCTTGCATTTAAACTAGCATTTCAAAAAATAAAGATAAATGGAAAGATTCATGCTAACAAGTTAAATTTTAATATTTAGCCATTTAGAGTAACATTAAATGGTAAATTAGAAAACGGGAAAAGTTGAGAGGAAATTCAGAGAGAAAAAGCTTTCTAAATTATCAACATATGATCCCAACTTTTTAAAGTTTATTTTTTGTAATAAAACTTAACATTTTAAAGTATACAAATTTAATGGAATTGTTATATTCACCATGTTTAGTTAACTGTCAGTAATGTTTGTTTCTGTCATCCCACATAGGAACCTAGTACTCACTCGGAGTTATTCCCCAATAACTCTTTTGCCTATACTAACCACTAATACATTTTATGATATGGTTCTGCCTATTGGTTAGTTTAGATAAGTGGAATCCTACATTAATTGACCTTTGTGTCTTTCTTTTGCCTGCTTTTGGAACAAAGGGCTTCACATTTTCATTTCAGCACTAACCTCCACAGATTACATCATCTACACTGGTTAGGAGAAACATTAAAGATCAAAACTGATTCTCATATATCTGTCCTTTCAAAAAATATCATTATTTGTATCAGTGGAGGTTAAAAATCTGGACTTCTGTCCCTCCCTGGTGACACAGCGGGTTAAAGCACTGCACTAAGAAGCTTAAGCCACTTCCGCATGAGTTGATTCCCGCCTGCCCCAGAGGAGATCCACATGGCGTGACCTCTCCTGACCAGCCCGCTGCTCCCCTCAGCAGTGTACTTCGTCGATCTTCCTGTTCTGCTCCCCACTCTGTCCCTGGTGAATTCTCTCACCCTCCACATCTCTGGTCTGTACCCCAGTTCTGTATGAATAAATATATAAATCTTTAAAAAAAAAATCTGGACTTCTTCAATTAGTGAAATAGGGAAGAAAATCCCTGAATTTACTAGACATAAGAAATTATATGGGTCACTAAAGGGTTATTCACAGAAAATTTCCTTTTAAGGCTAAAGTAATCTAATTGGAGAGGATTAAGAAGGTAAAATTCCGTGAATAATGATAGTAAAGGTGTATTAAAGTAAGATGAGCTGAATATGATGGACTGTGTGTCAGACAGTAAATCAGGAGATGAGTTACTAAGGGCCTCTGTTTGCTTGATTTGACTAAAGGTCATGTAGGATAAGAGAGTCTACTTTTAAGTATTATTGTGTTTTCTAAAATACATCATTTAAAATAATGATTTCTCTTACATGCACATCAATGGTTTGTGTTTGCAAATTTGACAAAAATAAAGGAAATTTGGTTTATCACATGGAAGTGAATTGTATGATTAAGATTTCAGGGGAAAAAGCTAATTCACATCAAAAAAGTAACAGGGGGCCCTCCCTGGTGGCGCAGCGGGTTAAAGCACTGCACTGAGAGGTTTAAGCCACTTCCGCATGAGTTCCATTCCCGCCTGCCCCAGAGGTGACCACATGGCGTGGCAGACCTCTCCGGACCCGCCCGCTGCTCCCCTCAGCAGTGTACTTCGTCGATCTGCCTGTTCTGCTCCCCACTCTGTCTCGGGTGAATCCTCTCACCCTCCGCATCTCTGGCCTGCACCCCAGTTCTGTATGAATAAATAAATAAATCTTTAAAAAAAAAAAAAGTAACAGGTCTCAGAAATGTAAGTAAATCTTGAAAATGAGCCTTGCACTTTCAAAAGGAAGTATAGTTTTGAATATCAAGGGAAAATGTAGCTTTATTAAACTCTTATTCAGTCTCTTCTTATATTTTACTCTACAAAATTTTTATTTTCATGTTAATTATTTTTGTGGTGATGGTAACATTTCTGCTTGCTCATTTAAATGATTATTTGATTTTAGAACGCTATAAAAATATCCTGACTTATGCTCTGTTCTTTACAAATATTAGTTATATATTATAAATAATATTAGCGGGTTATTATTAATAGACTAATAAATATTTCATTATTGTGATATTTTGGCCTATACATAGATTGATAATATTAGTGAGATGTAATGTTAATAGGGGATTTTTCTGTGACAGATATTGTTGATTATTCTGATGATTTTTTTTCAGCAAACCTTAAAATTTTATGGAATATTGCAAAGTAGTAGTTAAGACAAGGAATTCAAATTTATAACCTCTGAATTTATTTTTGGCTATCTTTACAAACGATAGAACCATGATTATATTATATAATCTGCCTTTATTTCATTCTCTTTATTGGTCAAATGAAATGTTTTAGAATTGTGATTGTGGTTTTAAAGAAAAATAATCATTTTCAAGTGAGGGAAGTATAAGAGACATAGTAAAAGTTGATAATTAAGTCTTATTATTGGCTCTTTTTGGCAATTGAAGCAGCATAAGCTTAGAGAAGCTAATATAGAGAAATGATACCAAACATCTATAGTCTCTCTTGGCTTTAAATTATAAAATACTTGTTCTGTTTCATTGGTATTTGATAATGTTTGTTCTATCTGCTGTAAAAAAAAAAAAAAGTTGGAAGATAATTGAAACATCACCCCCTTTTTTTCTTCATATGACTTCCACTCATATAATAAATACTAACTTGAAGCTTGAAATTAGCTTTGATTATCTACATTAAAAATCACATTGAGGGCCCTCTCTGGTGGTGCAACAGGTTAGGATGCAGCCCTGAAAGCACCTCAGCCTCAGTGCAAGTTCGATCTCTGGCCCTGGAGAGTGCCATATGGTGTGACAGACCTGTCCTGTCTTGTCCGCTGCTCCCCTCAGCAGTGTACTTCATCTGTCTGCCTGTTCTGATCCCCACTCAGTCCCTGGTGAATCCTCTCACTGCCTTTGGACCTCTGGCCTGTACCCCAGTTTTGTATGCACAAATAAATAAATCTTTAAAATAAGTAAAACTCATGTTGATTATGATCTTTATGGTGAAGCTTAATGATTTATTTGTTGAAATCAAATAGTCATGCCCTCAGTAGTTATCAATGTCAATAAATGGTCATGTTTTAATAAAAAAAATAGCTTTGATTACATGAAAAGTAAAGGAGTTATCTTTGCAAACTTCAACATTGAACTTTCACTACAATAATTATACTCTATGGGTCACATTGAGGACACCAGTAGTATCTAAACATATATTCCTTCTATTATAGCATCTTGAATGTTCAGGATGACTAGTATAGTGCAATCAAAAGAATTCTGAATTTAAATTTGTACAAGAACTCTTCCCCAAGAACTGGGAAATTGTTAATTTTAAGTGAATTTACTTTCTCAGAGTTATTTTATTTTTACTAGTGTAATGAATGTATTGATTGATCTACTTAAGATAAGCATAAGAATCACTGTGATAATGCCTTATCAACCACAAAATATGAAGCTAAACGTACCATGGAGTCAATAAACATTGTAGATTAGAGTATCCCAGAAAGATATGAACAAAATCCTGCCACCTTACTTAGCAAAAAAGGTAAATGAGGATCAGTGTTTGTTAAGTAGCTTGCCAAAGATTAGATGTTATATTGATACTAACTGTAAGGTTAAAATTTGGTCCTCTAATTATATAGTAGTACTTTTACTCTATAGCTATCACTTTTATTATTCATCTTTGAAATTGTTCCATACTTTGATACAGCATTTTTTCTATCAATAAAAAAAATCACATTGTGATATAGTTATTAATGAGAGTTTTAATAATAAATATTAAAACTATTTTTGGCAGTTTTACTCCTTCCTTACTTTGTGTGACTTAACTGAACTGTCAATTCTTTGTTTTCCCATCTGGAAGTTTGACATTAAAAATGAAATACCATGAATTAAATGAAATGTTTCTTCCAAGTTGGAAGAAATTACGTTATACTACTATGATTAGCACAAATACTATGGGCTCATTAGTGTCTACTCATAACAACCAACTAAGATAGTTTTGTGTCCTTATTTTGTCCCAAGAACTGTTCTATATATGAGCAGTGTGGAGACACAGAAAAGTTGAAATTGTTCTTTGTTGTGCTCTTCTCCCCTAATTTTGCATTGTATCTGGTGCTAGTGCTAAATATCTCATTTGAACCCAGGCTCTGATCAGAATGTGTTAGCATTTATTATATTGCAGATTTCACACATCAGTTTGATGCAAAGATAATATATTAAAAAGGCAATCCATTGGGCTAGCTGCTAAGTTAGTTTCCCTATGATTGCAAGGGACTGTAAACTGTTCAAGGTGCTTAAAACAGAAAAATCTATAAAATAATAAAGGACAAATCTCACAGGGACCCGAATTTAGAAATATATCAGTAAACGAAGTATTGTTTCTTTAAGCATTTATCCTCTATTATTTTCTTTTTCCAGACCCACATTTTGTGTTTCCATGAGCAAACAGGGTAGGGAGGTGACATCATAGCCTCATAACTCTATATTTTACTGCCCGGTGCTAAGACCAACCAATAGACTAGATCTTCTGGCTGAAGTGTTCATTATTGGTCCAATTATATGTAGAGCCAGAAGCAGGTTAATATAATAAAAACATGACTTCATAGGCCTTTTCCCACAGAGTGTGTAGTGCTTAGAAAATAAGTTCTTGGCATGAGCAAAACATTTTCATTTTCTAAAGTAAGCATGACTGCTGTGAAAACCAAAAAAGATCACCAGAAAAAAAAAAATCTAACCTTTTTTTTTTAATTTACATAAGTAAATGTACCACTTGTCTTCCTACTGTCCCCAAATTGGAAATTAGCTAGGCTATTCATGAGGTCTTAAGCATGCAGTGTTGTTATTTTAAAGTAGGCTTTGCATAAAAGAAAACTGACTAAATTTGGACAGAGTTTATGATCTAATGACAGGCTTGAAAAAGGAAGGTGAGCTTCCTGAACCTACTCTTGATATGGAAACTGTTTGGTCTTAAACTGATGGTTAACAGTTATCAGAGACTCTGGGAGTAGGTATTTCCCAGAGTAGGAATCTAGGGTATTTTGGCTTGCACAACTATTTATTGTAGGAACAACAACAACAACAAAATAGCTCTGGAACCTTGTTGTTTAAGCTAGGGTCAGGGCGTGTAGATGACTCCAATACTGTTTAACACAATAACACAGAGACAAAGAATTATATGTGAGGGGTATCGATCACAGTTCTCCCAAGTAACAGCAAGCAGTATATTGTGATTTTATTAATGGGTGGAATTATTTTCTTCCATGTCAAAGTGTTTAGAGCAATACTATTGCAGCCTTATAAGAGGTGTTCTGTTGAAAAAAGACCAAAAATGATGCTTTCACTTTAAAAGTAATTGTAGGATTTTATCACATGACTTTCTATTTAGGCCTTCCTAGGTGAAATTAATAAAATACATAGTGTTTGAATTTGTCCTTTTACAACAGAAAAAGATAAAATCTACATGTTCAACACCAGCTTGTGTATAGTATCATTTTGTATGTTTTCATTTACAACCTGTAGTTAAAATATAGAATATAAAATATACCTTTGTATAAAATGATGGAAAACAGAGTAGAGGTAAGGGGTAGATAATATGTTCTTCAACATTTTCTTTTCTCACAAAAGAATCTGTAATAGGGAAATGTATGCAATATTCTCAGAATGATCAGCCTGAATCTAAGTTCTGCTTCAAAGCCACTGTTCTAGTGCCTTTAAATTTCTTTGCATGCACAAGATTTTTAACCAGTATTTCATCACTTCTCTATTTTTTTGAAGATATATTTATTTATGCATGCAGAACTGGGGTACAGGCTAGAGGTGTAGGGATAGTGAGAGATTCACCAGAGACAGAGTTGGGAGTAGAACAGGAAGACTGACAAAGTACACTGCTGAGGAGATTAGTGGGCAGGTCAGGAGAGGACTGTCATGCCATGTGGGTCACCTCCGGGTAGAGATCAAACTCATGCAGAAGTGGCTTTTAGCTTCTTAGTGCTGTGTTTTAATCCACTGCACCACCAGGGAGGGCCCCATTTCTCTATTTTTAGGAAAAGTTGTGTGATAGTAAGTTAAGCAGTCTGCTAGGTAACAATAAGATTTACCCCAAAATCATAAATTTCTTCCTTTCAAGATTAATGTATAAAATGAAACCACCAATAAAGAATAAATTCATAAGATTTTAAAAGTCTATGTATTTATATATGTATATGTTTAATAGCAACAGTTAAAAACCATTCCTATACCTATGTATTTTTATTTACAATAATGTTTCTGTATCTCTTAATCTTGCAAAAATTCTACCCCTTTTTATTGTTATTATTTTAAAAGGGATGGCATACACCATCTTTCTTTCCAGATCATTAAAATCAAAATGCACAAAGGAAATGATAACAATAAAATAGAGATATTTGAAAAATAAATGTAGATATATTTATATTTACAAATGAATAAATGTAAATATATATATATGTACACACATGTTTTTTTTATTTCTAAAGATATAATTTCTTCATGTAGCCTGTTCTTTTAAAGTCAGTAAGCAAAATTGCCTGGCACCTATTTATAACACAGCAATTGCTAGAGAGGGTAGTTTTTATTTCATCATTTTCTTAACTGTACTTTGATAGTTCTGCTCCATGGCACACAGAAGGTAGCAAGAGCACACAGAGAATTTATAAAAGTTTCCATCCTCTTGACAGCAGGACATTTTTGTTGTTGAACTCAACATCACTGTTTTTATGTCCAAATATCTTCATGAACTATTCATCCCTCCAGTTTCAAAGAATTTGATACAGTGATGTTGTCTAAGTTGAACATACTAATTAAAGTAACTATAAATGATATTATGACTAAGTTTCTAAATTTCAATGGCTTAAATAGATTAGATGCTTATTTCCTATTCAAATTCAGTTAAAATATTAGTAATCCTCCCTGTAAATAACCTTCTATAGGGTTATTCAGAGACCCACACTTTTCCATTATAAGGAAATGCATACTTGTAGGGCGTCTGATTTCTTGACCTACATCAGACACCCAGGGACTGCTCATTTACTTTGGCCTGGCTCTGATACACATCTGTCTCATCAAAGAAAATTTGTAAAATCATTTCCATGATACTACCAAAATGCAGAAGGAGGTAGAATTCAGGCCATAATGTCACTGCTAAGCATACCATTGCCCCATGTTAAGGAGACATGAAATTCTAATGGACGTATGGTCTTTGATACAGATAGTTTTACAGAAGCAATCAGTCACTTAATAATTCAACACATTTAGTACACTTGTACTGAGCAATCATGCTTTAATCCTTCCTTGCCAGATAAGAAAAGACATTAAAAGGCTACTCTATGCAGTTCTCTGACCTTACAAATTCTAAGGAATCTGCTTATAGACAGGATATTTCTGAGACCTCAAAAGCACCCTTTAGAAATGCATTTTAAAAGCTTCATTTGCTTAGATTAAACATCCAAAGGAGTAATTTTAGAGGACTGATGCTATAGTTATAATTCAGGTTTCAGAAATAAAGCCCTCTATGGTCAGTAAGCTTCTAGCAGTTGCTGAACCACCAATGCTTCATTTGTAAACTGAGAGAGAGAAAAAAAAATGTTTAATTTGCAGAATTTTGTGAAAAAATGTACACATCACTAAGTTGTATATCTTTATATGCCTTTGCTCAGGTGTTCTTACTCCAGCAAGTGCTCCATTTCCCTGTCCATTGCACAGCTAAACATTTCCCCCCAAATTGTCTCTGTTTCCCAGCTGATGTCCATCCTCAGCTTGTCTCCATCTGGTCAGTTACTATCATTTCTCTGCTGTTACAGCCCTGGTGAGCCCCATCTAGGTACCCACGGCAGATAATTCTCTTTCTCCAATCTACAGGGCTTTAACACAGCACTTGATAAAGTTCCCTTTTCCCTCCCTTTAGACATGTTACACTGACTTCTGGCCTCTAATGGACTTGCCCACCTTCCTAAGAGGAATACTTTTCCAGTTTCCCTTTTGGTTTCTTGACTGTTCCTATGCCCTGCACTCTAAGATACTTAGTGTTCTTTCCTATTCACTGTCACCCTTGAAGAAAACAACCTGTAGTTTCTAAATTTGTATCTTCTCTTTGTTCTCACTACTGAGCTCAAGGATTGTGTGTCCCTTTATGGCTACACATCAGCCCTGAGATATATAAGTGATAGCTGCAATTTCTCATGGCTAAATATAACAATTGATTTGCATTTCAAATCCATGTCAACAGCATCCACTTTAATCTTTAAGGAGTCATTGTTTATTCATCTCTCTCAAATTCTACATTTAATTTTTCACTACGGTCCTAAGGACTATCTCTAAAGTATGTTCTGGATAAGACCCATAGATTTCCATGTGGCATAGATGTCCATGTCCATCTTTGCCACTACTACAGTCCTGTGCTAAGATGTTAGCCTTCATTTTATACTCCACAGAAGTGGGGAGACTATTGAGGATTGACATTTTAGAATTTATATCTTAGGAAAAAATTATTTCTTAAAATCTTCTGTATCCTCTGATTGCAGTTAAAATAAAAGTAAACCATGACCTTCCGACCCTGCACCCTCTTATCACTGCCGCCTTCTAACCAGCTCTCTTTCATCTGTCCCCAACTGTCACAGGTCCAGCTATCATGGCCTTCATCTGAGATAGTTAAATGGCATTACTCCCTCTATAGAGTTAATTCTTTCATCTTGGAATGCATCCTCCCCACCCAGATAATTGCACAGCTGCCTCTTACTTATGATTCAGAACTCAACTCATATATTACCCCATTGTGTTGGGGACAAGTGAATCAAACTAACTTTTTTTTTTTTTTTTAAGGATTTGTTTATTCATACAGAGCTGGGTTGCAGGCCAGAGTTGCAGGGGATGAGAGTATTCTTGAGCAACAGAGTGGGGAGCAGAACAGGCAGAATGACAGAGTACATTGCTGAGGGGAGCAGTGGCCGGATCAGGAGAGGTCTGCCACGCCATGTGGATCATCTATGGGGTGGGGATCAAACTCGCACTGAAACCGCTGCTGCTCATTTGCAGTGCTGCATTCTAATCCATTGTGCCACCCTGCAGGGTACCAAACTGTAACATTTTTTTTTTTTAAGATTTATTTATTTGTGCATACGTTGGGGTACAGGACAGAGGCTCAGGGGTGGCGAGAGGCTTCATCAGAGACAGAGTGGGGAGTAGAACAGGCAGATCTACGAAGTACA
>NW_004567107.1:61405525-61417254 GCF_000260355.1 Condylura cristata | reverse complement strand
AAAAAAAAAAAAAAAATTACCAGGTCAGTTTAGAGCCCTCCCTGGCGGCACAACAGGTTAAAGTGCAGCACTATGAAGCTAGTCGCACTGCTTCAGCACAAGTTCTACCCTCACCCGGAGGTGACCACATGGAGTGGCAGACCTCTCCTTACCCCCCACTGCTCCCCTCAACACTGTACTTCCTTGATCTGCCTGAACTGTTCCCCACTGTATCTGGTGAATCCTCTCACCTCCTGTATCTCTGGCTTGTATCTAGTTCTGTATGCATAAATAAATAAATCTTAAAAAAAATAAAGTGGGTCAGTTTATACTAACTACCCAGATTAGGTAAATGCATAAATACATAGTGACAGGAAACAGATTTGTGGATGCGAGGGCTGTGGAGGAGGGGTATGTGGGTAACTGTTTAATGGGTATTGTGTGATAAAACTGTTCTAGAACTACATAGAAGGGGTGACGGCCCAACATTATGGAATTACAAGGTGTACTGAATTACACAATTTCAACTACTGAATTGATGTTATATTAATTTTGCTTCAATAAAAATCATGAAAAAATACATGAAAGAATCTGGATTGCAGCAAAAGCTGGTTTAAATTTATAAATGTAATATGATATTTGATGTCCTCTTAAAACATCTAGACAGATGTGTGCCTCTCAAACCTTGTATTAGATTTATAATTGATACATTTTATTTACCATTAATTCTTCTTATCCTGTCAATTCCCATTTGAGTTAATTCCAATGAAAAACAAATTTAACATCCCCTCAGTCTGAATTTGTTTGCCACAAACTAGGACATTTGGCCAGTTGAGAATTAAGATAGAGGTAAAAGAGCAGGACATCTCGCTGTCCTCAGGTATCTGTCTTCTCTCCCTTTGCCTAACTTAACCCTCACCCCCATACCAATCCTACAATGGCAGTGAAAGATTTACTTAAATTTTGTTAATAGACAAGAAAATTCAAATCTAATCAAATCATAGAACCACTCTGGAATTTTTTCTAGTTTTGTTAACATCAATAATTTTCCTTTGTTAACATCAAAAGTGGATACTTTCTGGAATCTGTCAGTCATGAAATTAAGTTGAAATAAGTGTAGATGAAGGGTTATTGAACATCACACATCCTATCAGAATGTGAGATGCTAACTATGATAATTTACTAAATAAAGGTGAACTACTCTGCTAAATGCTAAGTAAATTTTGTAGGGAAAGCTAGTGCTATCTAATATTTTGGACTTAGGAAGAAACCAGTGAGGCAAACATTCAAAATGAGGTTATGAAACAGTACAAATAAAAAGAATGGCATTTAATTTTTAGACTTGCAAACTCAAGTTGTGTGTCTTACAGGTGTGTTATTCTATGATGCATAAAAAGGTTAGAACGAAGGAATTATGGGGCCTCCCTTGTGGTGCAAGGGGTTAAGTGTAATCATGATCAAGCTATGTCCAGGCAATTCAGCATGAGTTTGATTGAGCCCCAGCCAAGGAGCTAACCCATGTGGCAAAGACTGTCTCCTGTCTCCCTCACTCCTTCCCTTAGAAGTATATTTCAGTAAATCTAACTATTCTGCTCCCCATTCTGTCTCTGGAGAATCTTCTTTTTCTCCATACCTCTGATCTATACTCCAGTTCTTGTATGCATAATTAATAAAAGTAATAAAAAAGTAATAAAAGGAATTAACAATTTTCAAAGTAACTTTCTGTCCATCTTAAATCATGGAAATTTCTTTGTAAGAGAATTTACTTATATATATGCAAATATAAAATATATATGCCGTATATAATTTCATTACATGAATTTTACATATTTGACCTGAAAATATGTACTAGATTAAATGTTACCCCTTTCCTCTGGATTGTTTTATCTATACAATTGTTTTATCTGTACAGTTCATATAATGAGCATGTAAGAGTATTTAGAGCTTGTGATAACTGAAACAAAGTTACATTTTTTTTCCTTAAGGATAGTCAGAGATATGTGTGAAAATTAAATAATCAGTGCAAGTGATAAATTTTACACAATGATAGAGCTAGCAGAACCTTAGAGGCTGTTATAACTAAAACAAATTCTTAAAAGAAATCATCAGGGTCTATAGCCCTCTGGTGCTAAAAGAAACCAGTCAAAATGACCATATCCTTATGTCAGTGAGCTCTGCATTTATCTGAATAATAATTTATTACAGTTGTATAAGGTCTTAGAATTTCCAATGGAGTGTACCATTATATTCAATTTTGACAAAGGTCAGTATTTTTAATTTTTGAGGTTAAAATTTTAGGAAAATTTACAGCCCTAAAATATGTGTCCCAGGCATGAGAATTATTTTAGAACAATGATTTTTAAGAAACCAAAGACTAAAATGTCTAGAAGAATTTAGATAGAGGACCTGTTCGAGAAAGAATGTTATTATGAGATTAAAGGTATGAGATGCACTGTGGAGAATTTAGTAAGGCTTGTATGTTCAATATCTGCTCTATTTCCATTGTTTCTGTCTGTATGTTTTACACCTTTGTTTACCAAACTTCTGCTTTTGCTATATCCTTGTGATTTATTTTCTTCCCTTTGAACTGCCAGGCTCCTATCCCTTCCCTTGTCTCAGGATGGTACATAAGCCTGCTTGCCCTACCTTCTCATATCTCTGAGGCTCCCCTTAAACAGAAAATCATTTCTTCTTAGTAACCAATCTTAATTATTAGACTAGCCAAAAGAAACTAAAAGAGTAGGAGGAGATTTTCTGCTCTCCTACAATATATTGAATATGTGATCGGTCCATAGTATATTTTAATGAATCTATAGTCAGATAATTAAATGCACCAATAAAATGGGAATGAGAAGTGGGAAAAGGCATGGTGAGGAAAAAGTGTTTTATTAACTGATGTACTTTATTTTAGTAAACAAAAAGTCTGAAAATGGCCCTCCCTGGTGGCGCAGTGGATTAAAGCACTGAGAATCTAAAGCCACTTTCACATGAGTTCGATTCCCACCTGTCCCAGAGGTGACCACATGGCACGGCAGACAGGGCAGACCTCTCCTGACTCGCCCACTGCTCCCCTCAGCAGTGTACTTCATCCATCTGCCGATTCTGTTCCCCACTCTGTCTCTGGTGAAGCCTCTCAAGGCCCCTGAGCCTCTGGCCTATACCCCAGTTCTGTATGCACAAATAAATAAATCTTTAAAAAAAAAAAAAAAGAAAAAGAAAAAGTCTGAAAAATGTGCTGCCCTTTGAAAGTATTGTCATTTGAAGTTCCTTAGAAAAATGAAAACAAGCATTTTCAAAGCAACAAGTCTGAAATTATTGGACTTAGGAATAATAATACAAGATTGTCCCCAAAACTACCATTTAACACTGCAAAATAGTTTAAAACTTCACAAAATATGCAGTGCTGGAAATAAAGGAACTCTATAATTTTCTTAAGATTCTAAATGAAAAGTCAAATTGCATGCATATTAGAAATAAGGTTATTTATATAAATATGCCACTATCTACATAATGGACAGTTGATTTTTTTGAGTATATATAAAAAAATTAACACCTCGTCAGGATAATACAACTATTCTGTAGTGTTTTCTCATTTTCCTTCAATAAATGGTTCTCTCTACTCAGATTGATGCTTTCTAAAATCTTTCACTCATGGAAATATGTTCAAATAAGGATAGTTAAATGATAGTTAAACACTAAATATATTATAATAATGCAAGAAGCATTTATGAAAGCTTATCAAGTTCAAAATTAAACGGTTGATTGGTCTGTATTGAAAGCTAATGCTATCTAATACTTTGGTCTTGTGAAGAAACAAATACGATTGACTTTCAAAATAAAGTTACTATTAAATTTTCCATTAATATGAATGATATAATAATGACTTGAAAAATCAAGTACAGGCCCTCCCTGGTGGTGCAACAGGTTAAAGCACAGCACTATGAAGCTCTCCATAGCCACTGCAGCATGAGTTCGATTCCTGGCCAGGAAGGTGACCCATATGTGGCATGCAGACCTCTCCTGTCTCGCCTGCTGCTCCCCTCAGCAATGTATTTTGTCAATATGCCTGTTCTGCTCCCCTCTGTCACTGGTGAATCTTCTCACTGCCCCTGTACCTCTGGCCTATACCTCAGTTCTATATACATAAATAAATAAATCTTACAAAAAAAAATGAAGTGCATTACTCCTGAAGAATTTCAGTCTTACTGTTAGTAAAGACTATAAGTGACCTCGAGGCCTTCCCTGGTGGTGCAATGGGTTAAAGCACAGCACTAAGAAGCTAAAGCCACTTATGCATGAGTTCGATCCCTGGCCAGGGAGGTGATCCATATGGCGGGGCAGACCTCTCCTGACCCATGCACAGCTCCCCTCAGCAGTGTACTTCGTCAACCTGTTCTACTCCGCACTCTGTCTCTGGTGAATCCTGTCACCACCCCTGAACTTCTGGCTTGTACCCCAGTTCTGTATGATAAATAAATAAATCTTTTTAAAAACTGACCTCGAGAAATAAATTATGGAAGATTTTAGATACCCTGTTCCAGAAAGAATGTTATTACCAAAGATAACTACAGAAAGTTTGAGGTGCACTGTGGAGAATTTAGTAAGCTTTGTTTGTTCAACATCTTCTCTATGTCCATTGTTTTTTTCCTTCCTGGTGGCCTACTGGTTAAATCAGCTCTGTCACCACTGTGGCCTGAGTTCAGTCCTTGGCCAGAGAGTTGACCTACATATGGCTCAGCAGATCTCCCATCTCACCCATTGCTGCCCTTAGCAGTTTATTTCAGTAGATCTTCCTGTTCTGCTCCCTTCTCTGTCCTCAACGAATTCTCTCACTCTTCCCTCCCTACACCCATGAGCTGAACCCCAGTTCTTCAATACAAAAAAGGAAAAAGAAATTTTGCCTTCAATAAAATGCCTGTGATTATAGTTCTGAATTATGGCCTAGTGAGAAGTAGGTTTTCACTGATTAGAGAATGGCCTTTCTTTAATTCCCTCATTTCTTTTCTTTTCATTTTCATGAACAAAGGAATGAAGATGTGAATTCACATTTTGTTTGTGACAGTCTTAATATGTCTGTCATCGATTTGCCCATCATTCTATCCACTTATCTACATGTCCTATCATTTATCTATTTGCTTTTAATTTCAAAAAGGGTCTATGATCTTATTATTCAAATCAAAATATGCAATACTAACAAAAACAGGATTTTTTTTTTTACTGCTCCCAACCAGATACTTGTTTTCCCCACATTAAAAAATAAAATCCACTGGAATTTTGTGTTCATTATCTTCTTGCATTTATGTGTCCTATTTATAAAAATTCCTTAAAAATAAAGTTTGACCATTTGGAGGTTCCTCAAACTGCTAAACATGGAGCTTCCCTACGACCCAGCAGTCTCACTCCTAGGTATCTACACAAAAGGCATAAAAACACTGATTCAAAAAGATACCTGCACCCCCATGTTTATTGCTGCTTTATTCACAATTGGAAAGACATGGAAACAGCCCAAATGCCCAAAAATGGGTGACTGGATTAAAAAGATGTGGTATATATACACAATGCAATATTACTCAACAACCAAAAAAAGGAAACAAATATCTTTTGCAGCAACATGGTGGATCTGGAAAAGTACATGCATAGTGAAATAAGCCAGAAAGAAAAGGAAAAATACCGGATGGTTTCTCTCATAGCAGGAATATAATGGAACAGGCAAGAAAATAATGATAATGATGAACAGCTATATACCAGAGACATTTTATGGGGTTGGAGTGGGGAATGGGATCAAAAACAGTGGGGGGAAGGAAATGCAGTGGACTATGGTGATGGTGCATGGGTGATTTGGTGATGGGATTGCAACTGAGATGGAAAAATGCACAAAAATATGTAAAAATAAACTATTATAAAAAATCATAAAGTGAAAAAAAATGAGTTGGTATAAATTTAAAAGTAGTATCGTAATATAATCTCTTGTTATCAGGAAGGAAAGTAAATTTTCTCTTATATCTCTGGACCTTTCTCAAGCTAGTTAAATAAGCAAATAAATAATAGAAAACTAGTAGAAAAAAAATAATTTCACACTTATAGATAACATACTTATATATTAAGCCCAGCATCAAGTGGGGGTATATACCTTCAGTTAAGAAATGGGGTAGGGCCTGAAGCTTCCAAGAGTAATTTATCAAATTTTCCATGATGTCTGAGTAATGTATAGCATTACTGAATGTAGTATATTCTCACCTGTTTAAGTAATTTAACCATTACCATTTCTTTTAAAGATTTATTTATGCATAGAAGAACTGGAGTGTAGGCCAGAGATGGGGTGCAGGGTATGGGGTGTAAGAGGATTCACCAGACAGAGACAGAGTTGAGGGAACAGAACAACTAGACCTACTGAAATACACTGCTGAGGGTAGCAGCGGGACAGACAGGAGAGGTCTGCTGCGCCATGTGCATCACCTCCCTAGCAGAGATCGAATTGACACTGCAGCATAGTTTGGGAGCCTTGAGACTTAGCTTCTAGGTCACTAGGTTGGCCCTTAAGCAATACCATTTCAGTGCTTGCTATTGTCAGTCTTTAATTCTGATTCTAGTTCTCTCTAAAATAAAATGTACTAGTATCTTTTTATACCTTTAATTTGCTATTTATTGATTAAGTTGACAGTGTTTCATGTTTATTGGTCATCTAAGTTGCTTTTTTGGTACTGATAGTCAACTTGTTGATCTCAAACAAAAGCTATTAGTTATTTAAACAACATCTGTGTTTATTGTTTAATAATACAGTAGCAGAGCTGGCAGAAAGGGATCATTTATGGTAATGGCTACATACATTCCCCTTATTCTTATAGCTCCACTCTCAGTTCTTTGCAAAAGGGAAACAGCAGGAGATTCGAGGCAGGTTAAGTCCTCCAACTTGCTGGTTTACTCAAGCCTGAGGACACTAGTCTTCTGAATTCATTAAAATAGTTTTTTGAATATTAATGCTCATAGTGTTTGTTTTCTCATGTTTGCCTTTTGTGGTCATTACCTATTAATTTTGAGAGGCCCTTAAAGATATGTGGGATACTTTTTTTTCTTTTTGTGAGGTAAATGCATTGTAGATATCCATTTATTATTTATTTCTTTTTAATCTATCTACCACTTTTTCCCTCCATATTTTTCTACAGTGTTCCTATGTAATTCAGTTTTATTTATAAAAAGTCCTTTTAAATAATGCTTGTGTCATATTTCCAAATTTAATAGCTTTGGTACAGCAGGGCATTCCTTTTCAATCTATCTTTTTGGTGAATAAACAAAACTATCAGTAATTTGCTTAGCATTTTCCCCAAGATAAATTGAATATTGGAATTTTAGTTAGCCCACATATAATACTCATCTAACAGTGAACAAATGGAATATATAAAGAATTTAAGCATAATGTGTTTCATAAGATTTATGATATCGAATTATAATAAGATTAATCACATGATTTTTTTCTTTCATATTTTAATGTGTTTTAGATTCTGCTTTTGTAAAATATATCTCATACACATTCATGCATATACACTGAAAATAAAATGCAGATTTTCTTCAGGACAGCAGCCTCATTTCCTTCTTATTTTCTTTTCTTATACTGTTTTATAATGTTAACATTTAAAAAACCTGTCTTGTTTCATTAGTAACAAGTTGTTTTACTTACCATGTATTTTATTTTTGCTCATTTAATGCTATCTACTCTTCAGAGATGCACTCTCATTTAATTAGCATGTGAAGCTTTATCTTCTGTTTACTTTTCATTTTGAGGTATCTAAGTAACTTTTGTCTTGGGTAAATAGTACTTCAGTTTTTAGAAGTTACCCCAATTTTTTACTAGGTGACATTTCATATTAATAACTATTGCTTAATACTTTTTATACTTGTCAACTACATTTTTAGTTTCACTAAGGCAGTAAGATTACTTCACGAAATACCCAATAATCTTGAGTATATATATATATATAGGTATCTAATTAGTTGGATTTTGGTTAATTAATCTGTTCGATCTGCTGATAAAAATTAATCATGTTTTAAGTAGCAACAGAACTGCTAATAAATAACTCAAAAAGAATGTTGTCAACAGAATATTGGCTAAAAATGATGCCCATGATGTAATGCCTGGAAATTTTGTGAAAAGAAAAGAAATAGAAGGAAAAAAAATAGTGGTTTTTTTCTTGGTTTTAGTAGCTTAAATACATATACCTACATCCCTTTTGTTACAAGATGTCTTCTAGGGAAGGAATACTTACTGAAGGTAAGGGAACTACCATCATGTTTTCAAGCCCCATTTCTGTGCATCTGAGATCTCAGGCAGCAAGCGTTACAACTCTCAACATGCAATGAAACAGACTTCCTGTCTGGGAGGCTGCCAGAAAAGATGAAGGGACTGGGCAACCATATTTGACAGGTCAAGCACAGAAACCATGAAGATGGTTCTTCTGGTCTTTCTTATCAGGCATTAACAATTTGGGAGGTGGGAGGATCCCACTCCCTAGAGAACTATGGCAGGTGTCAGCTGGACTTTGTGGTGAATCTGCTTGTGTGGCACATTTCCAACTTTGGTTCTCTCCTCCCACTCTTTGGACCCTTCCAAGCCTCTTATGTTTCTGCCAGTCACAGGCCACTCCACTTTGTTCCCTGCCTGGTTGACAGAGTGGTTGCCTGCAACAGAATGGTTAACTTGGAGTCTGACTGGGAGCCTATATTTTGAAATACTTTCGTCTACTCTTCTTCACCCTCTCTATTCTTTTTGAACCTCTCACAGGTTAAAAATCTCTTGAGCTCTTAAGTTACTAGAGCTTAACTGTTTTTATGCACAAGAGTGGGGCAAACCCTTAAAATGGGCAACAGGAGGTTTTCCTCTTAATAGTTCTAAAACCCTTGGCACTGCTTGGCTCTACCAAGTATGAGTTTTGGTTCCTGATGTTTGCCTGATATTGTTGATTAGTTTCAGTGAGTTCTTGTCTCATGCCAAGGAAAATGGGCACGTGGGCCCTGGGAAGTGATTTTTAGAAAGTTTATTTAACAGTAGGAAAGTTCCCTGTATTGACAAGGAAGGAATACTCCACAAATGCTCATTTCTAGCATCTTTTATATCAATATAACTTGCCAAGTGGCTTCTGTCTTTTGAATACCTGTGGGGAGGTAGCTTGCTAAAGATGAATATATAGGTAACTAAAAGCATGGGAAACTGGCTAGAGAAACACTCACACCCCAAAATCCAGGTGCATTACCTCCCCTCCCTTCTGCTTTCTCCTCATCAAGCATTTTGGGGAGCTTCTATCATAGGCAGTTCTTCTGCTCACAGACACAGAACCGGTGAGTTTCCATTTTTCTATGAATTCTCTTTTGCCACATTCATTTTCTGTAGGGCTACTGCTTTGTCTGCCTAGCCAAAATCTGTCTCAGTGTCAATGAAACTGAGATGTCAGGTCTTCAGGCCCAGTCTCTAGCCAGGAACAGAGCCCCGGCTGCAGTAGCAACGCTGAGTCCTGGCCAATAGATCACCATGGTTGGTGACTCATGAAGCCGCAGCAGGAACTTCTCAGACACGCACGCAAGCAAGAGGGAAGAGGCAGATTTTCTTAGAGAAAGAAAAGTTTATTAAGGAGAAAGGGAACTGAGTAAAGTGAGACTCCCAGCACAGTAGAACCAGACAAGGAGAGTCCTGTGTCAGGGAATATGTATCCTCTTTCCCTCATTTTTCTAAAGCTTTCTAAAGTTTCTTTGTGATTGGTTAGTTCTCGGTGGTCTCACTGACTGTCTTAATGTCTCTATGCCAAACTAAGTGTTTGTGTCCAAGCCCTTTTCTTAGAATTCTTTTTCTTTATTGGCCGTGTTCTGGAATGTCCTATTGGCCCTAGTCCTGGGGGTGCTTTATTAGTCCCCTTTGGAATTCTTAACTCTTCTGAAGTCCCTAAAGCTGCCTAATTATCACTAACCTGCACTAAGACTCATTGACTTCAGTCTTGTGTGTGTATGTGTATGTGTGTGTAAGCTAGTTTACACATTGTAGTCCATCCATTTTGTTTCGCCTTTTTTTAAAAAATATTTATTTATGCATACAGAAGGGGTACAGGCCAGAAGTACAGGGGTGGTGAGAGGAGTCACCAGAGACAGCATGGGGAGCAGAACAGGCAGATCATTGAAATGCACTGCTGAGGGGAGCAGCAGGCGGGTCAGAAGAGGTCTGCCTCACCATGTGGATCATCTCCCCTGCAGGGGGGGATCAAGCTCATGGTGAGGTGGCTTTTTAGCTTCCTAGTGTTGTGCTCCAAACTGCTGTGCCACCAGGGAGGTCTCTCCTCAGTCTCTTTAAAGATTAGTGAAGTTCTATTTCCAGTAACCTGATCATCAAAGGAAGTTTTTATCCAGGCAAATAATTTTCTATTGTTCTCGTCAAACAACTTTTGTTAGGCTGCAGTTTTAATTAACTACTACATTTTCAAAGAAATATAAAAAGAAGAAATCACATTCTTTAAAAAAAAGTTGACCTTGTGAACATCAGATGTGAAAAGTGACTCATCAAAATTTATTTTCTTTTCCTAATAGGAGTATTTGTAAACATCAGTATGATTTTATATTATTATTGGCCAAAAACTGTGTTTTTGATCAGAGACAGGGATTTGATCTTGGGTTTTATACTTTATTTACAGCATTATTTTCAAGCCATCGCAAAATGTCTACAGTAAACTCTTTAGGGCCAATGTTCAGCGAAAGTCTGTATCACAGCTTTATTTCCTCTTAAATTATTTTTAAGGATTGACTATAAAAATACATACGTTGAAATTGAATCAAAGTTATACTAACTTACACAAACATATGACACTTTCTGAAACAAACTGTCTGAACTTTCAAAATAGAGTCTGAACTTTCAAAATAGAGTTTGTGAAGGACATTATCTTGCATATTACCTTAAATACTATCTTTTCTTGCAGATTAATTCACTATTTACACTTTGGATGATTTGAATCATGGTTGTCTAAAAGTGTCTAAGCATTTAGTGTCTATCACCCATAATGCACTTACCCCAAGATTATAAATTGTCCTCAAAGCTTGAAAGAGTTAATATGCTTCACTAAGAAACTAAATGATTATCGAAAAGTAAAATGATAGGGCACACTAATTAGGAACTCATTTTGTCACTAACTGGTCCTTTTAGAGATTACAATGTAATTTTCCCATTAAAGGTTTTTTGATATGCTTGAAAGAGGATTTATTTGAAGGTTTCTCTGTGCTAAAGAGAGAACTCTGTTCTTTGCAGAGTAATCTTTGTTATCTGATATTTGAAATGCAAAAGCCATTGACTAAGCAATTGCAATGTATGCTCTTTGCATATGAATTGTTGTACTTCTACTATTGCTATTTCATCAACAAAGTACCAATTAACCATGGAGGTTATTGTCTTCTATATTAGCAAAGAAACATTTCAGAAGGTAATTTAAAGAAGAAACTACTGTTCCAAATAGAGCAACAGAGTTCAAGTATTTAAAAAACAAGGAGTATTCTGAAGTCCCTATCTTAAATACTAGCCTGTTAGTAGGCATCCCAATGACTGAATTGCATATGAAAGTAAGGTCATATAATCTATAATTTGTATAGCTGTAGAAAACAACCTTGAAGTCTAAGAGTTTGTTAGGGCAATGCCAGTTTAATAAAATTAGAGATAAACACTATGTTTAAGGGCACTTAATACCTGATAGTTCATCCAGCTGTGTAATAGACTGTGAATTAGAATT
>NW_004567107.1:61398244-61404800 GCF_000260355.1 Condylura cristata | reverse complement strand
TATTTCCCCCCATATGTATTACACACTGATTGTATTAGTTCCATTCCATTGAAGATCTCATGCACTAGAATATGTTTTGTCTTGTTGCAGTAGATGGCAGAACCTATTTAGAATGGGCAGTTTTGGGGGTTTTGGGGTATCCCTCTCCCTGCCCTATAACAGGTTCTTCCAGACTGAAGAATAATCAAATGAGCACCAAACATATTGATAAGGAAAAATGAGTTTAGATAGTAATTCTGTCTCCTGAATATACTGGGGAGTCCCACTAAGATTGAGTAACTCACCCTCATGTTCTCAGATACTATCTTATATATAAACTCAGTAAAGACAAAGGACACTGTGAAAGGATAGAAAGGGGAGGGTCAGTTATGGTGTTGTGGGGAGGATGTCCTGAATGAACTCTACAGATACAGGTTTGGGGGACTCCACCCCACTCAACACCAGAACTATAAATCCCTTCATCACCAGAGGGAGGATTCCTGGGACCTGAAGGTGGAGTTAAGCAGCCAGGTTTGCAACAGAACCAGGCATGTGGGCCTTGGGGGGTCTCTTGGCCTCTTGGCTTGTGGCTTGTCTCTTGGCTTTTCGCTGTCTCTTATTGTGCTATTGGGTTTCCAGGTCAGCAGAACTGGTAACATGCATTAACCAACTTATCTCTCTACTTCTCCCTGAGTTATTCATTTCCCATTCTTTTGTAAATAAACCCATTATTAACCTCTTGTGTGCACCTGCAGTTGAACCTTATTTTTAAGTCCCTTTAAACACATAGGTGAAGACCCAAAGGGAGGCATCCCAATTCACATTGGGGTTGCCCTGTAACAATGGGAAGTTATCAGCAAATTTATGATTCTAATGCTTATTTAGTTCTGCCTTCTCCACTAGAAAGAAATTAGGAAAGTAGGTTTTCCAGGAACTGTGAGGAAGATTTCCTTACAGAGCCTTTATAACTGTGAATGTTTTTAATAAAAAGCAACCTCTATCAAGTCCTCAGAGCCCCCCTATGAAATAAAATTTTGCCAAAAAGACATATTATGAAGATATTTGCCCAACTACAGTCCACATGAAATTCATCTAAAGTTTAAAAGCAGCTACAAAATGTGGGATTGGCAATTCTTTATATGCCAAAAATAATAACATGTCAAGCTTATTGACTATATTTCTTAGCTATTATCAGCATGATAGGAAATTTGGCCAATTTTTTTTTAAAGATTTATTTATTCATATGGAACTGGGGTACAGGCCAGAGATGTGGAGGGTGAGAGAATTCACCACAGACAGAGTGGGGAGCAGAACAGGCAGATGGACGAAGTACACTGCTGAGGGGAGCAGCAGGAGGGTCAGGAGAGGTCTGCCTCACCATGTGGATCTCCTCCAGGGCAGGCGGAAATCGAACTCATGTGGAAGTGGCTTTAGCTTCTTAATGCTGTGCTTTAACCCGCTGCGCCACCAGGGAAGGCCCAATTTGGCTAAATTTTAAAAAGAGATACTTTAATATCCTATATTAAGCTGACAGAAACACTCAAAACTCTACCTATAAAACAAATAATGAAATATTTATAATTAAAACTAATAGATCAGTATTTGGCTACATCAGAGTTTTGAATACAGGCTACAGTTATTAGGGGGAAGAATTGAAAGTTACTCTGGAACCTCCAAACTTGCACACCACATATGGGTTCTACCATCTGCTACATGAAGACATGTGTGAAAGAACTTAATAATGTACATAGAGAAGAGAAAAAAGGATAGTAATTTACAATAAAACGCCTAAAGTTATAATCTCCTCATGGGGTAAATTCTGGGCCAAACAGTGTTGGCCTGAAGAAAAGCTTCTCAGGCACAAATATTTGCCACAGATTTAAAGTGGGGAACTATGAGAACAGGGCAGAAGGTGCCAGGCGATTCTAGAATGAAAGGAACAGAATCCAGCACAAATAGGCCAGCTTCCCTATGTGTACATATTTCTTGCATGCTTTCCAAGTCCCTGGTACAAGGCCAAGAAGTAAGCGGGACTTCTTTACATGTCTCTGCCCCAAGTGCCGCCTCCTGACTCTCTTCCAAGGCTTCTCTATGGTTTCTCGAGCTTTCCTTTGCCACTCAGCTCCAGGTTTGAATAGGTGGGGCAAGAACACTGAATCTCCCCTTTCGTGGAAGATAACCTTTTGTAATAATTCCTTTCTGTAACAACCACCTAGGAGATTAAAATATAGTTTCTATTTTTGATAATTCTGAATTAATTGGTATTGAGTGACTTCTCTTGGCAAAGAAAATTATAAAATTGAAACAGAATAAAATGTTTGAAAGTACTTGGCTATGAGCAAAGGCAGGCCAAAAGTGGAAGGAAACTCAAGGAAGATGACATTTGCTGTTTTTCCCCTTGGGGGTATTCTGTTGTGTGACTGTGCAAGATTAGCCATGCTGCGAAGTGTTGTTTTCCTAGTTACTGAGTCAACTATTTAATGGATGCCAGTATCGTGTAAGAGTCAGGACTGTTCTGTTCCTCTTTGTCACTTTAGCAGGTAGCTTGTTATATGGGTTACACTGAAATGAAATGTTAAATATTATGGAAGTAAAATCATTTTCCCTCTTCAAGTTTTGTGATTGAGACACCCCTTGTAATAAAAGACATATTAACAGGAATAAAATAAATGAATTTAATAACAGGCATGTCTTGTGTAGAAGGGATGAATCCACCTTCCCCTCTAAGTTCTTCTTCCTGGCTGGCAAATACATTAACATCGAACAGATAAATAGAAAGGGGAAAAAAACCTGAAGTTCATAACACATATGAATACACACACATACACACACACATAACATGTGTGTATGCATATATGTATGTATTCATGGTAGAGAATCAGAAAAACTAAGTAATTCCCTGCAATGATCTGTTACCTCCTTAAACACCTTCAGCTAAAAACAAAGGAAATTGGGTGTGTGGGGATGGTGGGAGTGAGGCCAGTTGCAGAGGTTACGGTAATAGCCCAGTATGACTATAAATGCAGAATTAAGTTGCTACATTTGCTGTTATCAAGTGCACTCACCACTGCACCACCCAGAGTCCATTACACCTCCTTCCCTCTGTGTTCTCCCTCCTTCCCCACCACTCTCCTCTGTCTGGATGCTAGGTTCTATAGTGAGCATTCGAAGGTTAGTTTAAGCTTCTCTTTATGTGACCCTTAATTGGGGAAACATGTTGAACTCAATCATAATAATTTGGTAAAAGCAGAAGCCCTTCACAAACAGTATTAGATCCTAGATTCGACATGTCTAGAATCCAGACCCCTAACTGTCTTATTCGTTGGCAGGCTTTTACTGTTGTTCAATGCCACCTTCCTCTAGGAAAAGAGGCCTTTAATTCCATACTAAGAACCTAGTGAAGAGAAGCCATGAAAGAGCTTTTTCATACAAAAGCTAATTAACACTCTGAGCATTCCCTCTGATTTTCTACAAGTTTCCCTGCTTGGGAGGGAAAAATACACAGAAAAGAGAAAAAAACTGTGTCACAGTGACATACCACATTTCTGCATGATTTTCCTCACTCACCAGGAGATCCACAGCGGCTCTGCCCACCAGTTCACTGTCTTCACAGCCCATCTCTAGAAAAGAGCAGTGCAGTCCTTCCTTGGCAACCTCTGTAGAGCACTTGGGAGTAATAGTCAGGGATCATAAATTCTTTTTTCATTAAACATTGTATAGATTATAAGCCTTATATAAATAGAAACATGCATTAAAATATGTATAATTTTATTTGCTTATTAAAGGAAAAAACATCCTTTTTTTTTACATTTCTATTATATCCTTTATAACATATTTAGTTGTTTTTTTTTTTTCTTTATAGTGCTGCATGATCCTTAAATTGCTACCCACTGTTTGTAACAGGACTTCTTGGTATAATGTAGTTTCATTTGTATGTCCCAGCTACTCCCAAATATACTAGTTTCAGAAAAACTTATTTTTATTTACTTTCTCTCAAAATCCATTCATGAATTATTTAAGCAAAAAAAAAAAAAACAATTCTTGTGAGATATATGAAAAAAAAAAACAATTCTTGTGAGATATATGAACATTTTTCATTGACACAGTTTAATACTATGAAGCAAGTACCAGCATCAAAGGTTGTAAAGTGAGTGTTTATGACTTAGAAAAAAATTCTGATGATGGTGGCGGATAGGCATTTTTCAAAAAGTTCATTGTTGTTCTTGTTGGTATAGATTGAGTGTAACAAAATTTAATCAATTATTTCACGGCCTCCCTGGTTACACAAAGGGTTATGTCTCAGCACTGAGGCTTACTGTAGTGTTAACAGGCTCTTCCCTAGGAAAAGGGGAAGTTCATATTCTCTGTCCCACCCAGGAGGAGGGTGGAGCCGAGCAAAAAAGAAAGGTGTCTGATGAAGAAGGATGCAGGATGATGAGCCAGAAGGAGACCTGAGGAAGCCACGTGGAGCAGAGAGACATGTGAAGAAACCTTGCTTGCTTTTGGTCCTGGGCTAGTAGAAATGTTACAGGGCAGGTAGAGATAGGCACCACTGAACCCCCAAACCTGCCTGTTCTGAATAGGTTCTGCCATCCGCCACATCAAGACAAAATATATAAGACTTCAATGAAAAGGAATTTTAATACAGTGAGTATACAACACAGAAGACAATATATTTTCTAAATCAAACACCTGAAGTTACCCATCCCCTCATGGGCAAAAGTCCACCCAAAAGGTCTGGGAGGAAAAGAACAAAATCAAAATTAAGATAAAAACTGCCATAGTCAACCTCCCCCATGTGTCTCTCACTCACATCTGTTTCAATCAGGCCCTGGTCAAGAAACAAGCACGGTTTGTTCATCACATGCTTTCTGATCCATGTGGCTTCCTCTGGTCTCCTGGCTCTCCACCCTGCTTTCTTTCTCCTTTAGGTCCCTTTTCTTTTCTTTTCTTTTCTTTTCTTTTCTCTGCTCAGCTCCACCCTCCTTATGGGTGGGGCAGGGAACCTGGAACTTCCCCTTTTCCTAGGGACCACCCTGTTACAGAAACAGATGTGGGTGAGAGAGCATGCAGAAGTTGACAGGCAGCATTTACCTTGATTTGGATTTTGCTCTTTTCTTCCCAGACTTGTCTGGCCATTTCCTACCCTTTTCTATGGGTCCCTGCCAGAAGGTGCTTTAGGCTTGTGGTGGTCTCTTAGGCCGTGCTTTGGGCCAATCCCTTTTGGGTAGACTTTTACCCATGAGGGGATGAGTAACTTTGGGTGTTTAATTTAAAAACTATATTCTGTATCTTTCCTCTATTGCTCATTAATTGTATTAAAGTTCCTCGCCATAAAAAGTCTTCCATGTGGCCCTCCCTGGTGGCGCAGCGGGTTAAAGCACAGCAATAAGAAGCTTAGGCAAATTCCGCATGAGTTCCATCCCCGCCTGCCCCGGAGGAGATCCACATGGCGCGGCAGACCTCTCCTGACCCGCCCGCTGCTCCCCTCAGCAGTGTACTTCATCGATCTGCCTGTTCTGCTCCCCACTCTGTCTCTGGTGAATCCTCTCACCCTCCACATCTCTGGCCTGTACCCCAGTTCTGTATGAATAAATAAATCTTTAAAAAAAAAAAAAGTCTTCCATGTTTTGTGTTGATGTGGCAGATGACAAAACCTACTTAAAGCAGGCAGGTTTGGGGGTTTAGTGGTGCCCCTCTCTCTTTGCCCTATAACAAGGAAACCTTCAATTTGAACAAACAGCAATGTGGGTGGGGTCCTTGTGTTGGAACATCTGCCTGGATGCTGTCAGCAGGCCTCAAGGTCAGAAAGCCCTTCTGACCTGCCTGCCTGGACTGACCTAACAGGATTAGATACCTATGGTAAAGGAGTCTCTTCCCCAAACTGCCATCCTTTTGAGATACAGGCTGCAGGACAAGGCAGTGATCCCATCGACTGGTTCTATAGCTCAGAGGGCAAAAGAACATACCCCTTAGGTATACTAGATCATCCACTTATTACCAAGGAGGGTTTTCGGGGACAGCCCAATAAAGTAAATGAATAGGGCACAGTATGAGGTAAAGATGCAAAGGCTCTGTGCCCTCTGCAGGTGTACCTTTCTTCCCAGTCACCAACCTAGAAGCTCCCTGAAGCTCACTCCTTTTGGGGGTTTATGATTTCATTGCAGAGCCATAAATGATTCTTCACTGGTTCTTGGCAATTGAACTTAACCTCTACTTCTCCTCTACCTGGAGGCCTGAGGGCCATACACTAGGAGTTATACACTCTACTCAGATTTATTTCCTTGGTAACTAGACCCCATCCTAAGTTGTTTTCTTAAAGTTACCTTCCCTACCCTAACAAGAGACAGCTTTAAAATTCCCCATGCTTAAGCAATTTCAAGGCTGGGGCCCACCCTGGTGGAGCAACAGCTTAAAGCACAGCACCAGGAAGCTATGGAAGCTACTACAACACAAGTTTGATCCCCAGCCAGAGGGTGACACACATTGCCACATTATTTAAATATATATATATATATATATATATATACATATACATATATATATATATATACACATATACATATATATATATATA
>NW_004567107.1:61393383-61398144 GCF_000260355.1 Condylura cristata | reverse complement strand
TTTAAGATTTATTTATTATGCATACAGAGCTGGGGTACAGGCCAGAGGTGCAGGGTCGGTGAGAGGATTCACCAGAGACAGAGTGGGGGACAGAACTGGCCAACTGCTGAAGCACACTGCTGAGAGGAGCAGTGGGCGGGTCAGGAGAGGTCTGCCGCGCCATGGGGGTCACCTCCCTGGCCAAGGATTGAACTCATGCGGAAATGCCCTCAGCTTCTCAGTGCTGTGCTTTGACCTACTGCGCCACCAGGGAGGGCCCAATAAATAAATCTTAAAAAAAAATAAAGAAAAGAAATTTCAAGGTTTTGGGGAGCTGTGAGCCAGGAACTGCAGAGGATGGCTATATATGTGATATATATTTTGTGATATATATTTTGGTCTTCTGAATGACTACCTATGTATTTTTCTTATAAACCAATATTACACTCTTTGCACTGTATGCCTTTGATAAGCCTTTTGTCAGTTTTACCCAGGAATGGGTAAGGGTAGTCTCTGTAGGGGAAGGACAGCCTAACTTCTGTGGTAACATAGCTACAAGTTGTAAAACTCACAGTCATCAGACCCTGAGTCTCCTTTGGATAAGGCCAATTAGCAAACACTGAAAACCTAAGGTTTTCTCCACCTCAACTTTTAAAAACCCTTTGTTACAGCAAAGGTGTATTCAGAATCCTGTTCTCTTCGCTGTTGCATTACCTTGAAGAAAGGCATCATGGCCTGTTTGACTTTAGTCACTGCAATTCTTGCTTTGGCAGTAGCTTTTGGCTATTTCTCTTTTATTTCTTTTACCAGCTATTTAGACTTCTTCAAGAGTCACTTCTTAGATTTATTAGAGTTCCATTACACTTTTTTTTTCATTTAAAAACCTTTCTTTTATATTTGTGAGTTATAATTGTTATATTTGTTTTCTTTGTGTTATCAAATTGAATCTGTCTTTTATTATTTTCATTCTCTTCAGGAGTAATGAAGAGCTTTAAGGTGGATAATATTTCTTTCAGTACAACTCTCATTACATCTCATAGTTTTAAATATGTAGTAATAATTATTTGGCAATTGAATTTTGATTACTTCTTTCATCCAATAATTATTTAGGGAATAATGGAATAAATTGCCACATCCCTGGATATTTTTTATTTCTACATTTGTAATTTCTTTATAGTTTTAATTGTGCTATAATCAGAGAAACTCTCTATTTCAGTTTTCTAGAGTGTAATAATTTTCTTTTTACTCAACTTATAATTAAATACTATGTTTTCTGTGGATAAAATGAGTAGGTATGTAGAAAGTGTCGAGTGTTTATATCTTATTAAATGTGTGATTTTAAAAGTGCTAGATATGAACTAGCACTAATTGGGTTACTTATGTTCTACAGATTCTTCATTATTATATACTTTATCTCCTAGTGATGGTTTTAAGGTGGGGAATTTGAGAGGTATTTTTGCAGAGTAAGAGTCACCCTGAGCCCCCAAACCTGTTTTGAGTAGGTTGTGCCATCTGCTGCATCATGACAAACGTACTCAAGGCTATAAGACCTTTAATGGAAAGGAACTTTAATACAATTAGTGTGTAATACAGAAAAGGGAAAGAATAAAGTTTCCAAATCAAGCACTCAAAGTAACCCACCCTTTTATGAGTAAATGCCTAGCTAGACAGGTGGCAAAAGCAGGGTCACCGAGGCCAAAAAGCCTGCTGGAAGTCTAGGGTTTCCCCTAGTAGGGGCCATAGGAAAGGGGCAGATAGGGCCTAGTTTGTCTGGGAAGGAAGGAATAAAATCAAAATTAAGATAAGAGCTGTTAACCTCCCCAACGAGTCTCTCACTCATCTGTTCCATCCAGTTAGGATCAAGAAACACGTGCAACTGCTTCACATGTCTCTCTGCTCCATGTGCCTCCTTCCAGGTCTCTCCATCCTTGTTCCTTCCCACTTCTAGTCCCTTCTCCAGCTTCCTCTCTTCCCTGCTCCACTCTATCCTTCCTTGGGTGGGGCAGGGAACCTGGTACCTCCCTTTTTTCTGAGGACCACCCTGTTTCAATGATGGAACTGATGCCCTATATGGGAGAACTACCTTACCCCTTGAACCATCCAAGGGTACCATAAGACGCAGCTCTCTTCAGAAAATTTCATCAGACTCTGAGTCTCATGTTCCTATATTCTTGGTTTTCCAGTCATCAGAACTGTGTGAGTCAAAGGTATCAGCCACCCAGCATAAGGTGTTCTTGTTATAAAAATCGAAACGGATGGGGTTCTGATGAACTAGATGCTAAAGTTCAGATAATTGGGATCGTGTGGGTTATCACTACGAATAGTTTTGACAGAGTTCTCCTTTCAGCAACACACGGCAAGTTTGCCAGGGAGATGAAGATGTTTGGTTATATCCAAAAGGGGTGGGTTTGTTAGGGGGGAAAAAAGGAAATGAGAAGACTATATTTTCACAGACATGGCAAGCAGAAAGAATTTTTTTTTTTTTTTAACCAGGGCAAGGAATATTCTGATAATGTATTCCTTTTAGGGGTAGAATTTCATTCCCATATGGAATTGTAGCTATTATTACATCAATCATTTCTAGGATGTGATTGGGTTACTTTGTAAGTATTCTTCTATAATCATCCTCAGTACCCATAACCCCACCTCTTTTCAAAGGCTACATATGTGTTCTCTAGCAGTCTTTTGTAATGACTGACATTACGCTTATCCCCATCCTCTGGCTGTGACCAGGAGGATTTGTGCTTAAGGGTTTAATAGCTGGTTTAGTGGTAATGTTAATCATTTCTAATGCCATTGCCAGTTTCTGGTCTTGAGATGTCACCATCCCAAATTTTCTACTGTAAACCTTCATCATAAACGAAGACAATCATGTTGTTTCTGTCAATCCATCTTGTATTTATAAATTATATTTGCTTTGAGTTAACATTTTTCTGATCATTTTACTTAGCACATCAATTTTATATCCTTTAAACCTTTTCTGATATCTACTTGAGCGCTTTCCATTTTAATTTTCCTGAATAAAGAGTGGGGTTTGCCTTTAAGGGTGATAGAGTTACATTTACTTTATGGCTACATTTGATCCATTATTTCTATGTTTACAAGTGTTTTATTTACATTTATTACTTGAGAAAGAATACCTTTCCTCTGTGCAATCAATTCCCCCAGATTTTCATTTTCATTCCAGTTTCTCAGTTTCTTCAAATATGTATATAAAACATATCACCTTGAAAAGAATATCTACTTACCAGATCATTATTTCATAAAAGGAACATAATATATGAACTTACTGTGCTTCTCCATCTTTTGTTAAAAAAAATGCATACAAGAACTTGGGTGTAGGCCAGAGGTAAGTGGGGTGACGAGAGGTTTCACTAGAGAGAGTGGGGAGCAGAACAAGTGACAGAGTAGGAAGCAAGCAGAACAGGTGAAGTCACTGAAATACACTGCTTAGGGGAGCAGTGAGCAAGGAAGGAGAGGTCTACTGAAACATGTGAGTTAGCTCCCTGGTCAGGGATTGAACTCATATTGTAGTGGCTGCAGGTAGGTTGTTAGCACTGACTTTAATCCCTGTGCCACCAAGGTGGCCCTTTCTTCCACCTTAGTTTTTCTTTGAGAGCTACATCTGTTTCACATTTGTTTAGACCTCAGTCTCCCAGCTTTGGGTGACTTTGGATGTCTAATTGGAAGCTATTTTAACTGTATTCTTTCTCTTCTGTTTGTTGCACATTAATTGTGATCATTTTCTCTTGAAAGTCCTATGCACCAAGAGTATGTTTGTCTTTATTGAAAAGATGACAGAACACATTTAGAACAGGCAGCTTTGGGGATTCAGGGCTGCCCCTCACTGTGCATACTAACAGATTTCTATGTTTTTCAAAAATTAGTAAATTTTTTAAATATTGTTATAGCCATGAGCTATTGAGATTTTATTACATAAATTGGAGAATCTTTTAGTTGATAGTACCTGGTATGAAATATTATATTACCTAACTTTTCTCTGTATATATGTGCAAGTATGTCTCAGCATCTAATGTGATAAGCTCTCTGTAGTTAACAGCCATGTTGCTCAGATCTTCTTCAAATTCCCACAATGTCTAACACAATGCTTCTTTATATAGGTATTCATAAGATTTTATATTTTATATTAGACTTCAAAATTTGAGGAAAATAAGCCAAATAGAAAGAAGTGCTCCTGAATTTCCATCTGTAAGCATTAGTGTTTTCCACTCCTTTTATCCTTTTCTGAGAACAGTGTTTCTCATTTCACAGAAGTTTTGCTAACTTAAAAGACCACACCAAGCCATTTTATTTATCAAAGGAAATAGTAGGAACAATCAACAATTAGCCTTAGAAATATACAAGCTCTAATCTAGCAATAAACAAGTAGCCATAATTTTCAGTTTTATGTATAAAGGCTCCTAAAGATTTAATTTTATGTAAGATAATTAAGGAATTTATACACAGAATCTTTTCCCACAGTCCAGTTCTTTTATCCCTATGCACCCATAAATATTTTCAGGAGACAGGGAGAAGAACAACACATCAAGACAACTATTTAATGCATGTTGAATAATCTTCAGGTTTGACTATAAAAAACTTTCCTGCTCATGACTAGATGTACTGCTTACATTATTTTATAATTGTTCCATAATTGTCTGAATCTATACATTCAGACTAAATGGAATGAAGAGTAGGGATTAAAAAATTTCACTGAGAGGAGTGGGGAGTGGGATCAAAAATGGGGGGGGAAGGGAGGGAAATGCACGAGACTATGGTGGT
>NW_004567107.1:61387949-61392968 GCF_000260355.1 Condylura cristata | reverse complement strand
AGTTTTTTTTTTTTTAAAGATTTATTTATTTGTGCATACAGAACTGGGGTACAGGCCAGAGACTCAGGGGTGGCGAAAGACCTCACCAGAGACAGAGTGGGGAGCAGAACAGGCAGATCGACAAAGTACAATGCAGAGGGGAGCAGCGGGCAGGTCAGGAGAGGTCTGCCACGCCATGTGGTCACCTCCGGGGCAGGAGGGAATCGAACTCATGCGGAAGTGGTTTCAGCTTCTTAGTGCAGTGCTTTAACCCGTTGTGCCACCAGGGAGGGCCCTCACTTGCAGGATTTTAATAAAATATTGAGTTAACCAATTTGTGTGTCTTTCCTTCCACAGTTTGATAGTGTTATTCAGATTAGAACCAGACGCTACACTGCCTAGCCCAGAATACTTCAGTGAGGAACAAACATAATGGGAGCTCTCTTCAGAATGCTTAGAGCTGGACAGCTACTTCAGTAGTTTTGTTTTGTTTTGTTTTGTTTCTGTGCTTTTGTTTCAGAGGGGTGTTCAAACATTTATTATTATATCATCATCATTATCACTTGAGATGCCACTATTTGATTTTATCATTACTAAGAGTTTTGATGAGCTAGACAAGAGGTCAGAATTGGTTTTGATTTTTGAGGACTGATACATCATAGGACTTATCAATATACTAACACAAAAAGTAGTTGTGTTTCCACAAGTAAAAGACAAAGGGCAACCATCATTTGAGAAATTTATCACCATATGTTTACACATGTTTTTAGGTATACCAATACCAAAAGATGTTTATTTTTTTTAATGGTCTACAGAAGGCTAAATATAGAATTATAACTGTCATTTTGAGGAAGTATTGACATAAACCAATTTTTTTTTCTCACTTTCGGTGTACTTTAGCAAAAGCTAGGTAGAAATAGTCTAGTTTTGTTTGACTGGAAACATAGAATGCTTATAAGAGAATTTATTTTATTCAAGAGAGCTATAGTGATGGATGTGTGTGTATGCACATGTGTATATTATCAGAAAAAGTACACATGTGTATTATCAGGAAAAAGTTTTTTTGGGTCACATTTCTCAAGCTTTCATACAAAGGGAAAATGAATCATTTCTGACAATAATAATTTCACATTTTCCAAAATCTACTCCTTCAAATTTCTCCTTTTTAATTTTACTTTCACCTTCTCTCTTTGTGGAAATTTTGGAGATAAATTAATCAAAATTGCGTGGTTCATTCTAAAAATATCTAAGATTGGTTATATATCAATTTCCTGCTTTCAAAAAAAAGAGAAACTAAAGAAAAATTACTAAGCAGTAGTTGCTTTTCTTTAAAAAATGTGTGAATGGTGTGTTTAAAAAAAGTCTGTAATTGGAGAAAATGGCCTTCATCACCAAGTAAAAGGGAAAAAAGATAACCTCTAGCACTACATGATAAGGGAGAAAGTTTAAATATGAATTAAAGGTGTGTTTAAAATTTAGCTTTATAAATGCACAAGCATTTTATAAATGCAAATTATATTAAAATAAATTCAAGCAATATTCCTAATTAGTAGGTGATTTTTAAAAGAATAAGAAATACTTATTTCTTCCATAGTTTGCTATATAAATTAATGCCAACAAACTATCCCAATTTATACAAGTTTATACAAGGCTAAATATCTCTTGATTTCAACTTTTTAAATTCTCTAAATTTGGAATGTGAGTTAAAGAAGTGTTTATTCCAACAGTAGTTTAAGATTTTAAATATAGAGCCCTTCTAGGTGACACAACAGCTTAAAGCACAGCACTAGCCTCAGCTGCTTTACCTGGAGTTCGATCCCCAGCCAGGGAAGTGACCCACATGGCACAGCAGACCTCTCCTCACCTGCCCATATTCCCCTCAGCAGTGTATTTGTCAGTCTCCCTGTTCTGCTCCCCACTCAGTCGCTAGTTAATCCTCTCATCACCCTTGCTTCTCTAGCCTGTACCCCAGTTATATATGCAGAAATGAATCTTAATTTTTTTTTCAAATATACAAAATGGTATTTAACAAAATTAATTTGTAGTAATAGTCTATCTCTTAATATGTTAAAATGCATATATTCTAATGATGCAATGATAGTAAGGGATTATTGTGTTGACTTTAATTATGATTTCAGTGGCTTGTGCCTGGGATCAGTGGAACAGCAGGCTGGAGCTAAGGGGAAGGCTGATGTATGGAAAATAGGATGGAATGTAGCTAGATCTCATGGGATTCCTCTGGATTAGCTAATGTAATAATCTGGAGGATGGTTGAGCACCTGAACCAATGTGTGCTTACTCTTGATGGATAGGGGCTTGAAGCAAGGGCCTAATGTGGTAAATGGCAGGGTGAGTGGAATTAATCAGTGACTTAGAAAGAGAAACTGACAAATCTTCAGTCAGAACCTCAAAATTGGATCTTTTCAGTGTTAGAACATATTGTATTAGTCCTTCCTACAATGTGATCAAATCATCCAAAAGTCACAAAACTGGCAAGTTGCTTAGTTTTCATCATACTAGAAAACAATTGGCTGTAGTCTTAAATGTGTGTCTGTGGGACAATTGACTTAAAATTTCTGAAGTTGTCTCTCTGGATGCAAGTTCTGTCTGTCCTCATAATCTACATGAAAAGCTACCCTAGTGAGATGTAGGTATTTGAAGACAGGAAATGGATTCAATACAATTGCATCATTCAGATGGACATAAATGTATTATTATTTGTGCTTGACTAGCAAAAGGCAACAATCTCAACGTTAACATTAAAAAAAAAAAAACATTAAACTGTGTTTCCATTTGGGTTAATGTAATTATTCAGTAACAAAGGAATGTGTTTTATATTTTATGCTTTGAAAATACCTTGCAAGAAAAATTTAAAATATTCAAGTTACAGAAACAACCTAGGTTCCCAAACATAGAAGCATGGATTAGGAAAATGTATTGTGTACATACACAATGGAATACTATTTAGCTATAAAAAATATAAACTTTTGGCACTTAAAACAACATGAATGGAACTGGAGGGGGTTATGTGAAGTGGACAGATTCAGAAATAGAACAACAAAAACCAAATGGAGTCATTTACAGGTGGAAAACAGAGAGACAAAACAAAGGGTCAGTGTGAAATCACTAACCATAGTAATCTAACCTTAGAGTTGAGGTTATCAAAGGAAGAGTGGAATGGAAAAGAACAAAATGGGGAGGGAGCATAATGGACTATGGTAGAGGATTCTGAATATTTTCGTGGTGGGTGTGGTGTGGTGACAACACCTGAAAGGGGGTGATATTAAACCTCTGAATCATTTACAATGTAAACCAGTGTTACCTAAATAAAAAATGAAAATAAATAAATAAATACAAACAAGTTCTACCTTAAAATAGCAACAACAAGAAAATGCTCTGTAGAACACTGTAGGGATACAGTTCTAACTGGCTTTCTCAGTGCTCTGTGGAGATCTGTTCTCCAGAACCATGGAAATTGATAAGCTATTGAAAAAAAATAAAGATATGATGCAGGGCAACCCCAGTGAGAATCAGGACTACCAGTTCTTGACTGCATAAATAAATAAATCTTGAAAAAAAAGAAGCAATCAGGTCATTAGCAGCAGATGGAGGGAAAGAAATAGATTTATTTACAAGGAAATGAGGAAGTGGGAGTTGGGTAGAGAAAAGAGGGGGTAGGGGAAGGAGAGAACAAGTAAGAGAAGGGAGGGGGATGAATAATATTTTACACATTCTGTCAATAGTGTTTGAGCTGTGACACCAGGTTGCAATTCAGACACTAAAAAGCAAAGAGAACCCAAGTCTGAATGTACTGAGTTCTAGGCTAAGGTGGCTGCTTAATAATTTTACCCCTCATTCTCAATGACCCCCTTGTTAGAAAGGCACATTCATGGCATGCTGGGCATTGTAATCCTTGGCACCTGAGAGCTCTTTAACTTGGAGATGGAGTTCACTCAGGACATCATTCACAGGTTATAGTTTGCTCCTCACTGTTCCTCCAACAAGCCGTGGATTTAGAAGCATGTGCTTTCCACATTTTAAGTATGTTATATACGGGTATACCAGTTTGTATTTCACAGGGGGTGAACACCTGGAATTTCCTTTTCATTCCAAATTATTAGAAACGAGGGACCTTCCTCTTAGACTCAGAAAAGTTTTTTTTCTTTAGAGACATGAAAGTTCTCTCTACATTTCCAATGGGAGAAGTTCATTGCAAGAGATATACTTCCTATTTTTTTTAATGCAAACAATACATCTTTTAAATAGAACCTATTAAAATAAACAGAAAAAAAAACATGATTTTTAAAAAGTATTTTATTTATCTCATTAAAGACCGGTGTATTAATTTGAAAATATGTTGTACAAGTTTAATCTTGCCACAGGGTGACTTAACAGGGGTGTTATACTGCTTAACATCTGCATCATTTACAGCAGAGATCTTTTACAAAGCAATGTTCCCTGAAGATAGGAACTCTGAGCAGAGGCATGAAACTCCAAAGAAACCAGTGAACAAGCTTTATTACAGCAGATTATTTTCTTTAACTTTTATCATTGAGCGTCTAGGAAAAACTGACAGAAAATGACCATTTCCCCAGTTCATTAATTTGTTTGGATTGGAATGCAAATGAAATGTTATTCTCTATCCATTTCTTGTAGTGGATCAGTTTATTAATAATGTAGCTAATTAAGACATCTAATTATTTATTTTTTACCAGTATTATGCTTTCCTGATTTAGGCTGTTAAAATGAAGTTGTGGGTCTTCCTGGTGTCCCAAGAGTTTAAAGCCTAGCACTATGAAACTATCCACAGCCACCGTAGCTCAAATTCAATCTCCAGCCAGGGAGGTGACTCACATGGAGCAGCAGACCTCTCCTGTCTTTGCCACTCCCCTCAGCAGTGTGTTTCAGCCAACCCTCCTTTTCTCCCCAATCTGCCTTTGGTGAATCCTCTCACTCCCTGCATCTCGTCTCTGACTTATGACCCCATTCTTGTATGCATTTATTTATTTATTTATGCATACAAAACTGGGGTACAGGCCA
>NW_004567107.1:61378717-61387514 GCF_000260355.1 Condylura cristata | reverse complement strand
TTGTATCTCCATGTTGATCTTGAAGTATTAAAATCAAAATTCTGTTAACCCATACTCTGACATGTGAATAATTCCTTCTTATAATCTAGAACTTTTGAAAATAGGTTCTGAGGAATAGTAAGAAAAATCACAACTTAGATGTTGCAAAAGCTAGCTATTTTTTAATTAATATAGGAAATTGCCTAAAGACTTCAAATATATGATTCCTTACTATAATTTAAAAAGTTAATGTTCTTTCCAGTTAAAGTATATTACTTTTTCTTTATATAAATTTAAACACTTACTAAATTTTAACTCCTTAGTCAACATTATACAGTGGACACATTAGTGTTTGAGGGGAAATTCAAATGAAATCATGTAGTAGAAAGCATTTTTCATACAAAATTTAAGTATTTCTTTTCTACATGTACTATAATAAAGGTTATCCATACTGTTATTCAGAGACTTTCAAAAAATCTGTCATAAACTAAAATATAAATAGTGTAACTATACTATTGAGTTTTCTAAGGATGCCACCCCTTGTCTAGCAATCAAGAGAGCAAACCCATTTTCACAGGCTACATGATCTACTGAAAAAAAGTAGTCAGTCTTTTCAGGTAAAAAAAATATATATATGTTCATGTAAATTCAGGCTTTCCATCTCTGTAATGCATTCATTAGCAAGGGCATAGTTAAATCCTGCATTATCTTCCTTTGATATCATTGGTATCAATATATCTTTTGGTCAGAACAACTCAGACCTAGTGGTCCCTACTATCAAGAATAATTATTTTTATTATCACTGACTCACTGTTCCCACTATGTAAACTAAATTAAAACTTTTATTTACTGGAACGGCTCTCAGAGTAAAATCTATTGGAATCCTTCTCAGATTTGAGTTCTCACTTTATCTATAAGTGCGTTGGCTGATGATTATGGAGACTTTTATCTTCAGTTAACGAGATCATGCAACAAAATAGTGCACATAAAAACATAAACGCGTCATATCAGTGAGACCAAACTGCAAAATACATTCTATTCAATACATATTATGGGCACAACTTATTATATTAAAACCATAAATTTCATATTTAAAATTATTTATGATGGGCAATTAAAGGTATGGAGTATATAGTTTTCTTCCTTTTAATTATTTATTATTATTATTATAGTTTTTGAAAATGTTAGACTCCCTCTTTGAATTTTATTGGCTCTTTCCTTATATAAAAAATGTACTTCAATATGTCAAGATATTAATGAATCACATATGCATGTAAATTAAATAAAATTGGACAGGTAGTATGTGTAAAAGTAATTAATGATCACTAATATTTGAGCATAATGATTTTTAGAGGATTGCATTATAATTAGCTAAAATTACTTTAATAAAACCAGTAATTGCTTTTGCAACAGAGAAGTATGTAAAAAAATCCTGCATGATAGTGTATTTACTCTCACTTTAAAATCTAAATCCTCCTGTGAAGTTCTATAAACAGGAGAAGACAGTTTTTTAATGAAAAGTATATCTGGAACAAATAAAATACTACAGTGGTTTATATATCAGAACAATTAAACTTTATTTTTCAGGAGGGAAGTTCCTATTGATGCTGTTTTATGAACTTTTGGGATCAGTGAGTGGTGTGATTGGGTTACCGGTGAGAAAGGTTTTTTGTGAAGGTCAGTTTACCCAGGTGATGGAAATGGAAACTTTTACACAGATACAGGTAGACAAAGACTAAATTTTTAAAAGGACACGTTTATTATGAAAAAGAAAAAGGAACAAAAGAGATGGACCTGCATAGATGCAGATGGGTAGAGAGCTGCATTTTGCCAGTGCAGAAATCGTACTGACATAGTGTTCTTTGGGGGACAGATACATTCCTTTTTGGAATTGCTATCTATAGTTAAATTAACCACTGTTGGGTATGGTTGGGCTAATTTGTAAGGATTGGTGAATCTCTTAACGGTCGTCAATCTATGTCCACAGCACTGCATCTGTAGACCTCTGGAAATGTTATATCAGCCAGTCTGCTGCCTAAGGAGTGCTTGTGTCAAGGAAATTTTCATTTCTCTAGCTTGTTTAATGAAAATGTTAATTATTTCCACTCATACCTCCAGTTTCTGCTCTTGTAACACCTCCATCCCATGTTTTCTACTTTAAACTTCCACTACATTTTTTTTTTAGATCTTCTTTTATTATTTTTATTTTTACATCATTTTATGACTTTTATAATCCCCATGGACTTCCCATCACCATATCACCTGAATGCCATCACCATAGTCCCATGCACTACCCAGCCCCCCCCCCCTTTTTGATCCCATTTCCCACTCCACCCCCTGTAAAATGTCTCTGGCATATAGGTGTTCATTATTATTATTACTTCTCCCCCTGGTCCTTTATAGCTTCCACCACAGTTTTAACCAATAATTGTACATTTCCTTTTTTTTGGAAACTAAAATACCAGATAGAAATATACTTTTTTCACATGATTCAGTACTTAAAAATTCCCTATCACTTACATTTACTCATAATCTAACACACCAACAATTAAGCAGCATTGCATAATGTCATTTTGCACCTAAACTCTATAGCTGGGTTTCTGGGAAAGGGAGTGGGAGACAGTGGCCTGAAACTTGTTGCATGAAGAACAAGAGAACTAAAATGATCAGTCAAGGATATCTGACCCTAGCCAGAACTTGCAGCACCATATAAGGCAAACATTTTTTTTTTTTTAAAGATTTTTATTTTATTTGTGCATACAGAACTCGGGTACAGGCCAGAGACTCAGGGGTGGTGAAAGACTTCACCAGACAGAGTGGGGAGCAGAACAGGCAGATCGATGAAGTACACTGCTGAGGGGAGCAGCGGGCGGGTCAGGAGAGGTCTGCCACACCATGTGGTCTCCTCCGGGGCAGGCGGGAATCGAACTCATAATGGAAGTGGTTTCAGCTTCTTAGTGCAGTGCTTTAACCCGCTGCTCCACCAGGGAGGGCCAAGGCAAACATTTTTATAAAATTTTTAAGTGGAAAAAATTTTTAAGTAAAAAAAAAATTTAAACTACTCGCCTTAAGGAGTTCCAATACAGACTTCAATAGGGAGCAACAACAGGACTATACATAGCTTTCATTATATGGGTTTTATATTGCTGAAAATGGCAATATATTATAATTAATATATTATTTATCATAAACCAAAGGAGAGTAGAGGAAGCAATTCTTATTTTAAAGGTTAAAAAAATCCAGTAGAATTTAAACAGGACTCTAATATCTTTTTTTTTTAAGATTTATTTATTCACACAGAACTGGGGTAGAGGCCAGAGGCTCAGGGGCCGTGAGAGGATTCACCAGAGACAGAGCGGGGAGCAGAACAGGCAGATTGACAAAGTACACTGCTGAGGGGAGCAGCGGGCCGGTCAGGAGAGGTCTGCTGCCCATGTGGATCACCTCAGGGGCGGGCAGGGGTCGAAATCATGCTGAAGTGGCTTTAGCTTCTTATTGCTGTGCTTTAACCTGCTGCACCACTAGGGAAGGCTCATAATATCCTTTTAATAAAATTTTAGCATCATGCACATTGAAATGACCGAGCTTCTTTGTTATGTCAGGCACAGGACCAAGCTATGAAAACTTCTCTTCTTAAAAAAAAAAAAATCTCACGATGTAAATTAGAGTCTATACAAATCCTGTTTTCTAATGTCCCCCAGTAAGCAGATTGGTATTCAAGTTAGAGCACAAAGAAATATTGAGTAGTTAAAATATAGGAAAACAGAATAAGAATGTGCTGGAAGAATTATGTCCTTATGACTACAGATCACATGAGATGGCAGAATTATTGGAACCCACTAAATTAGTTGTTAGGTTAAAATAACACAAAAGAGTAAAATGCATTAAGAGGATAAGAGATAACACTAATATGTTGAGTGTTTCTGTGCATATATTAGTGCATTTAAATTTGTATATATTTTTACACTAAAATAGCTAACACATTCAAATGTGATAGTAAAAGTATAAATATAAATAAATGAAAACAACTGAAATGATATAGACAAATTGAAATTGTTACTAAGCTCAACCTCAAATAAATATTTATACTGGAATCTATCATTAAGATGCAAAATTGAATAAAAATATTCCATTTTCTGTTAGCTGAAGATAAAATTCACATCTATGTAGCCATTGTAGAAGTGTGCAACTCAGAGAATATATATAAGATATATAGCTGCTCCATAGCAAAAATAAATGATTTGGAAATTAAAATATGTCCCTTATTTAGGGAAAAAATATGTACAGAGTAAAAAAGAAATGTGTACAGAGTATGATTTTTTTCCCACTAAAACTTGATTATTTTCATAAATAGTTTGACTATTGCAATGTTGGTATTCTGATGGGAATAGTGAATAGCAATTCAACATGTTCATGTCAGTTTGCTTCTTCTAGTAGGAATCCACGTTTACTGGTTCTATTAATGTTTCATTACTGAGTACCAAGAAGCAGTGTAAAAGTTTACATATATTACAATAAATTCCCAGAATATCTTTATATGTTGGGAATGATCAGTATCATCCCATTTCACAGTTACAGAAAAAGGGGCACAGAGCTTTTAATTTGTTTAAATCATGCAGAATTCAAGTCAGAACCAGAATTTAAATAAGTCTGGCTCTTAACATCTTGTTTTTATACACACTTAAATAATCAGAATCTGCTTGTCAGGTCATGGAAAGAGAGCCAAGGTAGAACATTCCCAGCACCCTCCTGGCAGGCTCTCAATATGTTGTTGAATTAGGTCTCATACAACAATTAGACTTTCTTTTGGTTTCAGCATTAGCTTATTCTTTGAGTATTAAATTAATGAATTTCACTAAGCTGTGGGGCCAACAGCCAAGATAGATTGAGGCTTTAAACATGGAAAGAAGCCAGTAAATGTTGCTCTATAGTTAATGAAATATTTGAGAAAGTTCATTTCTAGCAGTCAAGTTCAAGGCCTGAGAATCACACCAACAATCTTTTAGCTGTTAATGGAACACAGGTAACAAGGGATAACATCTGTTGTTCATTTTATGTCCACTGTATCCAATTTTTCTGACCCATTACATTAATGCCTGGTCCTGGCAGGTTTTTTTCCAGCTAATCAACAGATATCTCCCTCAAATTATAGGAGTGACTAAATTAATGAAATATCTTAAGTTTTGGATTTTTTTCATTATTTTTATTGAGGTTGCATTGTTTTACAGATACATTATATTTGATTCAGTGGTACAGAATCACAACTCTCAGATGTGTGTTACTAAGTTTTGAGTTTATGGCAGAAACTGTTTATGTCACAAAAAGGGTTTAAGTAATCTTTGACTGTTAATTTTAAGGCATAGGTTAATTTTGTGTGCTTCAATTTCTCTGTCTGCCTGCTAGTTGACATTATGGTTTTGAGCTACATCTCATTTGCTGATAGTTCCTCTAATTAGATCATTTTAGATGCTAATTTTTTAAAAAGGGATGAAAATAATACTTTAAAAGAGGAAACAAACACTTGTTTAAAAAAAAAAGACGTATGGGTAACTACTATTATTGTCTTAAGAAAAAGATTTTTGGCAACAATTTTAGACTTAGCTAATATCTTACTAAATTATCTGACAGTGAATTCAGGTGATTCTTTCAAAGTAAGTGATTTTATCAGGATGGGTAAGCAATTAAATCAGCTTTATTCTAGTAGTTTAATAAAAGTACAATTAATTTTCTCTCATCTCCAAAATTCTTGTGGTATACTTTTGAATTGCCTCTGGCTTTTTGAGTCAGACCTGAGAATATGTCAAGAGCAGCCTGCCCTGGGGAAATATAAAAATCTCCTATACTTGAAGTTTTCTAAGAGTTGTGATTTTTTCATGTCCTTCTAAATTAGCCTCTGCTGTTCTCTCTGCATAGAAGGTCACTCATTTTTACCTGGATTTCTCTTGTTTGTCTTTTCAAATTGACCACAAAGGTCATCTCTGATAGGCATGTATTACTGAAATACTAGCAGGGTATTCCCTTTCTTCTATTACTAATAGAAACTTATATTCATCTTTCTATTTAGCATATTTGATTGTAGTAATTTGTTTCCCTCATGTCCAGCATAACTCTGATATCCTTGAATATAGTAGAATCCATTTCTTTGACTTTGAAAGACAGACAGTTGTCTAATAATTATATACATTTATTGTATTCCCTCCCTTAAATCTGTTTTTAATCAAGCTGTAGGCAAAATTTTCTGGTTATAAAATATAAAGTAAAGGAATATTGTAAAGTAGAAAGGGGTGTAACAAAGGGCCTACCTAAGTAGATATTCCTCTAGTTATTTATTCTTAAACTTCTGAGATTCTTTTTCTACTGTTTTAATTTTGTTTTAAGATTTATATTTACTTATGAATACAAGAACTGGGGTACATACCAGAGTTGTAGGCGTGTGTGTATGAGAGGGTTCACCAGAGACAGAGTGGGGAACAAAAGAGACCGATATACAAAAACGTACTGCTGAGGGAGCAACAGGCGAGACAAGAGAGGTCTGCTGTGCCATGTGGGTCAGCTCCCTGGCTGGGGATCAAACTCCTGCTTTAGTGGCCAAAGATAGCTTCACAGTGCTCAGTCTTAATCCTTTATACCATCAGGGAGGCCCTCTACTGATTTTTAATTTAAAATTATTCACTTAATATTTCTCTGAACAAAATAATTAAGATGCCCAGTATAAAAATATAAGCCAATTTGTCATTATTATTTATGATGAAAATCGTTAATTTGGTTGTATACAATAAACTATTGTTTTACTTTCTCCTAACTTGTAGGTCCAGTATTTTGTTAGCTATCTTCTTAAAACATGTTTTTATTATTTCAGAGTAACAGCTTTTGGTACCTCAAATTCTTAAGGAATATGTAATTTTTATTTACTGTTTTACATAATGCAGTGCCAACTTTCTTCGAACTATGTGCCATAGAGTTAAGCTTGGGTAAGTTCCTATTCTGTTTGGCATAATGCAAACCTAAATGGTGTGACACTGAGCAGTGATTCAATCATTTTTACTTTATTTATAACTCAACATTTGACAATTTTTTTTTATATAATGGATATCCAAAAGATGATAATATTTGCTTATATATTTGCTGTAACCTCATCTTAGTATCACATTACAGGATTATTTTTAAAACAACTCCAACTGTTAGAAGAGATAGTTCCATATTAATGATTATCTTAAACTTTTCTTTTGTTTGTTTTCTGCAATGGTCACCAATCCTCTTTTTGACATTTGATTTTTTTTTTTTTTTTAAGATTTATTTGTGCATACAGAACTGGGGAGGAACAGGGGCAGTGAGAGGATTCACCAGAGACAGAGTAGGGAAAAGAACAGGCAGATTGTCAGAGTACACTGCTGAGGGGAGTAGCGGGGGCGTCAGGAGAGGTCTGTGATCCCGCTCACTTCTGGGGGAGGCAGGGATCAAACTCATGCTGAAGTGGCTTTAGCTTCTTAGTGCTGTGCTTTCACCTGCTGTACCACCAGGGAGGGACCCAGACATTTGATTTTTTTTTAAAAGATTATTTATTCGTACAGAACTTGGGTACAGGCCAGAGATGCGGAGGGTGAGAGGATTCACCAGAGACAGAGTGGGGAGCAGAACAGGCAGATCGATGAAGTACACTGCTGAGGGGAGCAACGGGTGGGTGAGGAGAGGTCTGCCACGCCATATGGATCTCCTCCCGGGCAGGCGGGAATCGAACTCATGCGGAAGTGGCTTAAGCTTCTTTGTGCTGTGCTTTAACCTGTTGCGCCACCCGGGAGAGCCCCCAGACATTTGATTTTTAATTAAACTAATATTGCATCACATTACTTAAGTTCTGGAATGCATTAGTGTGAGTCCATCTCTGGAAATACTCTGTCAAATTCAATACTAACATTTCAGTTCTATCCTTCATTATACAGTGGACACTATTTACCTGATTTACCAACTGCTTCTTCCTCCTTCCCTTCTGGTAGCCAGTAATTTGGTTTTATAATTTAGAAGTTTATTTTTGTTTTATTCAGTTCATTCAAGTGTTTGGTTTCCCTATGAACTATATGTTGCTTCTAGCAGGTGTTGATCAGCAATCAAATGAACTAATTAAAACATATAAATTTATATATTGATTTTCCTCTCAAAACTCAATATAAAGCAGACCCTTGTTGCCCATATCAGATTCTATTGGCCATTGGGAGAGTGTTGCCTCTGCTGGGGTAAAATCTCTTGTGAGCCAGTTTCATCTTGGGCTGTATTGTCCAAATTGCATCCATTGAATCTTACAGCTTTATGCCCTAGCAAAAGCAATTGCCTTGATTTGTCCACAGAGGTATAAGGGGATGATGTCTTCATGATAATCTTCAAACAGCTGCTCTTTTGTAGGTAAGCCATTTTCAGAAGCATTTTGAGTCTTCAAATAACCAGGGGGACTTTGGAGTCAATGCTTACAGCAAGGATCTTGATAATGTACTCTTATATTGCTTTTTGTTTTTTTAATTTCTATGTCTCATGGCATGTTTTCTCACTCCTGTACCTCAAGCCCTTTTTTTAAGATCTATTTTAGTGATACCAAATGAAGATGCTAGCTCTAGTGATTCAGTAAAATAGAAAACAGCTCCAAATTAATCTTTAAGTGGCAACTTTATTTTTTTTTAAGTTTTATTTATGCATAAAAGAGCTGAAGAGAAAGCAAACAGTGCAGGGGTAAGAGGATTCACCAGAGATGGAATGGGGACCAAAACAGCCAGATCTACTGAAATACACTGCTGAGAGGAGCAGCGGGCAGGAAAGGAGAGATCTGCTG
>NW_004567107.1:61373053-61377827 GCF_000260355.1 Condylura cristata | reverse complement strand
ATAACTCAAATACATGTTTATACATCTAAAAATAGCATCTTTAAATTAGGTATAAATTTCATGTGGCTAAAATTTGATGAATTATCTTGAAAATTTGGCAGCATTTCATTCATGAAAGAAATGTTAGTGTGCTATTTTTTTTCTTTTTCTATTTCCTGCCAGATAACATAGAAATAAAATTTACTTTTACGGGTTATTTTTTAGGTTCAATGCTTCCATGAATACTTTCTTTTAACGAATAAACTACGTCCTTTGTTTTAATGATGCTTTCTAAATGTCATGCTGAACAATTTTTAAAATAATAGTGTGAGAACATAAATATGTTCAGTTTTGTTCCTCCACTGCATTTTCAAAACATAAGATTTGAAGGGGATATCTTTGTGTTTCCTTTACAAATATTTTATTAGCATGATCCTCTAAGAAAATAATGAATTTGGTCTTGAAAATTGATTTGTTTGTTTTAATATGTCAACAAGAAACTCCCTCTCTTCACCTCATTCTATTTGTTATTATAATTAGTAGGGTATTGTAATGGTTCCAAAGCTAAATTCTAGACAGCCTCTGAAAAGTCATTCATTTAAATCAACTGACATAGTGGCAGGGATCTAGTGTTCTAATGTGTTCCTACTAACCACTTCACCACATCCTTTAAACATCTTCTATCTATGAGATTATTAGGGGCAAGATAAAATTGAAAGCAACATACTTGTCATATTCTCTTCTATCTAGTGACACTGTGTTTAAGTCCCTGTCATGCTAAGAGAATACAGTGTAACTGCCCAGAATGAGAGGATTCAATAGCATTGGATATTGCTTTTGATGTGCTTATAATTTTAAATGAAAATACCATCTTGTTGTAGCAAGCTTGAAGAGCAAATATCTCTCATAAAGAAGCAATAATATCTTTGTTAATGTCCAGAATATGATTTCCAGGAAGTCAAATGATACATTTTTACTTTTTCCTGCTTACATTCTTGTTGTTATAACATAGGAATCAATGAACCTCCATTTCCTGTATACCAGAGAATTTTATTGCTGATTTAAGAATACAAAAGCTCGTTTGCTCAATTTTCTTTTTTAAATGGAGATTGGGAAATGAAAGAACATATATAACAGGACAAAAATACTAAAGCTATTTTTATTTATTTATTTTTACATCATTCCTCATTTTGCACATTTTTTCATCTCAGTTGTAATCCCCTTGGACTTCCCACAGCCAGTTCACCCATGTGACATTGCCATAGTCCCATGCTCTCTTCCCACCCCAGCCCAGATTTTACCCTATTCCCTTCTCCACCCCCATAGAATGTCTCTGGTTTATAGTAGTTCATTTGTTTTCTTTTTCTTTTTTCTTTATTCCAATTGCTTTTTTTAAAAAAAAATTATTTATGCATACAGAACTGGGGTACAGGACAGAGGTGCAGGAGCAGTGAGAGGATTCACCAGAGACAGAGTGGGGAACAAAACAGGCAGATCAATGAAGTACAGTGCTGAGGAGAACAGCAGGCGGGTCAGGAGAGGTCTGCTGCGCCATGTGGACTCCTCCAGGCTGGGGATGGAGCTCATGCTGAAGTGGCTTTAGCTTCTTAGTCCTGTGCTTTAACCCGCTGCACCACCATCTTTTTTTAAAGCTATTTTTAAATAAAGGCCTCTCATGCTGCACAAGTCAAGAAGTTGAAGAGGAATATGATGATAGATTAAAAAGTTTCATTTGGTTTGACTCACCTTTTCTATAGAAATTCTCTCTTTGCTCATAATCTTGGAGTCACCACATAATTCCTTGACTATTTAAGGTCATCCAATTGCTTCTTACCTCATTCTCTAACCTGTTGCAGGTATATCCAGAGCAAATACAGAAGGAAAAAGTGAAAAAGAACTGTGTTCTTTATCACAATTTAAACCCGAGTTAAAAGTTGCTACCCATTCTGGTAGGGAATGCCCAAGAACGAGGATTTTGACGTCAGTTATATTGGTGCCGAAATACCATTTCTCTCTAATGGTACATTGTTCTTACTCAGATTTCATCCCTCTGTGTTTTTCTAACAAAAGCCTATGAAGATGGAATCAGCGATGCAAGGTATACTGATGACATCGAACTATAGGGGAATCACAGTTTGCCTCTGGCTCACTCATAGTTGGCAACCGGGATCTTATTGTGATTTGTCCCCTTTAAATTCCACTAAATTTTCTTTTAATTTTGACAATAAAACTGTCAAATGTTTAATGATAAATCCATGGTGCTTGCTCTTTCATTCACCTTAATAGAGACAAATCTTTCCATACTCAAAATGAAAAAAAAAAAAAATAGGTTTAATATGAGACCTCTTTCTTTTCCCAAATACATTGTGCCATGAAGTACTGAAATTTAGGTTCAGACCTCCATGTGCCAGGTAATCATAAAACTGAATAGACGTTTCAGTAGAAAGAAGAAAATCATGCTTTTGAGTTCTTTTTCAACTCTCAAATTCTTAGATACTCCACAAATGTCTTCTGGTAAAGCCCTCTATGAAATTGTGAATTCTGTGAAAGAAGTGACTTATCTGCCACTGAATTCCCCTAAAAATAGGGCAAGGTTTGATCCATTCTCTCTACAGACAAATTAATTCTTTTATAGCAATGTTGTATGTTTTTAATTATCTCTTAATAGGATTTCTCAACTTTGGAATTATTGACATTTGGGCTAGCCAATGTTTTGTTGTGAGGGTGTGTTCTTTGTATTATAGGGAATGTAGCTGTTCCCCTGATTTCTTCCTAATCGCCAATTATCCCCTAAAACACAAAATCATTATAGTTGAAAAGCACTAATCTGTGCACATATCTGATGTCTCAGTGTTTCTATTTATCTATGCTATTTACAGTCCTTAACACAGCCAAGAGTTTGACTGTTGTGATGTTTGCTAGTGTGGTGATATAGTGTAATCTTTCAGTCTTCATAATACATTTAGCCTCTCTCAGTAATCTTTGTTCACTTTATTTGGAGACCTCATTTAGAGGTGCTTCATAAAAATAAGCAGGATGAAATTCCTGTTTGATAATTCAGTTCATAAATTAATGCATTTTAGAAAGAACTCCTGGGATTTCTCTGTGTAATAACAGAAATTGAAATTGAAATATTCGGTTATTAAAACAACAAGAACCACAACAAAAGCAACAGCAATTAGAAAGTAATGGAAATGAGGAGATATTATATAAGGGATTAATGTATTTAATAATCAGGTTACATACCTATTAATCTTTAAAATAATTTTATATATATTGGAATTTACCTCAGCTATTCTCTAGATGAGATTCCTTATTAAAGTCAATAGCAGTAGCATACTCCCTGATATATTTAAATGGAATGATTTCTGCTCTGCATAATTTAAAGAAGCTTGTATTGAGGAAAAAACATTGTAGTATTAACAATGCTTGCTTTTTCACTATTTTAAAATTTAGACAGCTACTGAGCATCCTAGGGTCTCCATTTGATTATAACTATCCTACCATGATTAGATCATTAACACAGTATTTTTCATTTTGAGCACTTAGATTAATGAACTGCAGAGTTCTGCTTCTGGAGTGGGTGTGAGATGTTCTGTGGAGCCCTAGCCATAAAAATAGGCATAACTGGTGAAAAGCATTTCCATTTTTTTCTTTTGATTTACTTATTTATACAGATTTTAAATCATTGTTCATTTTTGTACAGTGTTTGCTTTCTGTTTCAGGTGTAGTGTCCATAGAATTTCTACAACCAGTTCAACCATGCATCATCACCATAGTCCTTTATGCTCTTCCCACCCTTGTTTCTATCCCTCTCCTTCCTCTGTCACTGCAGAATGTCTCTGATTCAAAATTGCCTGTTTATTTTTGTTTTGTTTTGTTTTCTATTGCTATTATTTCCCCCCAGCCCCTTTTTTGGTTCCCCTATATTCTTCCTGTAAGTGAAATATTTGATATTTTTCTTTTTTCTTTTTTTTTTTTTTGGCTTATTTCACTGAGCAAAATCCCTTATAGCTCCATCCATATTGTTGTGAATGGCATGAGTTTATCTTTTTAGACTGATGAATAATATTTCATTGTGTATATATGGCACATGTTCTTGATCCATTTATCTGTTTTAGGTATTTGAGTTGTTTCCAAATATTACCTTATATAAATAGTACAATAGTACTGCAGTAAACATAGGAATGCAGTTTTCCTTTTGAATTAATATTTTTGTGCACTTTCGGTAGGCTCCTAGGAGTGGAATTGCTTGATCTTACGGTAGCTCCATTTTAAGTAGTCTGAGGAACCTCCACACAGCTTGAAAAGTATTTTTTTTGAAAATTTATTTATTTATGCATACAGAACTGGGGCACAGGCCAGAAGTGCTGAGTCAGTGAGAGGATTCACCAGAGACAGAGTGGGAAGCAGAACAGGCAGACTGACGAAGTACACTGCTAAGGGGAGCAGCGGGCAGGTCAGGAGAGGTCTGCCACGCATGTGGATCACCTCCAGGGAACACAGGGATTGAATTCATGCAGAAGTAGCTTTAGTTTCTTAGTACTGTGCTTTAACCCTCTGTGCCACTAGGGAGGGCCCCTGAAAAGCATTTTTTATTTTAATTTTATAACAGTTTATTTTTACATAATTTTTGTACATTCCCCCCCATCTCAATTGTAATCCCCACAGGTTTCCCATCACCAAGTCTCCAGTGTGCCATCACCATAATAACGTGCACTTCCCTCCCCACCCCCCACCCCCGTTTTTGATCCCATTCCCCACTCTACCCCCGCAAAATGTCTCTGGTATATGG
>NW_004567107.1:61365538-61367142 GCF_000260355.1 Condylura cristata | reverse complement strand
TCTCAGTTTATCTCCAGGGTTGTAGCAGGGCTGGGACAAAAGGCTGCCGCAGCTGCCTCAGGCAGTTTCCCTCTGTGTAGGCTTCCTGTAGTCTGGGCGCCTAGATTTTTAAAGGAGCCAAATGAGTAGGAAGCCTGGCATTCCCCATCAGCATTGCAGTGTTCAGCTAATCCTGCCTGTGCGGTTTCCCTTATGGGAACTCCCTAATCGCCGGTTCTGCCTCGGTTATTTTCCTTCTAGTGAGTCTAGGGCGTTCTCATTTGGTTTGAAACTCGTAGCTTGTAAGTCTGTAGTCCGTTTTTATATAATCCGTGCGAGTTTGGATGTAGTCGTCTCGGTGTCTTTATTCTGCTACCATCTTGTCAGTTCCCGAGCTGTTCGAGCTGATCAGTGGCTTTGCGTGGTGCCCAGGTGCTCCCAATGGGGTCTGCAGTTTCAGCGGTTTTTCCCTATACCCAGGAGTTATGGATCAGATTTGCAGACTTTCTGCAGCCTGGGCTCCACTCACTGAGCTGAGCCGTCCCTCTTCACCTCCAGGGTATAGCATGGGGCAAAGAGGCTCCTGCAGCCTGCGGAACTTCCAGGCATCTGGGTTTTCCTGGGAGTTCCCAAAAGGGAACTCTCCAGTCGCCATTTCCCCTCAGTTATCTACCTTCTAGTGAGTCCAGGGTGTTTTCATTTGGGTTGAAACTTGCAGTAAGTAAGTCTATCGTCCGTTTTCAGTCCTCAATTCCTATGCAAGCCTGGACTCAGTGATCTTGGCGTCTTTACCCTCCTGAAAAGCATTTTTAAAAAGTAAAATTTCCCTAGAAATTTTCCTAAGGGAATATAACACGTAAAGAAACTCAAGAAAATCTACTAAAATTTAGTGTAAAAGGGAAGGAACAGGAGCATTTGAATCACAGTCTCTCCCTTTCTTCCTCCATTTGATGATGCTAAAATGAAGGACACCCTCCTTGTTTCAATATGGTGGTCATTAACTTCCCCAGAAGGACAATGTGCTATCATTCCTTATCCCTATAGAGGCTAAGTTCCAAGATTGTGTATCTGAGAAGTTGGAGATGCCCTCTTGCACTAGCTGCTAGTCACAAGGTGCCATCTTATTTCAGACACTTCATACTGAAACTACTAAGTGTTGATGAGCTTCTTTTTTAAGGGGATTCCATGTTGACAGTAAGCCATGAATATCAGAGTCTAATGCTTCTTCCTAGATCCATGCTCCTACTTCAAGGTTGTTGCTTAGAGGAGTGAGCCATTGTCCCCCACTTCAGTTTCAAAGCCATGACTCAGGGATTTTTCCCTAGATGAGTACAGAAGCCTTCAAAGACACTGATTATTTTTGAAACAGTCTCAGGGGAGTTCAATACTGTTGCTCCTCCTCCCCCTAACTCACTTCACAAAAAGGAGGGGAAGTGTTTTGGGGTTATAAACAAAAGAAGGCTAAAGGGTAGTAGGGCCATGAAGTGCAAGAGTGAAGTAGTAAGTTCACTAGTTTAAAAGGGAGAAGCAAGGAAACAAATGCTAAGACATGGATCAGAATGCTCTCCTGGATCAGAATGTAAACTGTGCTCAAATACCACCACAAAAAGGCAACTTTTTTTTTT
>NW_004567107.1:61351041-61364868 GCF_000260355.1 Condylura cristata | reverse complement strand
CACAACTACAGAATTAAAGGAAGCCAGTCTCGAGAGAGTAAATAGAGGTGTGATGACAATATTTCAGCTTTAATGTTACCAACAAAGATATAGGAATTATTAAATAGAAATGAAATGAAAATTCTGAATTAGAAGAGTTCAATAACAAATAAGTATCCACTAGAAGGGTTCAAGCAATTTTGAACTGACAATGAAAAAATTAACTGTATGAAGATAGAATGATGATGATTATAGACAATCTGAAGAATTAAGAGAAAAAAATAATAAAAGTGAACAGAGGCTGAGAACAATGTGGGATGCAAATAAGTGTACCAGAATTGCATCATTGTTTAATAGTTATGCATCAGTAATTGTTTGAAGTACATTGTACCAAATGTATCACATCAATGTCACAATTTAGTAAGGGAGGGAATTATTGGTAGAAGAGGACTAAGGGAACTTTGTATTTTGTGTTAAAATTACTTTAAAGGTAAAGCAACTCTTAAAATATGAAACCTAGTAATTTTAATTTTTTAAATGTATTCAAACAGGCTAAGCCATCTTGAAATTGAAAAGTGGGAATGACTGACAATCCTCAGGAAAAACTGATTCAGTGTCAAATCACACACACACTAACAGAAACCCCAAATTTAAGAGTGGAAAGACAAGTTACCTAACGTGATTACGTTTGAAAGTAAGTAAATTTTATCTTAATCTTGTAAGAAGATATGTTAAATCAGGTGTATTAGAGTTTGCTATTTTCATTTTATTTTTCAAATTTATTTTAAGAGCTTCCATCAAGCTTTTATTTGCATTCAGACAGACTGTCCAATCTAATATAAAGATGTACAGCTGTATTTGCTATAACAAGCACAATGATGATTGGGCTTGTTTCTGTTAATAAAGCTAAATATATGCAATCAAGTTCCCTCCCCCATTGTAAAGGCATCTGATTTATATTCAAATATAAACTTACATGTGTTCCTTTTATTTCAATTTATACTGAAAAATCGAATATAAATAGATCATAAATTTCAAATAACTCATTTCTTTGCAGGTAGAGATAACACATGATTCCAGGCCCACTTTTGAAGAATCAGACTTTGTAAACTTTTCATGGAAAGGGAAGGGCTAAGTTAAGGGAACTTTAAAATTCTCTGTTTTTTTTTAGTCTATAAGTCTTTCTTTTTTAAAATAGCAGAACCATTGATAATTAGGAGATGTGTTATTAAGCAGAAACTTTTTTAGCATATTGAAAAACACAATGTGAAAATGATGGAATATTAAAAGTTTCATATATTATGAAAGCAATGATTATAAATAACAGACCACAGTAAAACCAAAATTTATGAAAACTAGCATTTTTAATCTATATTTTATTTGAATAATGTAATTCTGTCTTCTACTGCTTTTCGCTTTCTTCCTCCACCACTTAATTCCCATAAACATTCCAAGACCTACTTTTTCTTCTTTGCTTAGTGATTTCAGAAACATGTAAAATTATGCATAAATTTGGTGAATTTTATACATGTCTATTAAATGTATTACCTATATAGAAATTGTGGGTTGTGGGAGGTGAAAGAAGGGAAAGGTAGATGGGAGGGTGAAAGAGAGTTTTATTCTGTTAGAACCTGATGACTGTATATTATGACACAGAGATATTTATTTTTACACAGCTTTCCATGATTGGGATCAAAATTTATTTTGCTCTCAGTAATTTTTTCCACTAACCATTTGGGATATTGTTTCTACAATAGCAATAGTCTCTAAAATACTGGACTCCATAGAATAAGAGGTAGTAAATAACCCATGAAAAGCTTCCTGTGCTTATCGAAAGAAGGCATCAGAGGAAAAAAAAAAAAATAGAGCATCCTATTCGGTTTCTTTCAGATTAGCTTGCCATCTCTTACCACAATCCATAAAATACAGACAATTCTTCTGTATATGGTATTCCCTGGGAAGTTATTTTCATGAGTGCTCTGGGACATGAACATTGAATGTTTTTTATTAAGTTCACAAGTTAACTTGTGGTTATTATTGATAAAGATATTAAAAATGTTATTTTGTGAAGATACAATTCAGCAAATGGTACAGAAACATATAAAACTGATTACATGGGGCGATTAGCCTTTAATGAAGGCCAGCTAAACTGAATAAGTTGTAATAACATTTCCCGATAGCCACATTTTGAAGGGTTGGGGAAAGGAGCAGCAATAAAAACAAAACAAAAAACCAGATTCAGAATCACAGTAAATGTTTTAGCAATATTTCTCCTAGGAAAAATAATTCTGGCTAGTAGGCTAATTTCAACATCTTTTCTCCACTTTTCAATAGCAATGCGATTAGGATCATGAACTCTGATTTTAAATACAGTATAACACACTTCCTTTCTAATTTTTCGTTCTTGCTGTTTACTATCTCTTGTCTAATTTGTTCTCAACCAAATAATAGTCCTACTATTTCAAAAATCCAAAACAAATCAATTTCACTCAGTTGAATTTTTCTAATTTAATTAAAAGATCACTATTTTCTATTTTGAATTTGTGTACAGAAAAAAAAATGGAACAACTAAAAACTGACAGTATAAATCTAAGTCTGTGAATAATGGTAACATAATCTGAGGTTGTACAAGGTATGCCAAGACACAAAACATACAAGTTAAGATCAGATTAACTGTGATTTGAATGTTTGTTTACTATTATCTACAGTGATAACTGGAGTTACTTAATATGTTCCAATCTTCTTAGTTTAAAATGTGTTAATGACACATCCATTTCTGAGTTGTAAGGACTTACTGCTTCAGTAAATATTTATATAGAGTATATTTTGTGTAGTATAGTTCTAGCTGATAGGTATGTAAAAACAAGTAAATGTAGTTCATAGAGAGCTTATAGTCTAGAGCAACAAGACAAATGTAAACAAATTTGCAGACTAACATGTATTAGCAGCTATGATTGATACAGCTATACATTCATTGCTCTGCACTTCGATCCATAAAGGAAGAATCATTAATTCGAAAATAGCTTTCCAAAAAAAAAAAAAAAAAAAGACATATTTCACAAATATTTAATGGCTGCTATTAGAAATCTGTTGAATGATACTTCTCAGTGGTGGTTATAATTTTTATTATAAAACTCAGAGTTTGGTGAGGGGGCTGGGTTGAAATCCCATCAGATTATAATTTCAGGGTTCAGAGTACAGAGCATGTGATTAAAGGGTTTGATGCCAAAATTTACTTAAGATTGTCCTAGAAAAATAAGGCTCCAGAAATTTGTATCTATTTCAAAGCATAACAGTGCCACAGAAGGAAAAGCACAGGAAAGACTTGACAATTAAGAAGTAGAAAGGTTCAGAGTATGGAACACCTTCCACACACACACACATGAACTACTAGTAAGTGGAAGGAAATAACCATTTGTAAGGAAGGTCAGCAAGGTCAGTTAAGTTCTTTGAGAAAATAAATGGAGGGCCCTCCCTGGTGGCACAGCGGGTTAAAGCACTGCACTGAGAAGCTAAAGCCACTTCCTCATGTGTTCGATTCCCGCCTGCCCCAGTGGTGACCACATGGCTTGGCAGACCTCTCCTGAACCGCCCGCTGCTCCCCTCAGCAGTGTACTTCGTAAATCTGCCTATTCTACTCCCCGTTCTGTCTCTGATTAAGCCTCTCACCACCCCTGAGCCTCTGGCCTGTACCCCAGTTCTGTATGTACAAATAAATAAATTTTTAAAAAAAAAAGTGGAAACTTTGGGCTGTCTTAACAATTAAATGTCATTTTGTCAAGCTCCTCCCTTGAGGTCGGTCTTTGATCATCACATGTACAGGGAGGGAAGAGTGCAGCTCTCTGATACCAGATATGTCACTAATTTAACATTATTATGCATTGTGCCAAAATCTGAATCTTTACATCTTATGAAAAGAAGTAAACAGATTTGCTTCAAAAGTAGCCTAGTAAAAGGATTCTGATGTAAGTGAGTAATTATCGTTGTAAAGCAAACTAAGAGAGGTTAAATTAGAAAATTCATTGTAATTTATCTTCTCACCTTAGTTTTTATATGCCAGATGTTTTAACTGATAATTAGTGCAGAAAAGGATGACAAGATCAAGTCAATAACTTACTGTCCAAAGTCCAGATTTTGTAAACAACTAGTTTTTTTGTACTTAATTTTGGCTGCTTGCATCAATTATCACCAAATAAGTTATTAAATTCATGTTTGACTATAATGTTAAGTAGATAAAAAGCAATTTTAAGTAATTCATTATACAATGAATTTTAAGTAATTTTAAGTAATTCATTATACAAAGGATAGGTATATGTATTAATGTACATTTTTATAAAATATATATTGCATACATATATGTGTGTCTATGTATGCATGTGTATATATATACATATATATATGTGTATATATATATTTTTTCTTTTCTACAACAAGGCTGGGTTCATAGATATTTTGTGTGGAGGTACAATCAGCTTAATCAATCCATAGTGGTGATCTGATGGTTTGCTTAGGTAAGATTATAATATTTTAGGCTCTCCCTAGGGGCGCAATAGGTTGAGACACAGCATTGCAAACTGGCTGCAGCCACGTCAGTGCCAGTTCTATTCCCTGCCCCAGAGGTGACTCACATGGCACAGCAGACCTCTCCTGACCAACCTGCTGCTCTCCTCAGCAGTGGACTCCATCAGTCTGCCTGTTCTGCTCCCCGCTCTGTCCCCTGCACCTCTGGCCTGTACTCCAGTTCTGTATGCATGAATAAATAAATCTTTTTTTAAAAAGATTGTAATATTTTACTGAGAATTGTGGCAGGGCTTTCCTCATTATAACTCTAGATATTATTAGTTTTTATTACCTTTGTGCCTGTGGCAATTTTCATCTTTTATGTAAAAATATCGGCAAATTGTATTATGGTTATTTTCTTTTTTCGTTCTCCTTCTTTGATGGCTCAGATACAGTATTGAAATGAAAGCTTTAGGATCCATTCATCACCTGTAGTTAGCACATCTCTGCAAATTCTTAGGTGATATTAATGAAGTCCTTCCCATGCTATGTCCCTTCACCTTTATCCTTCCAAAAATCTTAGCTAGAAATAGAGCTTACTTTCTTCTCTTTGTTCACTCCATGAAGATCTTTATTGCATAGCTCTTTTGGTGGATTACTTTGGACAAATGAACTGTTATTTAAATTTATAGTGTGATTTTTCTTTAATATTTGCTTTTCTGTGACTGCCCAGCATCAAATGAAACATAAAAAGAATCAAGTATGAGCCCTTCATTGACTTATGGAACAGATAAAAGTTTTAAATCTGAGTAGTAGCAAAAGTCACAATAATTCTGCTTCTATGAAAGAATTATCTTAGTCTCTGCTAGTATAATAGTAAATAAGTAACTTTTTTTTTCCTTTTTCTTTTTTCGTAATAGGTGCCTCTATTCTTTAAATCTTCTTTGAAAATTTGGCCTCTACCGTTAGTTTCTGGCTTTTAAATTACTTTCAGGCACTCAAATAAAGGAGATTTTCAGCATCAACATAGAAATGAAACATTTTGAAATTGAAGTTGCTAGATATGAAATGTGAAGGCTGAAACATACTGAAGGGAAAATGAGCAAAGCAAAGCTGAACAAAGCAGACAGTCCATTAAATTTGCTTTGTTTGCTTCATTTCTATTAAAATTATGTACTATACGTGTCCCTTTTTCTTACACTAAGTATATGATCTACAATTAAGTTTTTAATGTGGATTGATGAAGAGTTCTGTTGTCTTAGATCTCTGTCCTCCAACAAAGCTATGGCATTTTTTTCAGTAATGAAACATTTTTTTTTAATGTCAGTATAATCTAATCATTTGATTTTAACTATTATTCTTATGATAAATTAGCTTTTGTGATGGCATGGTAAAAATATTACATAAGATATAGCTTCAGTTGTTACCCTATTTTCATACCCATGTAATTCCAAGTAAATTTGGATGGATATTTATCTTGCTCCTTAAGAAATACAAAACGTTTGATTTTATATTTTTAAAAGAACTATTCTTTTGGCTCACCAGTCTTGATTAGGTCTCTCCTAGTACTGTCCCCTTCATAATTGACTCAAATGTTTTCTTTAGGATTTTTTGCAGCTTTCCTTTATTTTTGCCTGCAGGATTTAACATATGCATTGGCTATCATAGACATAATCATACCATTGTGCATCCTAGTAATGTAAATGATAACAACCAGTAATTGAAAGTGGATAATCCGAGGAGACAATTTTAGGCAGTAGCCCCACAATAATCATAGACAAATTCACCAGGGATGAGCGAGTGAGCAGAAATTATTGTCCAAGAAGGCCATAGAATCTATTCTATCTTCAGGAACTTCAAGTTCACAGAATAAGCATTGTGTCTCTGTGGGGCTGGTGGTGTTGAAATATTAAATAATATTTTAAGGCCTCCTGAATTAGAAATCACTCTTTGGTTCCAAGAAAAAATACTTTTATCCTGGAGTAAATTGCCCCAAAAGAATATTGTGACTGTGAAGAGTTTGTCTTAAAATTTCTTTTGTTGCCAGGAGTTTACTCTTCTAAGGAAAGCTTATAAACCCTCACTTATGCTGGAATTCCATTGCTTTGCCCTGTCTAGACCTTACCTTCTTTCAGGTCCTATGAGAACTATCTTCTGTGAGAACTATCCTAGCCGATGTATGGTTGCCTGAGATTCTGTCAGGTATTTGATAGCAAAATTTCAATGAAAAGAGATGTGGGTGGTAAAAGTAAATAAGAGGAACCATTTATTCAGTGAGCCTTTAGATGCCTTTCATAATTTATCACCTAAGTAACTATCTAGAGCATTTCTTATTTAAAACTAGAGAATGTCTCAAAACCTTTAGTTGTACCAATATGAGGCATTCACTTAGGTCTCTGGATTCCTAATCGATCCTTTCTCTACTGTCTCCTTCCAGAAGTAGAAATACTGCTGCTGCCAGCCTACCTTTTAACAGGTAGAGGGCTCCCTCCTGTGGGCAAGTAGCTGAAACAGTTTCCATGGCAACAGACAGTTCCAGACCCAGACGTCAAACACTGGCTGAGAAACCCCAAAATTATATTAGCAGAAGAAAATATAAAATGGAAGAAAGTCTGGAAATAGTGAACCTGGAAAGAATGAGGGACTTTTACAAAAAAAAAAAAAGAAAGAAAGAAAGAAAGAAAGAAGGAGGAAGTGGCTAGGACCAGACATGTGTATAGCATATGGATAATAAGAAGGGAAAGAAGGGGGGATTAAAAAATGGGGAGGCAGGGAAGAAAGTGGTGTCATCCTAAAATCTGTCACCATAACAGATACATTATACGACATTGTGATAAACACATGATGAAAAATATTTGGAAATATGAAGAATGTAATTGTTAGGATAACGATAACATATTTAACATTAAATGATTACTAGAATTTGTACCAGTATCTGGATTATGGACCACTGTCCATAATCATGTTAATCTCTCATATTATCCTCCTATAAACTCAGGATGTATTTTCATTATTTTTATCTTTGTACTTACGTAAGCATTGCAGTCATTTTCCTAATAAGGCTAAGATGTTAAGAATAACAGCAGACCTTTTCTAAAATGTCACAACAAGTGATGATTGTTATGTTCCTACTGTGTATCAGCTGCTTTGCTTGAAAGTTTAGTGGGATACCTTTATAAATCTATATGACAAGCTAATAAAACATAGCAAGTAAAAGAGTCATAATACAGGAACAGGTTTGACATCCAGCAAGGAGGTCTGTGACTGGGAGTGAAGATTGGTTGTGTAGCAGGAAAATGAGGTGAGAGAAATAACAAGGCTTTGAAAGAAGCAGGGCCTTCTCGGTCATTCACTTAATGGTCTTTACTTCACTCTGAGCAAGTATAAAGTCTGACGGCTGCACAAAGAATAATACTGTGTGGGTACATTTAAAAATGAATCTTTGCTACAAAGAAAATAAATTATAGGTATCAACTAGAGAAAGAGGGGGTACTAATTAAGGTACTAAAAAGAAGTCCCAGTGATTGTTGTGGTAGCTTGTACATGGGAGACTGTGGCATAGGAGAAGAAATGTGATTGTTTGATACTGTATACAGAACACAAATACAACCAGATTTGCTAATAGATCAGATGTGATGTATAAAGACAAGAAAAGTGACAAGGTTTACTTGAGAATGGTGGATTTGAGGCTCTTAAAAATGGTGTTGCTATTTACTGAGATCAGAAATGCAATATGAAAAGCAGGTTTTAGGGAATCAACAGAGCAGTTTCTGACATATTAACTAGTTATTTATTAGACATCTGTCTTGTTGGGGGGTGCACAGAAATCAGCTTGAGTTAAAGTTTATGTATTAGCATGTTGTTAGGGAGTGCAGTGACTGATAAGCAAGTTGGGAGGAATGAAAGAGGAATGTGAGCAGGAACAGGAAAAAAAAATCAGGTACTCAACTGAGTTTGCCATTAACTCGATAAAATACAACCAAGGGCTCAATCTCATAGGACTTTTCACAAGTCATATAAAATAACGTACCACAAAAGTTCTGGGAGAAGGAATGGTAGATAATTTATTCTAAATTCATCACTTGCCATCTCAGATTCCCTTTGAGGACAGCAACTACTCTGCACATCCAAATTACATTTTCATGACCACAAAGACTATGTTAGTTTATGTCTCAGTGACAGTAGGAAGTTGTGAGTGGGAAATAAGGAATATCGCTAAGAGCAAATGCTAGAACAGGCTGGATTTAATCACTGGTTATCTGTTGCTTCAGCCTATTTCTAGATAGTGACCAAACAAATTTGGTAACCAAGTAAAAATAGCAAATATATTGGTCAAATCTCTGGGTATAGATAAGAATAATATGATATAAAATGAGAGGTTAGGATATCAGTGTAGTATTAAATTGTATATAGCAAATAGGCACTTAAATATATGAACTTTAGGAAATAAAGATAAATCAAGATAAAGCCTATCAAAGAAAAAAAAGATAAATTTGACTACATAAAAATCAATTTTTTCTATATAAGTGCAAAGTCTCAAAACAAATGATAGTACAAAAAATAGTTGCAACAGAAAATACATTTTAATTTCCTTCATCTTTAAAGAGGTCATGAGTTAATTAAAGTATGAAAACATTCCTCTCCCCACCAGAAAAAAAGGAAGAAAATGAAAAAAAATGCAAATTGAAAATTAACTTGTAAAAATAAATGCTTTTTAATGTGTTATAGCACCATTAACCAAGCATTATGAATTTCTTAAATTTTAGACTTTAGTAAAAGGACTGGGATAAATTACTCAGCCTGTGGGAAGTTATTTTCCAAAAAATAACATCAAATGAAGAACTTCATAAGTCTTTCTGTAATATATTTTTGAATAATCGTATAAGTAGCTTAGTAGTGTTTTGTGGCTTTTTCATTGTTGGTGTTAGTTACTGACTTCTCATGTTTCAATTGTGATGTTCACACATCTGTGTTTGAAAGACATTCCATGATCATGACATTTTAGACTGCCATTTCATTTTCTTTTGTGTTTCAAACTAAAATACATATAACATGTTCAAAACCATACTTTAAAATTACAAGCATAGTGGCCCTCCCTGGTGGCGCAGCGGGTTAAAGCACAGCACTGAGAATCTAAAGCCGCCTCCGCATGAGTTCAATTCCCGCCTGCCCCGGAGGTGACCACATGGTGTGGCAGACCTCTCCTGACCCGCCCGCTGCTCCCCTCAGCAGTGTACTTCTAGATCTGCCTGTTCTGTTCCCCACTCTGTCTCTGGTGAAGCCTCTCGCCACCCCTGAGCCTCTGGCCTGTACCCCAGTTTTGTATGCACAAATAAATAAATCTTTAAAAAAAAAATTACAAGTATAGTGAAATTCAGCTCAGCTTAATAATATTTATTGAGTATATGTTTTTGCTTTGAAATATTTTAGGAACCATATCCACCAAGAATTTTATTTGGCCTTTATTATTAGCCAGGGCAATAGCAGTTAATTATTTCACTTCTTTGTACTTCAGTTTCCCACCTTTAAATAAAATAAAATCACTACCTATCTCAAGAATTACCAAGACTTCTATGAAGTATGTGCCTTTGAACTTCTAGAACATTTAAAGATGGTGTGTATGGATGCAAACATACATATGCTAAAGCCAAGCACATCAAAGAGGCACAGTGAACAGTAATTTATGCTTTTCTGATTTGGGAATAGACTTTCTACCCCTGCATTATAATTGTTTTACTAGAACATATCATCTTGAATTTCTGTCCTTGGTGTAGTTTAAACAATTCTACTTTATGAAAGTCTTCCTCTATCCCAGTATATTGTGTTGTTATCAATGGTATCACATAGTAGCCAATTAAGTTACTAATTCATAAGTATTTTATATAGTAAGGAAAACTATCTCCCTTTCTTCTCACTTTAGTTTTCCCCTTCCTTTATCAGAAAGTTGAATACAGTGTCCTTTTTATGTATTTCCTAAAGTATGACCATCAGTTTCAAATAGACCAATTATTGACCATTCATTTTATTTATGTAGTAGGAATGCAAGAAACTAGTGAATCATTGAGGTTGTTGAACTGTGTACTCATTATAAATGCAAACTTAAGGCAACATGTTGACTTGGCAGAACAACTTCACTGTTTGTGGTGATTCTATTTGGTCATTTTCTTTTGTTTACTGCTTTGGATACTTCCTGAACAAGGAGACTGTTTTGGAATAAGAAAAAGTCAAAATGTCAGAAAACATGTAGGAACTATTTGTAGTGCTACTTAATATGTGATTCAGGTATTCTTACCTTTCTTCTTTCTCCAGGAATTTGTGGCTCCTTATTAAATAGAAATGTCAATAGACTCAACATTACAAGGATGTGCTTCCTGTTTTGTGACATTCCCATGGAAGGTCATGGACACTTTTAAATGAAAAAATAAAAATGAGTGATGTTTATAAAGGGAAGTGATAGGTTACAGTCATTCATATAGTCAGCACAGAGCTCTGTAGACGGTTAGGCAGTTAGGCAGTGCACAGTGTACCCTACTTGATAGGCTGCTTGCTCTGGCAACAATGGAAATAATTCACTCATAATTAGAAATAGAAACAAATACCTCAAGGGAACACTCTTGCAAGGAATTGACAGGATTAATATATGCACAGCTATCAAACAGGTAAAAGGACTCACAACCAAGTAACCCATTAAAGAGATTCCCCCATTCCATGACTTTCTGATCTTCCTGAAGGATTCCAGAGAAGATGATGTTCTTGCAACTCTTTGGATAAGATTGGCAAAGTGTATTTTCTTACAGTTTTAGTATGTCTACTGAAATTGAAGTTTGAAGTGCCCCATTACATGTGAATTACTTTTAAAAATCACGAGTTATTTTACCTTTGGGCAGTTTACTTTTATCCTTCCGTAGCATTATTTTTCAATGATTACACCTGAAAATAAGACAAACCTTGGGGATGGGAAATAATACTCCTGTGAGTATATAAATCTAATATCACTACTTTAACAACCAAATCGAGTCATTGGCCACATTTTTCAGCATTGCTAAAAAGAGCCCAGTCTTTCTCAGGAAAAAATAAAGTTGGATTTGAAACTCAAAAGGTATATCATATAAGAATACCAACTCTATGTAGTCTTTCTTCTAAATCTTACCTTGAGAGTCAGAACTATTAGCCTCAGAAATGTTTGCTAAGATTTGGGTTCCTGACAGAATATTATGAATAAAAGGGCATCATGGAAATACTGAGCACTAGAGAATAGATACCATTAGCTCTTCTATCCGAGGCATTTACTCAAAGGCTGCCAAGCACTTTGAGAAAAGCCCTTTAATGGGCCCTCCCTGGTGGTGCAGTGGGTTAAAGCACACCACTGTGAAGCTATAGCAGCCACAACAGCACCAGTTTGATCCCTGGTCAGGGAGGTGACCCACACGGTATAGCAGACCTACCCTGCCTCACCCACTGTCCCCCTAGCAGTGTACCTCCTCGATCTGCCTGTTCTGCTCCCGACTCTGTCTCTGGTGAATCCTTTCACCACCCCTGCACCTCTGGCCTGTACCCTGTATGCATAAATAAATAAATCTTTTTTTAAAAAAGCCATTTAAAATATGCTGGGCTTTCCACAGCACAGAGGCTTAGGCCATTTCCACATGAGTTCGATCCCCGCCTGCCCCAGAGGTGACCACATGGCATGGCAGACCTCTCCTGACCTGCCCACTGCTCCCCTCAGCAGTGTGCTTCATCGATCTGCCTGTTCTGCTCCCCGCTCTGTCTCTGGTGAATCCTCTTGCCCTCCGCATCTCTGGCCTGTACCCCAGTTCTGTATCAATAAATAAATAAATCTTACAAAAAAATATGCTGGGCTTTCTCTTCCGTGATGAGAGATAAATTGTTGCTTAAATCAGATGGATTTCAAAATATAATTATTTGCTGAGACATTTAGTATATAATATCAGGATGACAAGCTTTTATGAATTGTCACATTTAGAAAATTACCTAATATACATCTCCTGTTTTTACATTAATGCCTGAGAAGTATATCTTCTTAGATTTCTGATGGATGCATAAAGAGACTTCAGTGGAGTGGTGAATAGTTTTTCTTTACATAATACATTGAGAGGGATTTTGCATTTTATAGGTTTAATAAACAGAAAAACAGATTTGTAAAATAAGAGTAGGAATATGTGACTGGAGTAGTCAGGATTCTCCAGGGTAATAGAAGGATGTGAGATCAATACAATGATAAACATAAAGGAAAAATTAAGGCATTGGAAGTAACTGTGGATCTGGCCAGTGCAAATCCGCAGGGTGGGCTGGTAGGTATAGACCTGGGAAGGTGTTGATGCTACTGTTAGTGTTCAGTCTTGTCAGAATTTCCTTCTCCTCAGGGAGAGATCAGTTATTTTCCTAAGGCCGACAGCTCAGCGGATAAGGTCCACATGATAGATGTGAGCTGCTTCCCTCAGGCCACTGATTTAGATGTTAATCTCTTCTATAACTACCTTCACAGCAGCACGTGGATATGTTTGAATAATTACCATAGCATAGGCCCATTAGTACGATGTGCCATTTTATGTAACCTATAGACTTCTGCTCTATTAATTAATATCACTCAATGGTACAAAACCCCTAGCTTTAGTTTCTCCAGTTGTTTTTAGTCACCTGGGATATAGAAATTCAGAACTATTTTTGTTTTGAAAAAAAAATTCCTGAGTCATAAATTGGCTCACCAATATTTTCAAGCTAGTTTTGTTACCAATAAATCAAAAATGGATAGTCAATCATGGCCCCATCAAATTTAATAAAATATTGCTTATGCACAGAGTCAACATATTGCAATTTTGATATTAAAGAAAATGACATAGTTGACCTGGTACTTGTTTCTGCAGTAGAAATATTTTACCAAGCATATTCCCCTCATACTTAGGTTGCTCTGTCCCCTGTCACAGGGATATACAGCATAGTTTCTCAAAGAGGATTTCATTGAGCACTAGTTTGGAAAGGTGTAATAGGAGTTAAGTGACTAGAAAAGAGGTTCTGTAGACAAATAAGTTTAGGAGACACTGACATAAGCATTATTTTCTCTTTTATTGTCTGAGTCCACTAGATAATGAGATAATGTCAGTGTGCCATATGAATTTCTATTAAGAAAAACTGCAGTTGTAGCCAATCCCTACTGGTTTGACTAAAACATAACTATTTGGGAGAATATATTAGTGAATCAGTGTTGTAAGGAGATATATATATATATATATATATGTAGCAGCACAACATGATGGTCATTTCATAAATAATGTCATCCCATATCAGAATATATCAAAAATTTGTTTAATTTCTTTAGAAAATAATGAA
>NW_004567107.1:61337163-61350941 GCF_000260355.1 Condylura cristata | reverse complement strand
ATATATATATCATACAAGAACTGGAGTATGGGCCAGAGGTGCGGGGTGTGAGAGGATTCACTAGAGACAAGAGTAAGGAACAGAACAAGTGAATTGACTAAGATACACTGCTGAGGGGAGCAGTGAGTGGGACAGGAGAGATCTGCCATGCCATGTGGGTCACCTCCTTGGCCAGGGATCGATTTCATGCTGCAGTGGCTGTAGATAGCTTCATGCTGCTGACAGTTAACTCCTTGCACCACCTGGGAGACCCTGCAAGTTTGTTTTTTGAATAAATGTGTCTACTTTAAAGATTTATTCTTTTTTAAAATTGCTTGTGGTCAGGCATTTCATGTCCAGATAAATTTGTGCATCAATTTTTCTTTAGGAAAGTTTATTTCTGTCTTGCTTGGCATTGAATGGAATTACTATATAAATTGGGGAACCAGCAACTTACCACTACTGAAGTTTTTGTTTCATGAACATGCCTTTTTATCTACTTTGGAATTTTGAAATTTACTTTTAGCAACATATGATAGCCATTAAAGACCTGAATTTGGAATTTTTTTGTGTTAAGATTACTTATGTATAATTGTTATATATAAGGAGCAAATTTATATGTAGTAAACATATATGTTTGTGTTTAGTATCTTAATATTTCAAATTATCTAGAATATTTTAAAATTTTCATTCTTTGTTATAAACGTACTTGACTTATGATATTGACTTTGTACCTGGACACTTTAACTTCTTATTCACTGACTGCTTGAATAATGCTACTAATTAATGCAACTAAATTTAAAAATTTTTATAATTACATTAGGATTTTGCTATAAACGATTAGGTTGTTCTTAATTAGAAATAGTTCTACTTTCTTGTTTTCTACCTATACATATACATACACACATGCATGCACACACACACACTTTGTATATAACTATATATAAATTATGTAAATGATCGATTACTTCTCTGGGAATAGGTGGGTTCTCCCTACTACTCAAGGGTGTAAAGAATGCAGAAGGGTCTTTTGTGGTTACACTGCTGACTCCTTATTTTCTGAGTAAGCATTTAGTGAAAGTCTGTGGGAAATTGTTGATGTGTGAGTACAGACTTCATGTTGGGCTCAGACTCTTAGGAATCTAAACTGTCGTTTTGGTCTACTCTCAAATATAAAAGATGGCAAAAAAATACTCAAGTAGTCTTCCAGATTCCCAATAATGAGAGCTTCCCTCTTTCTCAGTTTCTGCTAAAGAAAAAAATAACAGTAAGTCTTTTCTCTAGTAGAAGGGGATCCTTTCCTGGATCTTAAATCTTTATTCTCTATGTTTTTATAAATTTAAATTGAAGTATAATTTTGTGGGGTTTTTTGTCTCCTTTTTAGATAGAACAATAATTATTTGCAATTTACTATACTCAAAGTAAATCAGAAATATCCTTACTTGTATGTGTCTGTTTAATCTGTCAAAGACCTTAAGAGGCTTATCTTTGCCCAGTGACTTATGTCATTCTTTGTAACTCTTACCAATTATTTTATTTAGACATTTGATATAATTATATATCATAATAAATACTAAGATAGTTCAATATTACAAAATAAAATAAGTATTTCAATAGGAAATAAGATGAAATGTGTTATAGCCTACTGCAGTTTTATTTTTTAATAGAGGTGCTACAAAAACCCATCATACCATAATTGATGTAGCATGTAGCAGCACAACATGATGGTCATTTCATAAATAATGTCATCCCATATCAGAATATATCAAAAATTTGTTTAATTTCTTTAGAAAATAATGAAATGTATAATTAATTTACTTGGTAGGGAATATAACAAAAGCTGGAATCCTGAAGAAGGGAGTTAAGCATTGACAAAAACGCCAAAAAGAATGGAGAAAACATGAAATATTCAATCAATGTGACAAAATCATAATTGTGTATATACATAAAGCTCTGTGTGCTTGTGCTTAAATTAATTGAACACTATACATAAGAGTTTGGGTAGTAAGCAAAGGTGTGGGGGCTGTAGGGTGTGTGTGTGTGTGGTCGAAGTTAGGTAAATCTACTTTCTCATGTGTAAAAGGAAAGCTTTCAGTATATTAGTGAAAGCTATAACAATGGAGTAAATGCTAGTTAAATACAGGACTCATTGGATTCCATGGTTTCAGACTTCATTCTGCTTCCAGAAGTGGGCAGGGTGTGATCTTTGGGAAATCTGTCCCTCTCTAAAGGTCACCAGGTACATCAACAAGTTCCACGGGGTCTATGAGAGCTCATTCTTGAGAGTTTCTGGGCTCCTTCTCTCCAAAGTTTCAGCATCTCATTTAAAATCGAGCCTCTTCTGAAACCTGTAAGCTACTATCTCTGAATACACCTGGCAACAGGTGAAAGTTCAATCACATTGAAACTCTTGCCAGGTGGTAGCTGAAAAAGTTAAAAAAAAAAAAAAAGATGAATGTGTGTGTGTGTGCATGCACGTGCCTCTGTGTGTAGGTGTGTGTGTTTGATGGAAAAAAGATATTAGTTCCACTATCAGGAATAAAAAAAAAAAAGTCACCTTTCTTCATTGTTTCAACAAAGGCACTAAAAAGAATCTGTATGAACTCCCAGGAGAACCAGTCTGGGTTAAAAGAGAGATTGGAAGCAAAAAGAGGAGGGGAATTTTGAAAGAAAGCACAGTTCTCATCCATCCAGGGAAAGAGTACTATAAAAAAGATTATTCTGGGCTTGAGGAAAGGAGAATCTATAACATTATAAATCACGAAGCAAGAAAGCTCTGGTTTAGAAAAGTTAAACACTGTTTATATAAATCAATTGTCCACCATATAACATAGGCTCTTACACTCACATCTCCTGCAATATAGTGTCTCTTATTATGGAACAAATAACTGCTATATTGTCCTACATTTACCACTGGTAGGTTAATGGGCAATTCATTTCTGAAGTCAGGAATTCCTCTCCCCACCCCCAGCCTATCCACCTGTCCCCTTCCACCTCTCAAAAAAACTGCAGGTACTCCTTAGAGGTAAAGATAGCTTGAATTTCTTAATTTTATCTGTCATTTTTGCTTTATTTTGTTTTTTTGTTGGAATAGAAGATGGAAGAGGTTACAGAGTGTGTCCAGAGATCAGCCAGCCAGACTCTTAATTTTGTTTCTCAGGGCAATACAGCAAGATTCAGTGTGCCTTACATATGTTTGTGCTGCTGAGCCCTGGAGATTTAAGCTACTCTTTGACCATTGCATTTTTTAATGTAATGCCTTGTCAATTTAGTCACTACTAAAAGGTTGTAGTAGAAAAGATAGTTTTAATTAAACTAACAAAAGAATTATAAAGGCAGCATTTATGCATTCATTGTATTGATTTAAATTATAGTCTTTTTTTTTAAAATTTTAGTGCAAGAGTCCTTTTAATGAATAAATTTACATTTAGAATTCATATAAAAGATGTAACTGGCAATATCTGTCCACCTTAACAGTTTGTATGTGGAGACAAATCTTCTATCAAAATTAAGTATTTTTTTTTTTTTCGGGAAAAAGACAACAATATTCCAAACAGGAAAATATTCAGAATCTACAGTGTAGAAATGTAGTGAATGTTTAAGGCAGCAATTTGAAGGTCCATGCCAGGCTTTGTTCATAAGCATGTAGCAAAATCAGCCTGAACAGATGGAAGCCCATCTGTAGGGTGTCTATATCTGTGTAGTGATGTTCTATAATGTGCTGATATATAAAATCTATAAATAGAAAGCTCTAGAAATTAGTTCCCCTTTTACACATTTGAACTAGTTGAAAATCTTAAAATTCTCAGCTAATTGGGGAGAGAAAAGGAGTGTCTGATCACCTTTATGTCTGTGATCTTTTCAGATGATGATATGTACATTTTACTATGGTTCCTATCAAAAACTAGTTTGTGAAGACTTGTTTGAGGAAGGAAAAAGGAAAAGAAAGTGGGGGAAGGGCATATGCTTCAAAGGATTTAGAATTAAAGAGTTTAGTGTCTTCTATTGAGGAAATAGAAGTGTGAAGATTGAGTTTATTTAGATAGTGATATGATGTTGACTACTGGTTCTAAAAATAATTTTTTGGGACCTCCCTGGTGGAACAAGTGGTTAAGTCTCAGCACTATGAAGCTATCAGCAGCCATTGCAGCACAAGTTCGATCCCCCACCAGGGAGCTGACCCACATGTTGCAGAAGACCTCCCCTGTCTTGCCCACAGCTACCCTAAGCAATGTATTTCAGTCAGTCCTCCTTTTCTGCTCCCCTCTCTGTCTCTAGTGAATCATCTTCACCACCCCCCACACCTCTAGCTTATACCCAACTCTTGCATGCATAAAAATAAATCTTTAAAAAATACTTCTCTATCATTTTATGGGTTTTTTATTATATTATTATATTATTGAAAAACTTATTTTCTCTCATTACATGAAGAATTCTTCTTTATACGTATTAAAAATTCAATAGCAAAGATAAATTCTCCATAAAACGTAGTTCCAATTTCACACAGAGATAATCTTTAGTGATTTTATTTTTTCCAAGCGAAACAAATAGAAAATGACTTAAGACATTATAAAAAATAATCTTACGATGAAAGAAGTAGCCTTTTATATCCTGTAATCATCAGTATTACTCTTTTGTATCTGCACACAGGCTATGTGACCTTGAATAACTCACTTAAGCTCTCTTTGTCTCAGATTCCTCATCTGCTAACAGGGAGTTATCATTAGACTCATCTCCTAAGGTTATAAAAATTAAGTGAACCCAAGCATGTAAATTACTTTGATCTGTAACTGACATAGAGTAAGTGTTCAACAAATATCAGATCAACAGTGTGGCTAGTGCTTTTTGTGACATAGACATGGACATAAATCATCCCTGGATGCTTTCTAGGATGCATTTAGATAGACATTGTTTACCAATTCCTCTAAACATTGTTCATTTTATTTAAATGTTTCTCTCTAAATGTAATGTTCTTGCCAAATAGCTAGTGTTCCTGAAGCACATGAATTCAAAAATTCTAATCTACTGGATTAGTCTTTAAGCAAGCACCATTTTTTGTAAAGATTTATTTATTTAGCAAGCACCATTTAAATAACTGTAGTGAAGTAGATTTTAGCATTTTCTTACAAATTGGAATTTTAAGGAATTCTGATATTAGAAATTTTCTGGCCATATTAAATTAATATTTTCCTACTTAATAATTAATTTACATAATAATGAATTCAGAAAAAGGAAATAGCAAATAGATACATGCTGTAAATTGAGAAAGTATAACACTGATGGTGTTACCAATCAAGAGAAGACATAGATATTTTTTAAAAATTTACTGATTTATGCATACAAGAACTGTGTAGCTCACAGGTGTGGGGAGGGGGTGCAAGGATTCACCAGAGACAGAGTAGGGAGCAGAACAGGCAGATCTACTGAGAGGAGCAACAGGGGAGACATGAGGGGTCTTCTGTGCCATGTGGGTTAGGTCCCTGGCTGGCAGGGGATTAAACGTGTGCTGCAGTGGCTGGCCATAGCTTGATATCACTGTGTCTTTAACCCTTGCACTTCCAGTGCGGCCCCAAGGGTATATATTTTTGTAAAGTCAAGCAGGATCTTACTATCATAAGTTTAGTAGTCAAAAAGTATAAAATCAGTTAAACAATGAAATTGGCTAGGAGTATACATAAGCATAGCAGCATAGAAACGAAATCTCCAGGAAATACTCAGATGGTAGGGCACTGAAGATCTTCAAAAAACTGAGCCAAAGGCTAGATTAGGAGGCAAACTCAGGAAACTTTGTTTACATCAGACCCAAGGAAAAGGAGGTCTCCATAACTAAGAAATATCAGAAGTTACTACAGAGATAAGTGAAATTAGGGTCATGCTAGTAGATTCCTGTAATATGAAGATCTTACAAATAAGGATTCCTTTCCCTTTGGTGACCAGGCTACTTTGAAGATAATTTGTTATTTGAAAATATTTTCTTGCCCACTGCTTTTGCAATCCTGATCTTACATAAGACATTAATGAAGTGCTTACAGAAAGTAAAGTAAAAGTAGGTGTATGAATTTTTACTGAGTATGTCTTGACTTATTTTTTTGGTATTTTGGCTATTTTACTCAGAGTAGAATCTGAGTCAATTGAAAACATAAAGTGGTTTGATAGTTGAGTAAGTAATCTAGTGGTATTTCATCTGCCTCCTGGTAGATAATACATATTCAGGGATTACTCTAGATTGATATAATTATGTACACAGCAAATTGAGTAAAATACAGTTGTAATAATACTGTTTGTAAGAATATTATAATCACCTAGATTTCCTCTTGAAATTATAAACAATCCAAACTTTCAAAAGTATGTATCCAATCAAAACAATGTAAATAAATATGAATTTTATATTCCATTATGAGTAGTGAGTTATGGGAAGAATTTTGAAGTCTTCAAGTATGTTGAGCAGATTCTAATAACTTCCTTTTAATGATAATCAATACACTTAGATTATTCTCAAGTTAGAAAACAGAAGACTGGAAGAAATAATTCATCATTTAATGATGGATCATGTCACATAGATTGTATTTTGCAGTGTTACATCTCAGAGAAAAACTTGTATTTTTCCAGGAGTTACCACTTGATCCATTGCCACTGAGTGAAGAGACAGCCTGAGCATGTAGCTGAGTCATTAACATTTCATCTCTCGTTTCAGTTGTCTGCAACATTGGTCAAGGAGCCATTACATATGAGGTCAGAGAGTGTTATGACAAAAGCTATTCCCAAAATAGATCTTGGTCAGAAATCTTGTCATCAATTTTGAATGACATTTCTAACTGAACACAGAGAACTCACATTGATTCACTTGTGAGGCTTATTTTGACTCATTCTTTACCAGGAAGCTCTGGCATATACCAGGGCATGTTTGAAAGTCCCTTCATCTCTGCTACGATATATTATTTAAAAATGTCAGACTACTTTGCTGTTCCTAGATTCTAAATGATGCAGAATGAGCTCCACATGTCGACACAGAATATTCTTACCATTTTTTTTTTTAAAATTACTCATTGTGATCCTGCCAGTAAGGAAATAACACACTCTTACTCTATGCAGAGTGATGTTTTTCTCCTTATATCTTCCTTTGATCATATGGCATGATTATATTGCTTTTTATCTGCAGTTCTATCTTGGACTTTGAAAAAAAATATAAAATGTCTTCATAAATAATGATAGTGAAAATATCAGGTACCTTTTTCCCTCATAAGAGATTTAGTTGTTTTTTTTTTTTTTTTTTTCAGTGAAAAGCCATAATAGATTGAGAAGATGTAGTGGCTGTACTTATTTAACCCCAACTTCTTTTCAGTGATCCTGCTCACTTCTTGTAAGACAGTGAGTCTTTGTGAGATATAACATCAAGTTATCTGCTCCTGTAAGCCCATTCATGAAAATTCTATCAATAAATTCTAATCAGACTATTATATTCTAATCATTCCTCATTTTGTCATGAGGAATCAGGTGCCTGTCATTTTCACTTTGGTGATGCCCAGATGTTATATACAAAAAGCACACATGGATACGCAAATTTCACAAATTAAGGTACATTTAGATGCCTTTATCACTTGACACTTCATCTTAAATAGTAAAATTGTATTTTTTTTAGTAGCACATGTCAGGCATCAAGGAATGACTACTCCGTTTCTCTGACCCTCTAGACTCAAGATTAAACTAAAACTCATACCATTTACTATTGTAAATAGTTCTGCAATGAACATGGGTGAATATTTCCCCTTGAATTAGTGTTTTTGTATTCCTCAGCACTTCAGCTGGCGTTTTGTATTATTATATTTTTGGTATCTTCATAGACAACAAGGAATGGAATTGTTGAGTCTCGTGACAGATCAATTTTTTGTTAAAGATTTATTCATTTATTCATATAGAGTTGGGGTACAGGGCAGAGATGCGGAGGGTGAGAGGATTCACCAGGGACAGAGTGGGGAGCAGAACAGGCAGATCTACTGAAGTACACTGCTGAGGGAAGCAGCATGTGGGTCAGGAGAGGTCTGCCGCACGATGTGGATCTCCTCCGGGGCAGGCGGGAATCGAATTCATGTGGAAGTGGCTTAAGCTTCTTAGTGCTGCGCTTTAACCCGCTGCGCCACCAGGGAGGGCCCTGACAGATCCATTTTTAATCTTTTGAGTTATAGCCATAATTTTCATAGGTCTAGACTGGTCTACATTCTCACCAACAGAATACTTAAGGATTCATTTACAGACTTTTAATATGTTCCACTGATCTATATATATATATCTATATTCACGTGCATATGGTGCTGTCTTAATTTTGTCATTTTATGCCCTTGAAAATAAGATAATATTAGTCCTTCTGATATATTACTTTTAAAATGTTATTTGGTTACTCCCAGTAAATTTTCTGAATAAATTTAAAAATTATCTTGTGTTCTGATTTTTATTGACCTTTTTTAAAAGATGTTACTTATTTCTGTGTATAGAAATGGGGTACAGGCCAGAGGTGCAGAGACAGCAAGAGGATTCACCAAAAACAGAGTGGGGAGCAAAACAGACAGATCAACAAAGTACTCTGCTGAGGGGAACAGCAGGAGAGACAGAAGAGGTCGGCTGTGCCATGTGGATCACATCCAGGGCAGGTTTCGAACTCGCATTGAATTAGCCACAGCTTGACTAGCTTTGCAGTGCAACATTCCAACTTCCTGCACCACCAGGGAGAGCCTGACTTTGTTTGCAATACAGAGATCAATACATGAAACATCTCACATCTTAATATGGAACTTCAAGTCCATGCCAGTAGTATGTATCTCAAATATTTTGGCATTTAAACAATGTATCTCTAATATTTTGAGATTTCCTAAATATTTTATAAAGCTACTGTAGGAAGTACTCATTAAATGTCATTTCCCAATTTTTTTTTTTTACCAATTAGAAAACAGTAAAATCGATTTCTTCTATTTCTGAATAAGCTAGATATGAGAATTCAGTGAAAATGGATTTGTCAAGAATGAATACCTTTATGTATATATTCCTCTTGGTTAATCCATTATTGCTAATTTTTTTTAATCTAGATTAAAGCAATAATGCTTTCCTGACAATCCCATTTCAGGCTTTCCCCTCACTCATCATTTCACCTAACATTTTCTCATTGCCTACAATACTTAAGTGTCTCCAGTGTGAAGAATGTCATTAATAAAACTGTGAAATTTAATATATTTTTTTACTTAATAGAGACTTACTCCAGATATATAGGCTTACCTTACCATTATTACTTTATCCCTATACATAGGTTATGTACAAGTTACCGTTTCACTTACCATGATTACTTTATCCCTTATACATAGGTTATGTACAAGTTTTGACTTACCATGATTACTTTATCCCTTGCTGCTTGTACATAACCTGCTGTGTGTGCAAATCCTGGAACAGGTATCATTCATCTCTGTAAACATGATCTGTGCCCTCCTACTGGGTATAGTGTTTTTTATCAAACACTTACAGAATAAAGATGGGATTTTAAAAGATAATCAAATCACACTAAAATATAAATATGTAATGCCTCTAAGTCATGAAATAAGGAAATCTCATTGATCTCTTTGGAAATACTTTATAATTGAGAGATTGTTGTTGTTTGCCCCCTTTATAGGTGATAGATTATATAATTGGCCTTTAAATAAGAACATTAGAAACTCCACAATCTTTCTTATTTAAGTTATTTTAGTTAAACTTACTTTTTGTTTTTACCAAAGAGCTGAGTAGTCTTCTTTTTCCTGTTACTCTTTTAGTCCTTGGAAGTGATCATGTTTATTTCCTGCCATTTGTCCTACCTTCTGTCATAGTTAATTTAAAAACAACTTCTTTTGATCCGAGAAAATTGAAGTTCACACCACTAATTTGTAACATCACAGGTCCCTTTGTGTTTTTTTTCCTTCTCATAATTCACATATGCCAATCACTACTTTAATTTTTCACAGTTAATTATATCTCAGCAATTTTCAAGAGCTGGACCCAATTGAATTATATTATATTATTTAGTATGAAATTAGGATAATTTTATTAGAATTAATATTAGACATTTTAGGGTACTCAAAATTACTAAAGTATTTTGTGTTCTCAGATCTCAGCTTGAATGTACCTGCAGAAGGTCTTGATTATGTTATTAAGAGGTCACCCTGGGACCCCCAAACATGAACTTTCTACAGGGATCTGGCCATCTGTGTATTCAAAGACAAAGGAAACTTAGTGTGAAAGAAACTTAGCTTGGATAAGGATGGGAGGGAAGACATGTCCCAGTAAAATACCCCCATTTACCTATCACCTTGTAGACAATGCCCAGCTAAACAGGACTGACCTACAATGAGGCCACTGAGGCCCAAAAGTTTCCATGAGTCTAAGGCACCTTCTTACATGGAACCATAGAATGAAGTTTCTGAAACAAATCCTAGAAAGCTGGGATAAAAAGAGCAAACACAAGGTAACGGTTACTGTTGTCAGCCTCTCCAGTATCTTTCATGTCTCTGTTTAAAGTCTCTGGTGCAAGCTCAAAGCCAAGACACCAATATGCTCTTCCTCTGCGTGCTCCCTAAGAGCCCACCTGCGTTTAGTGTGATGTAGCTTTACCTGGCTGCTCAGCTCCATCTGTCAGTGATGGAATTTGGAAAGATGGAATACTTCCCCTAACAGGGTCACTGTTTCCAAAACAAAATCAATAGGTGGAGCCATAAAAACTGTGTTACATAAAGTGTGGAATTTGCTTGTTGGCAACAAGCAGATAGTTCCTTTCACTGGCCTAGGGATCAGCTTGGTAATTTGCAAGTTATCTGCTGGTGACTCTACACACAAATTGCTATTCATCTTTATTTTTCAAATATTATACATTTAAAGTTCTAGGTGTCAGTTTTTATTTCTATTGTTCCTCATATTTATCTTTTTGAAATAGTAAGTAATTTAGGATTTACCTACTATGACATGACAGTGTCTGAGCCACTGGCATGCATTAGAATCATCTAGTTTTTTCTTATATCAATACATTATATACTACATGATCAGAGCCCATTCAATCCTAAAATAACCAAAATTACTTTCTTTAGCAATTTTCCTCAAAGTTTTCTTTGCTGTCTATCTATGCATATATTACACATGTATATGTATAATCCCATTTGATGTTTTAAATCGGTCCCAATTTCATAATATTTTAGATGTTTTATAATAGTTTCATCTTTTCCTAAGTAGTAGTTTTACCTTAGTTTACCTTTGACTGAGAAATATTGATATTAACTAAAAGATAACTAAACTTTATCTTTAAGTCATGGCATTCTTATTGATTCAATATGTGGCAGCTGAATTTTATCAGTAACTTTTAATTTGTAATATTCTGGGCTCAAAAACATGATTTTTGTTAGCATCTCACCCTTCTCATCACTTAAGTCAAAATTCTGTGAATTATTTTGCATAACTATATCTTAAATATTTCCTAGTTTTGTTTCTTACTTATTTATACTAACTCATAGTCATAAATAGTATCTCTTATCTCCTCATCTATTATTTCTATCCATGATAACATTCATAAGATTCCAACAGAAAACAACTCTTCCTAAATTTTGTTTTTATATCATTTGTTCCTTAGATGTAAAAGCTTCTATAGCTTTCCACTATCTACTCAAAATAGAGTATGTTTCATTATCTTCACAATGTAGACTTAATGTAATTTTTGAAGTCATTCTCTTTTTGCAGGCTTAAACACCTAGTCCAGCTATTTTAATCCATCAGTCTACTATTTATTTATTTCCTTAGTTGACTATTTTCTTCATATATCTATCCATTTTCCTACAATTTCTTAATTTCCCTATTCACTACTATCATTATTAACTTTTATTGTATGCAATCCAGAATCATTTAAATTTAAAACAATGGTGCCTTCCTGGAAAAAAAGATGAGAAATTTAATTTTCTTAATGTTTTTGAATGAAGAAAGTCTTAACTTGCATCACAATAGGCTGATTAAATATTCAATTTCACTGCTTATATAGCTGATAGAGGGTTATAGTGAGTTTTGCTCTTTGTAGTATCTCATAAAATGGGAAAATACATTATATAGTCATTCATTCATATTATGTAATAACAGCTTCTTATCATCCCACATGGCCTCTGAACTGGCTAAAGCTGTTGTTTGTTGTCTTTCCCAAGCGATAAGATCATGGTATGTGAGCTACAGGTTTAAGACTCCCTCAGCATCATTCCCTCTTAAGTCCTGTCGTCTCTCTCAGATGCCACTGATCGATGTACACATATTCTCCCAACTAATGTGCCTACCTTCCTCAGCCATTTTGTAGTCTAGTAGGAAAGTCTTTATTTTCCTCCTTTTTGCTTCAAGGTCATTAATTTCTAACCTTTTTTCAAACCTGTTTTCTGCCTTTTTGGCAGAGAACAGGGTTATTTATTGATATGTTCAATGATCCTAGGTTTCTACACAGTAGAAGAAAATGATTTCAAGTAACTTCTTTCTGAAAATAGAAGTCAGGAGCCCTCGGAATTTGCTTGATTACACAAGGGGAATCATGGAAAGTTTCCAATAATAAGAATACCATGCCACTCAAATACCTGAGTTTCTTTTATCCATTTGTTACTTGCTTTTAAGCTTTGTCAGGATGAGTACAAAGCAGTCATTAGACTAGGGCTAATTGGGCCTGCTACTAAGTATCCTCTTTGAGGAGTCTAGCAGATGACAAAAAGCGGTCTCTCCACTCAGGATGGTGAGCACAAGCTGTTCCCAGTCTTTTATAAATCAGGGATTTGTTTAGCTTACCAAATTATATTCTTAAAGGGATTTTATCCTACACATATGCAGTTAAGTGTCAGCCAGAAGTCCAGTATCTTTCTTTGTAGGTCTCTCAAGTTTTCTGTCCTTGTAGCTTCCTCTTCTCTCATATTCTACCTTACAAATTCTAGCCATCTTGACCTTCAAATATTGTGAATTTTTGTTTTCATCAGTGAGACCCCTTGCTTCTCTGTGGATTTTCCTTCTTTCTGCTGTTGTCTGGAAACTGCCTTTAACCGTAGACTCTGGTAATTGTAGGATTCACTCCATCCTAACTGTGCTTTTTGTTTTACTGTGGTTGCTACAAATATCTGGGATCACAGTCCTCCTTATACTTGTTTGCAATATCTAAAAAGCTTTGTTTCACATACATGTTAAGTAGATTAGTTAGCAATGATTTAAATAGATGTAATAAACTATTTAAGAATGGCTTGTATAAACCAGAAACCATGCAAATTGTGTTTTCATAGTTGTTCATTTCAAAGAAAAAAAAAACCCACAAGTGTCTGGTTTTACTCATATATGGAATATGGAGAAACAAAAAAAAAGATTGAGTAATTTATGATAGGGAAAACAAACAGCGTCTTAATTAAATGTCCTTCTGTTTAAGACTTTTCATTTATCAAATCTCGGAAATGTGCCCATTTCTTGAGTTCTAGAGATGGGTGGTAGAAACTTATCTCTCTTTAACTCAGATAAATACAATAAACATAGATACTTTTAACTGAAGTAAAGGACAAAAATAGCAACCGCAGCATTTCATGATTAAATTACAGTGCCAGAATTCTGTTATGAACAGTAATTATATAAGAATAAAATTTATTTGTATGTTATCTCTTCTTTTAAAAATTAAAAAGAAAAAAAAAAAAAAGACCCTCCCTGGTGGCACAGTGTGTTGGAGTGCAGCACTGTGAAGCTGGCTGTGGCTGTTTCAGTGCAAATTTGATCCCCGCCAGGGATGTGACCCACTTGGAGTG
>NW_004567107.1:61305106-61336642 GCF_000260355.1 Condylura cristata | reverse complement strand
TTATCTATAGCACTTTGAAAATACAATCCTATTATAATATTAATTAGGCCCAGACAAAAACTAATCAGAGTGCCATACGGACTGTATGTGATTAGTTACTACATATACCTTGTGAAAGAGAAGATGATGGTTCTTTGACTTGATAAGTGCTATGAGATGTTTAAGTCATTATTTAAATTTCTAAGTGTTCAATGGACTTATTTTGTGTATGATTCTTCTTGAAAAACAACTATCACAAAACAAAAAGTGACTAACTAGATCTAGCTGTTTGTTTTATCGCATAAATAAAATAATAGAAATAGTATTGGTAGTGATTAGTATTGGTAGTGATTGTCTCTTACTTAGGTTTGATGTGATGTTTGCTGATTCAAGGACATAATATTTTATTTCATATCACCAGAATAGTAAATAAGATAATGATATATGCCACAAAATGATTTTTGTGAATGAAACTTGATTTAAATTAGGAAGTACAAGAAATATTAGATTCAACATGAAAGCAAAACCAGAAAGAATTTATGACTAGCCTTCTGTATATAAGAATAAATTGGTCTGCTCAAACTATACAGAATATTTTTCATATAAATGATATTGTTGTGAATAAGTAATGGTTTTCTAGATAACTCATGCTTTGTATCATAAATAGGCTGTATTTATAGTGATTATGTATCAAGAGAGATGAAACTGTACATGCACTGTTAGTAAATGTATGCGATTTATTAGTTTGGGCATGAATTCAATTTATTTGTCATATTGACTCACCAGAATATGCTTGGTTTATGCAAAGGCTTTATTAGTTTGGAAGATAAGCAGAGTAGCTATGTTCTTCAGAATTTAAGTTTAAAATGATAACATTTCTCTGTTCTGATCATTTGTGCCCAATGATATAAAACTTTGTCTTTGATCAAGTTTCCCTCACTTGTACAAATAAGCTACCTAGAAACCATGTAGAAATAAGCTCATATAGAATTAACAGAATTTATTTTGTGAGGATGGTGGTAGACTCGTATGGGTAACATATATACTAATCGATAAAAAATTACTTTAAAATGGTGGTCTTCTTTTGCCTCTACATTCTTCTAGTATATGTGGTTTTATTCACTAACAATTTTTTGAAGTCATATAAAGTGTAATGCCTTGTAAAAATGGACCATATCAAGAACTACCACAAAAGAATTCAAATCCCAATCCTATTAAATTAAAAGAATACTTTGAAGGGCTTTAAATCTTTTATACTGAGTAGATTACAAATGAAGCATATCATGAACCATTTAAATTACAACTATGAACATTATCTTTTAATTAGTGTTCTAGAAATTGAAGTATCTAGTATTTTGTTTAAAAATAATCTCTTAGAGTCTATCAATATAGTGAGGGAGGACTATGGAATATTTAATCAATATGATTAAAATAAGCTTTTAATTCAATTATGGATATTAATTGTAGATAACAAACCTCAATCTGCATTTCAAATATCTATAAAGTTTGTTTCTGGTTTGACTGAGTAGCTTCTTTCAAAGCTAATCTTTTAAAGATTCAAATGAAAATTTGGGGACAGAAGGCCCAATTGAAGGCACTAATGAACATAGAAAAAAAATGCAGGCAGAAATGAGAAGGGAGTTAACTCTTGGAAAGAGAAAATGGCACTGGGTATTTTTCTCATATATATATATATATATATATTAGGGCTTTTTGAGAGTAGTCGACAATTTTGCTGGCTTCATGAGCCAGGGAACAGAGTTTAGGGCAACTAGGAGTATAAGAAATAAAGGGAAATCCCAGGAATGTGGAAGTCATCAGAACAAGCAACAAATTCTGGGTATGATCCACATTCACACCTCTGACTTTGCTATGGACCATGCAAAAGTGAACAGCCCAGAAAAAAACACTCTGTTGAAATTTGAGTTTCCACTGCTCCTGGGGGAGATATTTCTTAGTCTGATTTCAACTTGCCTAAAAATAAATCAGTATTTGTGGGAAGAACATGTCAGAATCCTGATTTTCTACTATACACTTTCCAAATACCATGCAAAGCTACCCGACACACACTCAAACAAATAAAAAAAAAAAAAAACCCTACAATAACATAACCCATTCTCAAGAGAAAAGACAATCAACAGAGATCAACCTTTAGATAACCTGAATGTTAGGATGAGTTGATAAGGATTTTAAAATAGCTACCATTGCTATTGCACACAGTATCATAAAGGGAAATATGCTTGTAATAAAATGAAATGTAGTAGATATTGCCAGAGCAATAAAAAAACTATTAAAAATGGAAATTTTAGAACTAAAATATATTAGATCTAAGAGATTAGCAAAGTCCTAAAACACACAAATCCCTGATCATTCAAAGCATACAAAGTATGCTGTTCCTTCTAATAACTAGAAAGGTAGCTCATATGTGTCCAGTTAAAGTTCATTAGCTTGATGAGCTCATTTTAAATCTAAAATATAGAAATAATAATAAATGGTATATAAACTAAAGATCTATCCAGTCTGCCTTCACCATTTAGAACAATGAAGAACAAACCTTTATGTGTCTGCTTAGTCTGTTTACCAGTTCTCTGTTCCTGAAGTGGATGTGACAAATAGCCCTGTCAGTTTATTAAGTCATCTTTGATGCAGTGAAATCTGAGTACTTTTTCCCACCAAATATTTCTCTCATGTCATGTATAGGCATCTGGTAGCTTTGCTTCTGCTTCAGCCCAAGACTCTGCTTTTCACATCTTCTAATTTCAGGATCCAACCCAAATAAAGAAAGAAATAGAAAGTTAGAATGCATGATGGAGGGAGGATATAGTAGGCATTTGGACTAAAGAAAAATAATAAAAACTAATGATAATGGCATAAACTGTCACAGAAATCCCAGAATTTGAGAGAAAAGTGTACATCCCAATTTTTTGGTATTAATATCAGTATGTAGATCCATAAAGTTAGGTAATAGGGAATTCACAGTTATTTCTTTAGATCATAATATTTTGTATAATTGATGCATTGAAATGGATTGAAGATTATGTACTTCTGTCCTTCTAGCTTACTTGTGTGATGAGACTGAGATTTTATAAAATGGAAAGGATCATAATATTGCTCCTTTGTGCAGTCGTTGATGCAAGCTTGTGTCACTAGACAAAATATTCTACAGTTCAGCAAGGCAAACTTGTCTTTGTCTTAAATATATCTACAATAACCACCAAATGATAGCCAGGTCTGTGACAGATAATATGCTGTGCACAAAGCTAACATAAACCTCCCAGATCAGAAGTTTATAAGCCTTGGTTCTATCATAGAGGGAAAGTCTATATATAACACCTGCCTGGGATCACAAACTAATGTAGGGCTTCTCCACATGAAAGAAGCATGGTCTGTGTTGTTCCAAAAGAATTTTTCTGCACATTTTCAATGTGTGACCTCAGGATTTAAGTAAGGCTTTCTCATCTTTTCTTTCCACTGATCCACTTGAAAAATGATTGCCTATTTCACTTATTTTATAATACTTATACATTTCTTTAATTATTACTTCAGTTCCTTCCGCAAGACCAGCATAGAGACTTTGCAAAGGTAAAGATACATTTTTGTGATTTTCACACCCTTGTTAAAAGCAGGTTATTAGTGTTCTGTTTAAAGCAAGTTAATAAATTTTTGTTGATTGATTGATAAGCACTTGATGTTAATGCCTAGGTTTTGTGGACCTACTTCATTATGAACATAGGGGTCTACTCAGATTCATAGAACAACAAGTCAAGAGTATTATACACATGCTTAGCATCTAGTTACATGAAAGTCTTGAAGGGTAACCCAAACCTGTAAATATGAACCAAACCATAACTTTTATAAAGATTATAATTATGCAATTTATGTTCACATTACAACATATATCAAGGTACAGATTACATATTTTATTGTACATTTGTAATATCTTTCACCTTTCCACTAGTAGGGTTTGTCATTAAGATCATTAAACAAAAAGTGAGGATCAGATAAATTCTCTTAATATGGTCTTTCCATTTGGCAAAAAACATTTAATGGGGTTATTATACATGCAGTCAATTTTGATGATCCATATGTGGGCTGGCATTGAATTCAATATTGCTAATCATTACAAAACTAAAAAAAAAAATCTTGCAAAGATATGAGTTGGGTGATATGCTCTCAATTTTTTTTTTTAAGTTTAACATTCAATGATATAGGAAAAAAGGTAGACTAGTTGTGGATGAAATTCCATAGTTGGGCCTTTCTGATGGCGCAAGGATTAAAGTGCCACATTATGAAGCTATCCATAGCCACTGAAGCACATGTTCTACCTTCAGCCAGGGAGATGACCCACATGGGTACAGCAGACCTCTCCTGTCTCACCCACTGCTCCCCTTAGCAGTGTATTTCAGTAGATCTGCCTATTCTGCCCCCCATTCTCTGATGAATCCTCTCAATCTCCCACACCTCTGCTCTTTACCCCAGTTCTTGTATTCATAAATTGATTAATCTTTAAAAATCAATTCCATTGTCTCCTACTTAAATGTCATTAACTTCTTGTCCCTGTGCAATCAATAATGGTTTTCCCCATTAGGACCACAGTGTGGTCATAAACTGTGATCCTTAGATTCTTTGAAATTCCTCTCATCAAAATTTGGGTTTTTTACCATCTCCTTGACAATTATTGGTCTTGTGACTTCTTTGAATAATAGAATTTTTTGAAAATCATTGCTCTGACATAAAAGACTACTCATTTTCAGGTCTTCATTCTGTAAAACCCAGCTATTTTCCACAAAGTTGGAATGCTTCGAAATAAGGATGTTGAAGAGTCATGTGTTAGCCATTTCATCAACATCAGTGGTTGAACTAATAAACCATAGATAAACTCAACTGCTAGCCAAGCAAGAGAGCACTCTTGGTCATCTAGTCCAGGCAAGCTTCAAGCAACTGTAGACTTAGCCAACATCTAAACACAAGCAAAGGAGAGACCTCAAGTGATTTACGCCCTCCCTGATGTCCTAAGCCATAAAGTTGTAACACCCACAGTTATGGTTATGTACCTTTGCATTTGGGGATATTTTTTAAGATTTATTTTTATGTGTACAAGAACAAGGGGTAAAGGCCAAAGTTGTGGGGCAAGGTAGAGGGTGAGAAGATTCACCAGAGATAGAGTGGAGAGCAAAATAGGCTGATCCACTGAAATACACTGCTAGAGGGGAGAAGAGGGGGAGACAGGAGAGGTCTGCTGCACCATGTGGGTCACCTCCCTGCCTGGGGGTCAAACTTGTGCTGCAGTGGCTGCCAGTAGATCATAGTGCTGAGACTTAACCCCTTGTGCACCAAGGAGGCCAGATTTCTTTGTTTTTTATGTTTTATGAAGCATAATGTATCCAGGACTTTCTACCTTGCTTTAGGTAAAATTTTATTTCCATATCATATACCACCAATGCTTAAACAATTTATATGTGAGGAGACTGAGATATAAAAAAAACGAAGTTACTTATCCAAAGGACTAGTATAGAGCAAGTGATTAATAAATGTAAAGTGCTTAGCACAATGTTTGACACATAAGCAGTTGCACAGGAAAAATTAAATCATTATTATAACTGCCATGCCATTGTTACCTTTTGAATTGTCAGCTTTAAGTAAAGTGCATGCTAGTTGTCCATCAGGGTGCAATAGAGATGCTTTGTTGAAAAACTGAAAAATTCTTGAATTATTGAAATATACTTTCCTTGAATTATTGAAATAATAGAGGCAGCGTATTTGAAGTACCTTGAAGGAATATTTAGAAATGACTTGCCCCAGCATTGAAGTGCTGAAATAAGTAGATGAGATGCAGTCAGATCATGTGGTCTGCTATGTTCTTTACCTTTAAAGAACGTAAACCTTGGGCAAGTCCCAACATTTGTTGAATCTCAGTTTCTTCATCTATAAAGTAAGAGTACTAGGGCTCTAGATAATGTCATATCTTTTTGGTTATGGTTATCTAAGTCTCTTGATGGTTTTAGATATAAGTATGGCTGAATAGAAAGAACATGAAGCCAACTCTTTTCTATAACTGAGATCTCAGAAAACATAGGAGCATTGGACACTTTGAGAAGAAGCATTGACAATAGGGGAAAAATCAAGTGGTGGAAAGATATTAGCTTCAGCTGCTTCCCAATATCTAATGCCTCTTGGAGTCCAGACATAAAACCATTTGTGTTCCAGCCATAGACACTATGTTAGTGAATTCACTGGGTAAAAATTTTAATGAGTCAGAGTGACTTCACAAAGTCACACACCCATGAAATCCATCTTGCCTGGAAGAGGGTACAATATTAAGACATCTAACTCTCACTTTACAGGTAAAAGAGAGAAGTGAGATTCTAAAAGAACTGGTTTACTCTTTGCTAGGCTCACTGAAAACTGAGTGTAGAAAGGCATAGGTCTTAACAAATGCAAGTTGAATCATTATGAGGCAGTGGTGATTTGGGGTAAGGACAAGAAAACTGTAAGACATCCCACAAGATATTCCAAATAAAAAATGAAATGTAAGGTGAGGAAAAAAGTAGTGAGTTTGCTTTGCAAGCTTTTTTTTTTTTATTAGTATCCTATTCTGCTTATATCTTGACAGATGTTGTATTTTTGTCTTATCACATGATTATAATAAAAAGGGCTCAGTGTTTTTTTTCCATAGTACAAGATAGTAAATATTTTTTGGCTTTGTGGGCTAGCTCATATCTTTTGCAACTGCAACTCACTTCTGTAGCCTCAAAAAAAGCAATAAACAATTTCTGAGAGAGCATGGCTGTGTTCCTATTAATAAAGCTTTATTTACCAAGATAGGCAGCATGGAAGATTTGGTCCAAGGCAGCAATTTGATGATATAGATAGATTTCTTAAAAATCACACAAAATTAAAGACTCGTAAACTCATTATTATCTTTTTAATCATTTTGTAGAACTAATCTTATAAAATGATTATGTAATCATTGAATTTTATTGCTTATTCTAATGTACACACAGACATAAATTTTAAACAGCTCCATGAATAGATAATATAAATAAAAATGACAAAATTATGTTGTTTCAGTGTGTTTAAAATCTAATGTATGTGTTCAAATAAGCAAAAGGGAATTGATGCAAAGTAGTACAACCTAATGAAAGAAAATACCTACCTGAAATTAGGTGAAAACTAGATAAAGTTTAATAAAAGAGATGACACCTGTATGAGCATTTGACATTAAGACAATTTATTAAATGACTAAATAGGAGAGCATTTTTTTTTCCAGGAATAGACATTGTTTTCTGTAATTTCACAAGCAATGAAGGAACCTTTGACAGAAAAATCATGTATTTTGATAGAAAACTCATGTAATTTCAAGACTATATATTCAACCAAGTTTGGCATTTTCCTTGACTGTTGTTTTAATTGAATCTTTCTGTTCATTTTTGTGCAAATTTAGTCTCAGTTACCAATAAAATTCACCTACTCCTTAATTGCAGTCACTTGGAATGTAGTATGGGCAGAAATCCCCCTTTCATGCTCTTGCTGTAAGTCTCATATAATATAAGAATTACCAATACTACTGTAAGGGTCAGGAAACTCTTCTGTGCTAGGAAATATACACTTCACCTCAATATACATGGCATTGGGCAGTGGAACCTGTTTTTCCTACCTTACCCTAGTTATCTTCATTGTATTAAGCTTGCAATGTCTTATTTATTATGTTTCATATCAGGTGGTTTTTTTTTGGTAGGGTTGTATAGCATATGTTATAGTTGACTGGTAGCAGGTAAGTGGTCTTTTTAACTAACTCTAGGCTCAGAGATAGAATGCTCTTATTTACAAGTCAACATCAGAGTCAGAGAGCTGGAAGTGGTAGCAATGTCCAGTATCTGCAACCTATGCTTTAGATACAACCTGGTTCTATATTGACTTTCTCTATTATATTTTTCTTTTACCCTTTAATATCAGGCAATTAACCATGACTGAGGGTTTCCATATTTTCGTATGGTAACTTACTTTGCATGCTAATTGCAAGAAGTTAGTTGCTAATACCTCTGCCCAGGTCTAAAAATTTACAAATAGAACACAAGTATTTTTTGTTTTGTTTTGTTTAGGCTAATTATATATTGGTTTGTTTAATCATTTGTTTGAAACTGTACTAAGTAAATACTGCTATACTTGTTACTCTTGATAAAATCCCTAGCAGATTATCTTTGGCATTTGCTTCCAAAAAGAAAGTTTCCAAACAAGCTGAAAACAAAACAAAACAAAACAAAACAAAACAAAACAAAAAACAATGACATTTGGAATCAGCTTCCTGGTACCTGACAAAGAAATTAAGCCAAACTGTCAAATGGCAATGAAGATAACTTATAATCTCCTCACATTTCCAAGAGGAAGATTGACTGAAAGCATTGGTAGTCCATCTCTTTTATGTAAAGACTCTACCTTAGAGAGTTTAAATATTTTATTTTCTCTATTTTACCGAGCTCCTTAGTCTCCTTGGTTCATTTTTAATTTATCTGACTGTCCTAAGAGTTACACTATAGAGTGGAGAAAATTCAATGAATTCATCTCAGTAAATCATGTTCAGTCTTATTTTAACCATTAGAAGGCGAAAATGAGGATCTATGAGGACTTACTGCAGTCTTAGATCATTTAATGAAGAAAATTTTGTCTTTCAGTAAAGGGCTCACTTAAAGGATGGGCATTCAGAAGAAACTCTTTTACAGATAATGCATGCAGCCAAAAAAATAAACAAATCAGAAAATAAATTGGTATTTTCCTATTATGTTTATCAAGGACAATTAAGTTGCCATCAGTCTTCATTGTACTTACAAATAAATAAACACTGTGATGTTTTTTATTTGTCCATTTTTTTGTGAGTTTATCTTAACTCCTCAATTTGTATCTCATATATTTCTAAAAGTTGTAACTATATGATTATGCTATAGAATGTTTTATCTTCAAGTCATACAAGTTTAAAATGTTGGTGACATTGTATTGTCTCTTAAAATATAAACACAACCTTAATTTTCTTTATTGTCATGAATATAATCTGAACTTTTTCTTGGAATCTATATTCATCAGTCCTTATAGCTGCTGACTCATTATTTTCCATAATACTTTTTGAGAACTAATTTGTAGAAATGAGAATTTTTTATTTTGTTTCACTTTGCTAGGAACGATGTTGGTATAAATTTTCATGTTGACCTGTCAAATAACTTAAACAACTAAAAGCATTTTTTATATATAAATTGTGGCTTCTTTTATTTGTTTGTTGGTCTTTCACCTATCGCACATAACAGAGTATCCAATTAGTTAATGTACATTAACAAAAACTATAATTATTTTAGAAAAAAATGGATTTCTGGTCCAGAGAACCTGATATTTGTCCTGACTGATAATAAATAATAAGTCTAAATTTGTTTGAGGAATAAAGGTGATTGATTTTACTGATTGAGTCCTGTCTCTGTAGTATATTTGAATTAGAAAAAAATATGTTAGGCTATTTGAATTAAATACATCAACTAATGCATAATATCTAAAACAGTTTAGTATTTTTCTCACTCTAGTAGTGACAAGCTATATTTGAGATTTCATGTGTAATATCATGAGAAGCCATCTTCTAAATATCATAATTCATTTTTCAATAATTATCATGTCACTGGGAAATGACCTAAATAGAATCATTGACCTAAATAGAATCATTGAGATATTCCATTGATACATGCAAATATAACAGAGTCAGTATAAAAAAAGAAACTACAATTTTCCAAGGACATTAATATATACATCACAATATTTCACAAGCTAGGCGTATCTTTTTTAATTTTTTTATTTTACCTCTTATTTTCATGTTAATTTTACTACCTAAGATGCCCTTTTGTAAAAATACCTACTTTCCTTGTAAGTGAACTAATCTTGTGCAAATCTATTACATATTTTCACTTATATTTCTCTCTTACGGCTGTTTTTCTGGCTAAATTAACCCACCCAATAGATTGTACTCATTCCATTCAGTTATTATATGCAGCTTTTGATTTTATCCCTTGACCTTCTCAGCTTTTATGATCCTTTCACACACAGTGCAGGTACTGGTCTGTAATTGCATTAGAAACCTTGATGCCCCATGATCATATTAAATGATAATGTTTTAGAAATTTGTGTGCTCTTTAAAGCAATCCTTTCTATACATTGACTAGCTTTCATTTTAAAAACATTAAACTACTTATTTCATATTCATTTTTGAAAAATATAACTAAAAGTAAAAAATTACTGGGATGAGAAATTGGCCATCCAGACAGAAATTATTCCATACCAAATAACATGATATAAAATAAATAACAGACTATTTATTTTAATGAAATTAAAATAGTATGCTACCAGAAAACATTGGAATGATTATTATAGAGTTGCCATTGCAATATCACATCATTGAGAACTTTCATATGTAACTTCTCTAGAATTGGTGTGCTCAGTAAAGAGAGATTAAGATGCATATATTGTATACTGTGTTTATTTTTAATGATAAGTATTTGCCTTTAACAGAAGAATTAACCATGGCTTACACAGAGAATAATGCATGGCTTTATATATGATTTGGATCAAAAACAGACTTTAACAGCTAGTCGAATGAATGGCCATGAATAGTTATAATCCACCACCAAAGTTCATTGGGCTGCGCTCCCTTTACTTCTTCACTTCCTCCTACCCATCTGCTGCTTAGTTTCAGTTCTCTAGTCAGATTTCTAGAGTTCGCTTTTGGTTTAGATTTGTCTTTCTTTTGCTTAGCTTGTTCAAATTCTACAAATGAATGAAATCACCTGGCTTTTGTTTATTCCCAGTTTATTCAGCAAGTAAAAGTACAATGACCTAGAAAGGTGTATATGGAGTCGGAGGTGACAGTGATAATATTTCTCTGTTGATTAGCTCACTGTGGTCATTCAAGTGTAGTCTGGATATCACGCATGGCAGGACATGAGGAGATTAAACATGTTCAGGAGACATTGATTAGAGTGAGTGGGTCATGAAACCCAGGCAATGTATGAAATTTATCTTTCAGGTTTACATATCAAAATACTTACTAATTTTATTATACTGTGTCTGGAGGTTGATTCATATAAGTCAGAATTGCTGGCTTCAGGGTTAAAAGCTAAATTGGTAAAAGAACTTAGTCCATGCATTGTTAACTCTTGAAGCAAGCTATTTGGGCCTCAATTTATTATTCTCTTTTCTTTTGTATGTAAGTGAACATTTCTATAATTAATAAAATTAAAAATATAAAGGGGATAATTCAAAAAGAGAATAAAGAATTAAAGGTCACCATAAAAAAGTTATGATTCTCAGCAAGTTTGACAGACCTGTGAAGGAATATCTTTAATTTATCAGTGATTTATTGTGAACCAAAAAGCTTAGAGGTTAAAGTCATAAGGTAATATCTAGAACAGGTAAGGAAATCAGTTCAGTATAGTTTGTATTTTTCATTTATTTATTTTTCAATCAATTGTTGAATGCCCTTAAGTACTGCAAGAACTTCTCTGTGCAAAAAAGGAGTATCATTTCTGCGTGAATAAGAGCTGATAGGAAATGTGCTTACAAAACAGTTAGAGCTTTATAAAATTCATGAAAAATGGGTAAAATTTCATGATACAACATGTTTAAGTTTTATATCCTTTGTAGTAAAGAAATTTAAGCCAGGAAAAGGTGGGTCCAAATTCACATTCTATTTAGGCATTATAGAGAAAGTATTGGAGATCTATAAGACTGGAAAGAAAATAACTTTTTAAAACCATTTCAGTCATCCAAGTGATGTAATGTGTCTCATAATGGCAGCAGGAACTAGCATGAGTAAAGGAGCATTTGTAGCAAACATGATGAAAAGCAAGAATTATGGTTTTCAGTTACTGAATGAACTGAAAAAGTAAAACGATCTACATTCTGTGTTTTATTTTTTGGATATTGGATATTGCAATTTTGGAAATTGCACTGATATTCTTGTAAGTTGACAAGATACAGACAGATTTTGAAATGGTTACTTTGGGATACACTTATTTTTAATTCCCTATAAGACAAACTAGATCCAAACCCTCATGCCCTGCCCCCACCAAACACACATACTCTGTTTTCATTTTTTACATTCAAGAAACCGACCTCAGTGTTTAAGGCCCATCTGTGTACATGTACACATACATGCATAAATATATACATTTTATTGATAATCCCTCTCAGGAGAAATTTCCCCAAAATAACCTGCCTCTATAAAGACTTTAATAAGGACACTGACAAAATGTTTCTATGACTCTCTTGAACCTGCCTACTCCTTCAGATTTTTTTCAAAGATTTATTTATTTATGCATACAGAACTGAGGTACAGGCCAAAGGTTCAGGGGAGGTGAAAGGATTTACCAGAGACAGAGTGGGGAGCAGAACAGGTGCATAGACTGAAATACACTGCTTAGGAGAGCAGCGGGTGAGACAGGAGAGGCCTGTACTGTCAAGGAGTGGGTCACCTCCCTGAGAGGGAGTCAAACTCATGATGAAACTGCTGTGGCCAGCTTTATACTGCTATGCTTTAACCCATTGCTACACCAGGTCCTCCTTCAGATTTTTTAAAACCCTATCAAGTTTGGAGTCTGTTCTATGTTTTTTAACTTGGAGATAGTGGTTATATTAGAGGCGATCTGTACCTGAGATGGATGTCTGGTCTGGCATTGTTGATGCTGTTTTTGTCTAGGGATCAAAAGAATTAGGACAGAAAGAGAGTCGTAGTGCTCAGAACAGATGTGACAGTAGCAGACTTTGCCCAGTGTATGTTGGCGCTAACACCTTGTGTTTGCCATACCTGCCTCAGCAGTTACAGAGAGATCTTTGAGGAGAATAGAGAAAATATTGCTTTAGCCCTAGGTGCCAAAAAAAAAAAAATGGCACTTTATATTTTCCTCAATAGTCTCTCTGAAAGAAAATTTAATAATTTATTTTGGGGCACTTCAAAATTTTTTCCCTTCAGGGAAAGATTTAACAAGATAGAGAATTTCATGCACCCAACACCCAGAAGCAAAGGGTATCTGCCAAAGATAGACTTCAGTCAGTGGACCAGTGCCCTGAATCTTTATTAAAAGGAAAATGGGTCAGAAAGGAAGCTTGGGAAACCATCTAAACTAACAAACCTTGCCCAGATATGAAACATTTATTTTCTCTTAAGTTCCCATTAAAAATCCCTGGGATACAAGAATTTATACTAAACATTTCACATATATCCTGGTTGTAAATTTCATGTATCTGCCAAGAAGCAATCTGTAGAAATAAGAATGTTTTTAATAGTATATTTGTAAGAATACCTACATCATATTACTGTATCTTTAGCTCATAAAAATACATAATAAAATGTAAGCTGAAAGAGGTAAGCTTTAATTCAAAAGTTATGCTACTAAAGTTTCTACTAAAAAATAAAATAACTTTTCCCTATATACATAACAATGTTCATTTAAAATTTATTAAACTGGTTATAACATCTATCCTCCTGATTTAAGGGAAAATTAGTGAAGGAAAAGAGGAAGAGGGGTTTGGAGTAAAGGTAAATAACAGAAGATTCATTTCTGTGTGATTTTCCTGGTATAAAGATGGAGCTGGGAGGGATCATACTCAGTGAAATAAGTCAGAAAGAAAAAGGAAAATACCAGAGGGTTTCAATTATAGGAATAATGTAGGGAACTCAAATAAGGGTTCAGGAGGGGAAAGTAATTATAATAAAGTAAAAGTCAAAATAAACAGTCAACAATAAACTGGAGATAGTCTACATTGGGGCGGGGGAAAGGAGTAGAGAGTTGCATCAAAACAGGAGGGAAGCACACAAGGGACTATGGTGATGGTGCATGGGTGAACAGTGGGAATTTTATGGGACAGTACCTGAGGTGATAAAACATACATTTTTAAAAAAGATTTATTTATTTATGCATACAGAACTTGGGTACAGGTCAAAGGCACGGGTATAAGAGGATTCACCAGAAACAGAGTGGGAAGCAGAACAGGTGGAATGACTGAAGTACACTGTTGAGGGGAGCAGTGGGTGGGTCAGGAGAGGTCTTCTGCACCATGTGGGTCACCTCCCTGGCTGGGGCTCGAACTCATGCTGCAGTGGCTGCAATAGTTGCATAGTGTTGTGCTTTAATCTGTTGCAACATCAGGGAGGGCTGGATAAAGCATAAATTGTATAAAACTGAAGAATGTTGTAAAAAATATATAAGATAATAAAATTAAAAACAAACAAACAAAAAAGATATGAGTTCCCAGGAAAATAGGACAGAAATTATCCTTTCCCTGTGCTTCATCGTATCTGCCTTTGCTTTATCATATAAAGAACTGGAAAACTGAGACATGAAAGAAATAGGAAAAAAACAAAGTTCTCTTTTTATCAAATTTTAGCTTTGGAAGCAGAAACATAGACAGAATTTGTTTCTTCCTCATCTCTTTCTCATGAAATAACTGCTTGTTTGGAATTTTACTGTTGTTGAATGAAACATGCCAACTTTTGATTATAAAGTAGATGACGGTGCTGTGTCCTGTACTGTTAGTGAATAGGGAACCAGATGGACATTGGAATGCTTCTAAATTTCTCAGGCTGTATCAAAATACTTTTTTGAATTAGATATCCCATAAAGTTACAGTGTTACAATGAACTGAAAGTAGCAAGCAAGACAATACTGTTTATCTTGGGAAAGAAGCATGTGTTGTATGAATATATTTCCATTTTTAAAGATTTATTTTTATTTATTTATGTATACAAGAGCTAGGGTGTAGATCAGAGGTGTGGGGTAAGGGAGTGAGAAGAGTCACCAGAAACAGAATGGGGAACCAAAAAAGCAGATCTATTGAAATACACTGCTGAGAGGAGCAGCTGGTGAGACAGGTGAGGTCTGCCACACCATGTGGGTTAGCCCCCTGGCCAGGGATAGAACTCATGCTGCAGTGGTTGTCCATAGCTTGATAGTGTTGAGATTTAACCTTTTGCACCACCAGGGAGGCCCAGTATATCAATGTAATTCTATCACAAGATAGCTCTATATTATCCACCTATCATTATTCCACTTATTTCATATAATCTAGGTAAAAACTCCCAATTTTAATCACTATAGTGGTTAAAAATGTCATCTATTCCAGACTCTTTCTCAATCAAGAGCAAATATATTACCTAATTGTGGCTGATGAAAAGCAAAGAGAGATCATCTGGGCTGAGGAGATAGATCTGTACTTTCTGTCCTCAGTCTAATCTTCCTGACTCAGTAGCCTTCTTTTTTTGACATGGGCTATTTGTAGTGATAATTGACATCAACCTGGATGTGACTTAGCAAAAGAAAATCTTCAGTCTTTGATGTCATTCTCAAGTCACTGGACAAAACTTTGGAAAATATGCCTTCTGATGTCCTGAGACATTAAAGTCCTGATGGTTTGCTTCATTTTTACTATTACTAGAAATTAAAAACATTCATTGCAATTCAAATGATAAATTCATCACTAATGGGACTATCATGTATCACTTAAATGTGCCTAGACTGTATTGTATAGTTTAAGAGGTTGGAATCTGAGTCTTAATCGTTTTATCTTTTGGTGAATTATGCCTCATCTGTTTTCAAACTGAGGTTTTATACCATTTCATTCTTTCTTCAGGAGTATGGTCTTTAGTTGGGCCTTTTGAAAATTATTGTGTCAGAAAATTCAACATGCAAATAAAAACTAATGACCTTATCACTGGATACATGAAAAGAAAAGTAAAAATTAATCTGAATACCTTGTTTCTGTATGCTCTGTCTCTGTTCTGATGGTTCTTAAAGAACAAAGTATATTTCCTCAACTCATATTGGTCCTCTAGTTCTTTACCTGGAGGAAAAATGAAATGAGAACAACTGTTAATCTGCCTTTCCAAAAGAAAAAAAAAAAAATGCTGCAGGGTGGAAGGTAAATTCTGCTTATGCTTTACAGATCTGACTCAGTACACATGCATGCATCTGTTCACAGTTTAGTAAGAGAGAAAGAGAAAAAATTAGGGAGAAAGAAAAAAAGAATTATTCAAAAGTTCCCTATACCACTGAGAATTGCTGAGCTTACTAGTTGCTTCTTTTCATCTCTATTTAGTTGAGAAGTCCTAAGTAAGATTAAAGCTACTTTGATTTTTCTTGCATCTTATCCAGTCCTCTCAGACAACTTTATGGATTAAAAATGTAGACTTGTGGCCCTCCCTGGTGGCCCAGCGGGTTAAAGCACTGCACTAAGAAGCTTAAGTCACTTCCACATGAGTTCGATCCCCGCCGGCCCCAGAGGTGACCGCATGGCATGCCAGACCTCTCCTGACCCGCCCGCTGCTCCCCTCAGCAGTGTACTTCGTCGATCTGCCTGTTCTGCTCCCCCACTCTGTCCCTGGTGAATCCTCTCACCCTCTGCATCTCTGGCCTGTACCCCAGCTCTGTATGAATAAATAAAAAAAATTTTAAAAAAATGTAGACTTGAGGATGACATGTTAGAAAGAAGGGCTAGAACATAATGATAGTATAGTAGTGGTTGGGTGGATTTCCACATGCAAATATAAATCAAAAGAGATAAGGTAATGTTTGTATGTTTTGAGCATATTTAATTTGAGCTAGTCCTTTTTATTTGACCTTTACAATTGCAGTATCCTAATTGCCACTTTACAATGAAGAGGTAACAATTCAGAAGGGAGGTTTTGTTCATTTTAAATGGGAATATGTGAATTAAATACTCATTACTCATGTGCTGTCACTAAATTACAAACATAAACTTGCATATGATATATAGATACAATATTTTTAATATAGAGATGTCTGTAAGTCATAAACTAGTTATCAGAGGTCATCTGAATTAGCTCTAACTTTTATGTAAATGAGCATCATGTATATGCTAATAGCTCCTTAAAGGTAAAACAATTTTCCCATTTTCTATTTATTAGTTAGAGGCTTGAATCTGAGAGATAACTATAAAACTATATTTTAAATTTCAAATTATGCACATATACCCTGAAATTTATTGGTCATCTGTTGTTTTTACCTACAAGGGTCCTTTCCTTATTTTCTTCCCATAGCTCACTGCTTTTCCATTCAGTATCCTTGTTGGGATTTTCATTCCTCCCTTCTGTAAAGATGCCACCCACTACCACCACCACCTAGCCAAGCCAGGGGGGCAGTGACCCAGGGTGGTCAAAACACATCTAGATATTTGAATTTTTAGGAGAATTATCAAAGGATGGAAAACTGTTAGAACTCAATTTCCACAAGGTAATAAAAAAGACTACCAGTTAGTTCCTTCTGCCTAGATCCTAAAAGCTCTCCTAATATTTGTCTTTATGAAATCTACTTGCTTAGTTTTCTTTGATGATGAAGGCTTAAGTTTTTCAGAGTAACTTTATCCAGAGCAAGTATCTAGTGTAATTGAAATAAATATTTCACATGAATTTCACACAACACACCCTCAGTGAAATGTAAGATATTTATAATGGGACATGGCATTGAAACACAGGAAATGACATTGAGGTTCCCATTAACATTCCAGAATTGGAAAGTAACTGCCCCAAGGTAATCACCAGTGAAACAGCTAATTAAGCATTTCCCTGTGGTCACCTGGAACCATGTGTCCAAGAGCAAAGCTTTGGGTGACTAACTGCTTTCATATAATAGCTCAGAAAGGTCGAATAATTCTGCAAGCAAGGGAAAGGAGAGCTCTTTGTGACAGTATTTGCTATTTTAAAAGCAAAGGAATGACAAGCTCAAATCTTAAAAATCTTGCCTCAAGGCATAGACTGAAAGGACCTTTCTGGGACTGTATTGAAAGAATCTCTTCTGTCTTACAGCCTCCGGGCTGAGATTACCAGAAACAACCTGAGAGATTAATTCTGTAGATTGCTGAATTAAAAGTCAGTTGAACTTGCCACCTTTTCAGTTTTCTTATGTAAAGTTCAAGACTGCTCTAGAACCAATATATTCCCAACCAGTGAGACAAATAGAAAGCACCAAATGGGAGATCCCAGCTCTCTCAAACTTTAGCAAAATACCTTTTAATGGAAAGAATCTGTGTTTCTTATGCATGAGAAATCAAACAAACCCTATATTGTGGAGAGACTACTGGCCATAAATGTGAATATATACCAAGATTGAAATGCAGAATTGAATAGTGAAGTTAAGTATTTGTCCCAGAAGGATTTACAGGAATTTGCTAATTTGTGTAGTCAAAGCCTAGAAATTATTTGTAAGACTGAGTTTAAACAAGGAGGGCTTGGCAAACATAATTTTGGATCAGGTTGGATTTATCAAAATAGTTACTATCAACAGAGTTTCTGCATTGACTGAGTTCCCTTAAGAAGCCAGCTGTTGTTCCATGGTTTAGAGAAAGTAAACTTGGATCCGACTTGCTAATTGACTTAGAAAAAGTAAAATTCCTTAGTTCATTTCTAAAAGAAGTACTGTCACAGACTGAGATAATGTAATGTTAGATTGGAACATTTTGTGTTCATCTGTTCCCTCATTGTGGTTTTTATGCTGAGCAGAATGGATTGAATGGTAAGCAGCTCACATGGAGAGTTATGACCTGCAGATCTATCTGACAGTGAGGCAAGAGCCTACTAGAAGTAAAATACAATTGTTGTGGTCTCTTGAAGAAGTAGAAACTGCACATAGTTTCCCATCATAAATATATACTGTGAATCTTTCACTAGCTCTCCACAAAGACACATGAATACATATCCAGAATGGCTTACACAGGATAATGAAAAATAACTAAAAAATATGGAAATACTAAACACAAAATGCTGATACCAGGAAGGTAGAAGATACCTAATTCTGACCTCTGGCCTAGAAATGCTGGGTTGTTTTTGTTTGTTTGTTTGTTTTTTCTTTTCATAGTCTGATTTCAGAATGATCAAAAAGTTGCTGTTGAAAACTCCTCTCTTTTATGTCCTTGGAAAATTCAGTGTTAAGTGCTAGCATTGAAGATATACAAAATAAATAAATCAGGAGTGGGTTCAGATTTCTCTATCATCATTTTTCAAATTTTATTTTGATCTCTGACATAAAATTAAATAAGTCAGTCAGGGGTGGGTGGAAATGTCTCTATCAGCATTTTTCAAATTTTATTTCAATCTGTGAAATTTCCTGGTGAGATTTAAAAAATTATGGAATTATTGAAGCTTTATTTGAAAAATGATTAACTATATACACCATCTCTGTTTTTGTTCTCCTGAGATAAGGAAATGCAGTTCCTGGTTATTGTTGAAGTAGCTTTTTTTTTTCTTTTCTCCCTATAAAATAGTCTATTTTTATGATTTACATGACTTTTCTTCCTTTTTTTAGTAATAGTTTATTACAAGTTTAGTGACTTAAAACAACAAAAAACATATCTAAATGTCATGGTGCTATCTCAATAATCCAGAATAACAGTATACCTCACGTCGCATAATTTTGTCACCTCTATGAAAAATTTTTGACAAAAAAAAAATTCATGGATTCTTGGAAAGAGAATAGGACATATTAGGGGCTCATTACTCAGTCTAACACTTACATTCTTGCTTTGCATCACAGCTAATTTACCACAGTGATTACTACATGAGTAGAGCATATTAGTTAAGATCTAGAGAGTAAGCCTTTGTGTTAGATGTTTAATGTAGGAGGGAATACAGCAAAATAGAAAGGTAATCTGCAAAACAGAAACATAATCTATATTTCGTTTCAGCACAGATTCTGGAATTTCATTTTTTTTTTAATTTTAGGAATTTTTAAAAGTTTTCAGGAACATTTCTGACTCACCAGTGTAAATTTATGCTTTTCAAAGACATGCCACAAAACCTCCCCCACCACCAAGGCCCCCATAGCCCTCCACCATAATCCAGTAAACACAATGCTACTTTGCTCTTCACCTTCCTGCTGCTCCTCTGTTATCCTTCATTTTACAGTCAGACATACAAGTGCTTTTGGTTTTGTTTGACCCTATGTTTTGTCTCTGTGTAGTCCACACGTGAGTGAAAACGTTCCATATTTGTCTTTCTCATGCTGACTTATTTTGCTTAGCATAATCACCTCCAACCCCAGCTATGTTGTAAATGGCAAAAGGTCATTTTCATTACTTATCACTGAGAAGAATTGCATTGTTGATCTATATCGAACTTTTTATTTCACTGATCTGTAGTTGGGCACTTAGGTTGTTTCCACAATTGGGCTATTGTTATGAATGGTGCTGTTGCAATGAACAGAGGAGTGTGTTTGTCCTATCCAGTTAGTGTAAGCAGGTGTACATCGAGTGGGAGATAATACAGCAAAACAGAAGAATGATCTTTTTTCCCCTCAGGAAAGTTTCTGGAATTAGATAAACCTGGAGGCATATCCGGGTATTTCTTTTAAAGTAGATGAAATACTCACTTTTGTTCTGCTATCACTAAAAAGGAAAGAAACTATTTAGAAGGCTAGTTAGGGCTACTATACCCTCCCATAGTCCATTTAAATAAGAGAGAGTGAAACTTACATGTGTCCCAGAGCTAGACAAAGCAATACTGGACTCTATCTCTGCTGGGTTCCAATGTGTTTGTGGAAGAATAGACAAGTCCTTGGCAGGCATTGTGCTTCATGGAAAGCCGGACCTGAAGATGAGGAGAGAAAGCCATGATCCATTTGGTAATTAACTTCAGGAAATACCTCTTCAGATGCTACCAGGTCAATAAAACATTTTAACAAATGACCATGTGCTTTAAGATAATGCTACCAACATTGTTATGTTGAGAGAGCTGCTGTGGAACATTCCATCTATCGCAAAATCATTTATCTAAGTACTGCTATTTCTTTCAGAAATAGAATACACAAGTCTAGGAACCAGCAGTGGCTGTTGAGGTGGTTATCCAGTAAACTCTTTAATTTTCTCTAAAATTAATCACACGTTATCACTCTAGGTTTACGTCCCACCAGGGAATGCCAAATAGTCATAAATAGTTATATATACTCTGCATACACTCGAAATTGACAATGTGTTCTGGACATTTTAGGCATCTATTGCCACTAGATACACAGACCAAAAAAATTTGATCATTGGAAAATAGGTATTGCACTGCATTCTACAGCAAGTTAGGGACTTAAGAGGAAGTATCGGGCATTGGGGTTGGTGGGGGGGGAGCATGTCTGTACCACTGCTCACTCCCCACATGGGCCCCAAACTACCAGGAGGCTCTTATTCTGAAAGCAGATTACTGTGGGTAATCATAGTTTCTGACTACACTCAGTGCAGGCCCAGAGGTCCCTTGGGGGATTAGTGAGAAACTGTCCTGGCTTTCTAAGGACTATCCAAGCACTCACTGCCGAAAAGTCTGTGAGCAGTAGGCTCAGAGCATCTGATCTCTCCCATTATGCGGGGAAAAGCAGAAGCCAGTAGCCATCACTAGATTCTCACCATGTCCTATTCTGTGCCTCTTCCAATGCCTACAAGATGGGCACAAAATAACCTCCACAGACTGTGTTCAGTGCTGCTACTCAGTTTCTCTCTAGACACTCTGGGGTTAAACGTCATAGAGGGAAAAATGGGTGAATGGTACCCAGGCTTTCTGAAGCTCCTTACCCGGGATCCCCAACTATTAAGCTTCCAACAATATACCCAGAGGCTCTGCAGGGCCCTCCCCCCCAACCCCCCACACGGCAGGAGACACAGGGACAGAAAAGCTGTGCCAAGGATTCCTCCAATTTCAAGTCTGAGCTTCTGCTGACTCCCCAGAACAGGTACAAAATTCCCACTCAGAAGTCTGTTCACAGGTTTATTTGCAGCTTTTTTCTGGGCAGTGTGGGTATAGGCTGGTGGTCATACAGGCTGTCTGAAGCACATGATCCAGCATCCTCTGCTCACAAAGCTAGGAGTGTCCTTCCTGTAGCTTCTTTCCTCTCCCATAGAGCAGGGGAGTGGAGGTGCAGGGAAGCAAGCACTGGAGAGCTTCACGCCCCTTACTCCCCCAACCCCCTGCTTGGCTGACTGTCCACTGTGGCTCCTCACAATTTCCTACTATACTCAGTGGAGAGAGACTTGGGGGTTGCATAGGGGAAAGGAGTATGAGGCTTCCTCAGTTCCCCAAGTGGGTCCAGACAATCCTGAGAGTCTTGCAGTTGTGTAAGGGAGAGATAAGTGGTTTTGCCATTGCTGAAACTAGTCACCAGCCGCTTTGGTGCCCACGGATGAATAGTTGAACAGAGTGTGATCTCACTGAGGAGTAAATTCTGTGTGCTCCTTCCCAAGCTGAGGCCAACGGAAGGTTCCATTGGACTCAAGAGAAGGGCTGCTGTCCCTCCCTGAGTACTGTTTCTCAGTCTTTCCTATCCCTTCTGATGGCTTCTGTAGCTCTTTCTTACTGAGACCCTGGGTCTCAGGTTCCCAGCGCTGTTCCAAATGGGCTGCTCACTCTAGATGCCTACCCTTAATGCCCCTGAAGAAAGCTGTTACTCAAGGATCCTGTCCATCTCCTATCTTCCACCTTTTAGTTAATGAATGGCTTGATCAGAACATGAATACAAATGTTATTTGAATAATTATGAAATTAGGTTTCCAAGTGCTGAGAAAGTGTTGAGTCAGTCATCTTATTGGTGGTTAACGGTTACTCTACTGATGGCTTCTTAGAATAGATGATACATTTTACTTCCCATCAGTTGTGATGCAAAGCCATCTCTTCAAAGTCATCAGCACTGTTGAATCCTGGTAATATCTTACTGACATCCTGAAAATCTTTCTTGAATTCTCATTCACACTGTATTGCTAAAAAGGGTTTTCAATTCCCAGCCTCTCGTGTGTTCGACTTTCTGAACAGATTACTTCACATTCTTCCTTTAAACTGTAGCTTCCTCTCTGTATTTTGATATCAGGTACTCTCAGGGTAAATGTGAGGGCACTGTACAAACATGACAGGGAGGGCTACTTTACCAGAACTGCTTATTTGAAATGGAAGAATCACCCACATTTAGGTAATAAATTATGAGCTCTTTAAAAAAACGTTATTTTCGGCCCTCCCTGGTGGTGCAGCGGGTTAAAGCGCAGCACTGAGAAGCTAAAGCCACTTCAGCATGAGTTCAATCCCCGCCTGTCCCAGAGGTGACCATATGGCGCGACAGACCTCTCCTGACCCGCCCACTTCTCCCCTCAGCAGTGTACTTTGTGGAGCTGCCTGTTATGTTCCCCGCTCTCTCTGGTGAAGCCTCTCGCCACCCCTGCACCTCTGACCTGTACCTCCGTTCTGTATGCACAAGTAAATAAATCTTTAAAACAAACAAAAAAAAGCATGTAATTTTCTAGAAAATATACCTTCTCTATTTTTGCTTATATCTTATTATATATAGCATACACATATATATTTTTTACATCATTTTTCATTTTGTACATACATGTTTTCATCTCGGTTGTAATCCCTGTGGACTTCCCACCACCAGTTCACCGATGTGCCATCACCATAGTCTCATGTGCTCTTCCCTCCACAGTTTTGATCTCCCCCGTAGAATGTCTCTGGTTTATAGTTGTTAGTTGTTTTCATTTTTACTTTATTACAATATTACTCAACAGTCAAAAAAGATAAACTCATGCCATTTACAGCAACATGTATGGAGCTGGAAGGGATCAAGCTTAGTGAAATAAGACAGAAAGAAAAGGAAAAATGTAGGATGGTTTCACTCATAGAAGGAGTGTAAGGGATCAGGCAATTGTAAACCTTCTATTTTTATAGGGCTACTGAAAATAAAATATATGAAAGCAATCTAGCAACTTCTACATTAAGTTCTACTAGAGTATCTCCCAATTAGGCTTGTGTTGTAAAGTTTATCTAATATACCTCCATTCTACAAGATCTATACTGTTTAACAGAATACACTAAATTTTAATGCATGTTATCAAAATTTCCATTTCAATGTGCCCCATGTCGTTATAATAATTATAAAATTAGAAAGAATTCATACTTAATGTACTCAAAGCCACTTCACAATATCAATTGCAGTAGAAATATGAGCAGAATATTTTATGCTTCTATTCTCTTTTGAGGATAACACCTTCGGTAATTTCCATATGTCATCCAGTTAATATTACAAACAAAGAAAGTTGAGGATTTCAGACACAATTACAGAAGTGAAAGATTTTGATTGACTGGTACATTATAACTCTTATTACACACTGTGGACCCAGGATGTTATAATAATTAGCCTGTCAAGTCAATTGTTACTCTTCATTAAAAATGAATATAAGAGAGCAATTAATCTCACAACTTTAGCTTATTAGGACATTGTGTTTTTGTAGCTGGGTGCAGTTCAGTGTCTCAATCTAAAGGATGTATCCTTTGCTAATTTAAGATTTCACCTTCATTATTTTGATTATGTACTTGAATAGCAAAATAAAAGCATATGTAATAACTTAATGAAAATCCTGAAGTATTTATAATTTGGTTTTGAAATTCATTATAGATGCAAGGGATTTTTTCTCAATTCTTTTTCTTTACCTCTGTATTATGAGGGTGTCAATTCAGAATTTCACACTCCTTCAAAGTACTTCTATCCTCTGTGAATCATGACTCTGAAAATGCTGATACCCACAAAAATAGACAAGACTCAAGGACTTTTCTACAAGTCTGAAAAATATTGCAAAAAATGTGAAATCACAGTTGAGATTTTCTTACATGGTAAAGGTTAGATGAGTGATAATAAAAGATAGCCTGTTAGTAATCAGGGCCCAATGTAGACTGAATTTATTGACTGTCCATAGTGATTGAAAACTCTCAGGTGAAAGTTATAACACAAATCTCAGCAAAGATAGTGGTTCTGCCCTCTGTATCCTAGTAAAATAAAGATAGGATATAATAACTGAAAATCCATATTTCCTTTTATTCAGTGACAAGTAACCCCTTCATTTGGAAAATTAAAGAAAGAAGTTTTTATAGCCAGAAGACATTAGAGGGAATCATGGAAACAGACTAGTAAAAAAGTAATGAACTCCAAAAGTCACTCAACTGTGATATATACACCTCTAAATAGGGAATGCCATCATCTCCCTTAAGAATATGTAAAAACTTTCACTGTTATCAAAGTGCTACTTATCCAGATATTATTTATTATTGCTGCTGATTTTGTAAACCAGCATGGTGTAAACATTTACTTAGAACAAATCTATGAGTCAAAATTCTCACATATATCTGAGTTGTTTGACCTTGGGCAAAATACAAGCACTCTGAGCACCATTGACCACATATATATATATTAATTTGCTAGGACTGCGATAAACAGTCTGACTCAAACAACAAAAAATTATTTTCTTAAAGCTCTGGAAAGCTATAAGCCCCAGATTAAGGCTTCAGAAGGTACCATTTTTTCTCAATCCACTCTCTTTGACTTGTAGAGGGACACCTTCCGGCTGTGTCTACATCTGGTCATTCCTATGTGCATGTACATCTGGATGGCCAAATTTCTTTTTATTATAAGGACATCAGTCAGATAGGATTAGGGTCCAGCTTAAGGGTTTCATTTACACTTCCTTACCTCTTCAAAGTTCCCATCTCCAAAAAATAGTCACATTCTGTATTGAGAGTTAGAATGCAACTTGGACATTTTACGGGGACATAATTCAGTTCATAATACCACATATGTTAATTGCAATAAACTCTCAGAGTTTTTCTGATCAGTAACCAAAATATACAATGTAGCAGTAAAAATGTCTCATATGTTGTAGACAATTAATTGAACTTAATTTCTGTTATTTCCATGGGAGCTTTCAATCAGCAAAGTATAGCTTTAGTGGCCCCAAAATCAGAATCTAGCAGTTCTGTGATGGTGAAACAGGACAACTGACTCAGTTGCTTAGGTAGAGCCTATGTGCCCTAAAAGTTGTGATCTTCTGGATTGGACACAGTAGGGAAAATTTGAGGGCATTTGGGCAAGGAGAAAATGAAATGAATCTGGAAAAAATTTTGTTTGTCCACAGGAAAATATACTAGTCTTTCAAAAAACTTATCAAGGATTAGGGCAGATATAACTGACTGGACAGTCAGCAGCACCATAACCAAGAATGGTTTCAGGAATATTTAGCCATAGGAGTTGAGATAAGCTGAGATTCAGAAAGAGGATTCTGTACTAGAAGCAGCTTCATTTAAGAGAAATGATTAAGATGAAATATAAGCACAGGAAACACTGGTTGTAGTGGGGTAAATAAATTAGTAACAGTGAACAAGCAGCTGTGCTAACCTTTTTTTGATTCATTTGCTCATTATCTGTAGCACAATTTTAGAGGTGATGTAGAATATCCATATTACAGGACAGTAGTTTAAAGGCCTCAGCTTCATGAGACCAGACTCCACAACTCCATTACTCGTTATTTGTACTCCAGACACCCAACAAAAGGTCTGGCACATAAGGGGTGTTAAATGTTGATTGAAACAGTAGTAAGTCAATTAACTTCTAGTGGAATGATGGAGTTAGAAATTAAACCAAAGCTGTAACTTAAGTCAACACAACAGAAATAAAGGAAAATAGCATAATTAGATGTATATGAAAATAAGAGAAACAGAGCAAAAGAATTTAAAAAATTTTCTCTCCATGTTGTTCACTTCACTGATTGGAAAAACTCAGCAATATTCTTGGCAGAGAATCAAATATGTTTTTACTCATCTCTTTAATTGATAGCACTTGATTAATATTCTGAAGATTGGTTGTTCATTCATCTGCCAGTTCACATTATTAAACATCCAGTCCATATATACTTTGTTACTTTTTGCTGCAACAGGTATAAACATATATATATATTTTTCTTATATACTCTGCTGGTGTCAAAGTTTAATAATATTAGGCAGCCTCGCATAATGGAATGACAATTTTATTACAGTTAGTATATGCTCTTTCTAACTCTAGTACCTACTAGTTTTATTACCTTGGGCAAATTATTCAAGAGTTTCTGGACCTCGCTCTGTTTTATTTATGCAAAGGAATTTTGTATCTTTTGAAGTAAAGAAATCATTAGATAATTCATATGACGTCCCATCACTACAAAGTTGGTGACTCTCTTAATTTGCTAAACAGAAAACAAGTGAAATGAGTCTTTTTCCAAACGAATTTTCGTATGAAATAGTCACTTTCTTTCATGAAGCTCATCATTAACATCAACTGCATCATCAATTATAAAATTATTTCAGTTGTCATCTTACTGAATCTGACACTGCAGCTCATCACTTCTGAAATCCACTATACCCTAGCCTTTAAAGCTACATTTTTTTTTCTAAATATTTGCAACACTTTAGTTGTTTCTTCTTCCCTTACTAAGGATCCACATGTAGATATACATACCATCATGGAAATCAACAGCAATTTCTGATTGTTTCCCATATATTGGAGCATTTCCTGGAACGTTAGTTATATATTTTGAAAAAGTCAGTAAAAAGTTAAGTGTTGGCATTCATTGAAGTAAAGAGGGTTTAGGCATGGACATTATGCTCTGCCAGTCAAGTGCATTTATATGGTTCTTTAACTGGTAAGTGAGGAGTGAGGCAGGATGAGAATGAAGATGACTGTCACCTACAGGTACAAGACAGGAACTTTTGGCCCATGATCTGCATATATGAACCAGTTGCTATGTCTGGGTCTTTAGTTTATTCCTAGGATATGGTCTCTTGACTGTTTATGGTCTCTAAAACTTGAAAAACTGACTATTAAAAGTATTCATAATTAATACTTTTCATTTTTCTCTGTTTAAACTAGCCACGGTGGTTTCTATTGCTAGCATCTAAGAGTAATGACTAACAGTACTCTCCAGTGACTGTTCATAATCTATGGTTTTTCTTCTATATTGCAGTTTTAAGTAAATCATTTTTAAAACTTCAATGAAATCCACTTAGAAGTTAACATCAACCAAATATTTATTTTTGTCTTTTATATTAGAAATGTGAGTTTCACACTGTATTTACACTTGATTGCACATTTCCAGGTGGATATGTACCAAAAATATTCAAACTTAGGAAGGGCCATAAAAAACGTGCTTACTATGTCTTATCCAAAGTCATTTTATTAGTCAAGTCAAGCAACTTTTTCCCATTGTTTCTTTTTCACTGTCTAGATGTAATTGAATTCAATCTGAATTCAATGTATGTTCTATAACTGCTCCATCCAACAGAAATCAATGATAGAAATGTTTGAAGTATGTGTAATCTAAAATGTAAACCAGTAGCTACATGTTGAACACTGGAATAATTGCTATTGCAAGTGATGGACTAAATTTTCAATTTTAGAGCATCTTATTATTAAATTTATGTTTAAATATGTATATTTGGCTAGTACCTGTTATATTAAAAATGTGACTCTGTATCTCTCAGCGTTAGTGTAATTTGCAGAAATTGTACCTGTATACAGATTTGCTGACAGAATTTCTTTTTACATTAGACTGGTGGATTTGCCTTTAAAAGTAGTGCTTATTACTTTCACCAAAGCAGCATTTATACTGATAATTCTTTGGATTATCCATTTATACATCTACTGAAGGACAGCGACTGGAGTGATTATTCTGACCTATTGATGTAGTCCGAGTAAAACAGAATCAGTAAGCTTCCTGAAGTCAAAATTTCTGACGGTCAACATTTCTGTCAGCAGAGTTGATCATCTGAACCTGCCAAGCATATAGACTTTGTATCGTGAGAGAGATGTTTACCTTGATACTAGAGTTATTTGTGTTACCTCTTCTGAAATAAAGTCTGCAGGTACATTCCAAATTTTTAATTAATCCACTTTTTTTCAAATAGTACAATTTGAAGCCTGGTGGTGTGAAGCCTCAGTTCTTATCTTGGTCAAGATTGTTTTGGCAGGTTTTGTGTGTGTGTGTGTGTGTGTGATTCTATACAATTTTCAGTAATATTTTTCTGTTTACTTGAAGAATGTTATTGAAAATTTTGATAGGGATTGCATTGAAAGTGTATATTGAATGGGTAAGATAGTCATTTCAACAGTGTTAATCTTTCCAATTCATGAGCAAGGTATATCTACCCATTTCTTTGTCTTCTATTTGTCTTAACAGTGTAGTTTTCATTGTATATTTCTTCCACATTGTTTGATGTTAATTCCCAGGTATTTAGTTCTTTCTAATATGATTATTTTCTTGATTATATATTCACATATTTTGTTATCTGCACACAGTAGCACACACTGATTTTGTAGCCTGACGCTTTACTATACTGACTTGTTGTTTCCAAGCATTTTTAGTAGGGTCTTCACGGCTTTCTATGTATATTATCATGTCATCTGCAAATAGTGATGATTTTACTTCTTTTCTTATTTGGAATCCTTCCATCTTTCTCTGGCTTAATTGCTTTAGCAGGTCTTCTAATTCTATGTTGAACACTAGTGATTAAAGTGTACATCCATGTCTTGTGTTTCCTTAGAAGGAAAACCTTAGAAGAAAAATGTGAATAAATTAGAAAGTGTTCTATATGTAAACATATCACAATTGTTGATAGTTTTTAGTCCCTGTCTTAATTTTCCTCAGCAGTATTTTTAATTTAGTCAATATGGTGCTATTTTTGAGGGAATATGTCCTATTGAAATGTTCCCCTCAATTTTTGCATGTAACTTTATCCTCTTTAGAGGGGACTTCCAGTGGGTAAAAGTGTCTATCTCACAGTAAAATTATTGTCCTGACTCTAGTTATTTAATCAGGAGGTGACTTAACTCAATGTCAGTCTGCAGTGATTTCTTCTGCAACCTCAAGTCTTTGTTGACTGATATCAACTGTAGTACTTGACAGTATTCCCAATTTAGTTCAAAACTTTAGCTCATGTAGTCTGCTTTGATGCAGATCTCTGCAGCTAGTAAATTTTTCTTCGCCTGCTACCCAAGCACTGTCACATTCTATCCACAGCCTACTTCTGTACATTTATCTATAGTAAGCTTTACCTTTAATAAGGCTTTGTTGCTTCAATTCAGAGTACAATGGTGTACTCTGAATATATTTTTTAAAGATTTATTTATTTATGCATACAAGAACTGGGGTACAGGCCAGAGATATGGGAGTTGAGAGGATTCACAAGTGATAGAGTGGGGAGCAGGACAGGAATATTGACTGAAATACTCTGCTGAGGGGTGAACAGTGGGGGGGGGGTCAGGAAAGGTCTGCCACACCATGTGGGTCACCTCCCTCGTCGGGGATTGAATTCATGAGGCAGTGGCTTCAGATAGCTTCATCGTGCTGTGCTTTAACCCATTGCTCCACCAGGGAGGGCCCTATACTCTGAATATTTTATTTGAATCATTTAGTTGCAGGGGTAGGGATTTCCCAGGGTTAATCTCACAACCATACTCCCATCCAATGCCTTTAAATAATTTCCCAAGACTTATTAGAAATATATACTTATACAGCACAGCAGGCTGGAGCACAGCACTGTGAGGTTGGTTGTGGCCGCTTTAGTGCAAGTTCGATCCCAGCCCCAGAGGTGATCCACATGGTGCTGCAGACCTCTCCTGTCTCACCCTCTGCTCCCCTCAGCAGTGTACTTTGTTGATCTGCTTGTTCTGCTCCCCACTCTGTCTCTGGTGAATCCTCTCACTGCTCCTGCATCTCTAGCCTGTACCCCAGTTCTATATGCATAATTTAATACATATAAAAAAAAGAAATATATACTTATAAACATGATGTTTTTCTTTAAATTGTATTCCTTTAAAGATGGACAGAAATTATCTTGATTAGCTTTCCAGTATTTTATATATACCAATTAGTTATTACTGTATACATGGCAGATGTACTGCTTGATTTACTCTTACATACATTTCTATCACAAGCACTGTGACGTCATAAAATGTGAGTTCTCTCACTTTCAATTCAGATTGTGCATGAAAAAAATGAGGATTTACTCTGGCTTCCTTTTTAAAATATTTTTTTTATTTAAAATAACAGAGTCACAGGGAATTTTGTTGAAATATACAAATGTGTTTGTCATCGTTGTAAATACAGTACTGCCTTTCTTGCATTACTATTGATGTCTTTTATATTTCCTTCTAAATAATTGATATATAGCTATACTTTTGTTTTTAAAAGTAGCTGGGCTCTCAATATACTTACTTTAAACTTTAGTTCTTTATTGTGACATTATGCTAAGGTGTCACATGAGAGGTTTTGCTGATATTCAGGATGTGTTCTCAATTATTTGCCACTGATGAAGACTAAAATTAGAAAAAAAATCTGAAATATTTACTATATAATGAAGATGTTGCTATACTTAGGTATATAAAAGTTTAACCTTATATACACAAATATACTCATTCACTCACAGCATAACACAGGTAATATTTGCAAAGGTCAAATCTATATTACAGCATGGTGTTTCTCTAAATGGGAATTACTAATTTACAAATGACCTACACACTTACTGAGAAACACCAGATCCCATTGCACATTTGAACAGAAACTTTACATTCTTTTTAAATTTTTTCATTAAGATTTATTTATTTATGGCCCTCCCTGGTGGTGCAGCGGGTTAAAGCACAGCACAAAGAAACTTAAACCACTTCCACATGAGTTCGATTCCCGCCTGCCCTGGAGGTGACCACA
>NW_004567107.1:61270079-61304961 GCF_000260355.1 Condylura cristata | reverse complement strand
GATTTATTTATTTATGCATACAAAAACTGGGGTACAGGCCAGAGTTGCGGGGGCATGAGAGGATTCACTAGAGGCAGAGTGGGGAGAAGAACAGGCAGATTGATTGAAATACACTGCTGAGGAGAGTAATGTGAGGAGAGGTCTGCTGTGCCATGTGAGTCAGCTCCCTGGACAGGGATTGAACTTGTGCTGCAGTGACTGAAGATTGCTTCATAGTGCTGCACTTTAACCCACTGCACCACCAGGGAGGGCCCTACATTCTTTTTTTAAATCAAATTTTATTCACTTGCCATTCACTTCCCAAACTATATAACTTAGGGAGTACACATTCACATCCCAATATGTGCATATGCTTCACTCCCCTTCTACCAAAGTTCCAGTGCCAGCACACTAAACTATTGCCCCCTTCTACCAGCTCTTCACTGCCCTGTTGGGTAGCCAACCGTATTTGTATTCCCACTATTATTTTTATTTTATCATTATTATTTTTATTTTAAAGATTTGTTTATTTATACATACAGAACTGGGGTACAGGCCAAAGGCTCAGGGGCGGTGAGAGGCTTCACCAGAGACAGAGCGGGAAACAGAACAGGCAGATCCACGAAGTAAACTGCTGAGGGGAGCAGCGGACGGGTCAGGAGAGGTCTGCCACACCATGTGGTCACCTCCGGGGCAGGCGGGAATCGAACTCATGCGGAAGTGGCTTTAGATTCTCAGTGCTGTGCTTTAACCCACTGCGCCACCAGGGAGGGCCGCCCACTATTATTTTTATTGTGTTTGTCCTGTTGCCTTTCTTGTGTTATTTATATTGCACAAATGAGCAACATTATCTGGTAAATGCTATTCACTTTCTGATTTTATTCCATTTAGCATAATCACCTCTAGATCCTTCCATATTGTCCCCAAAATTACTTCATCTTTCTAAATAACTGAGTAGGATTCCTTGACTATGTAAACCACGATTTCTTCATCCAGCTTGTTGATGGACAATTGGCTGATTCCATTCCATGTACTGATCTTCTATAAAAAAATAATTTTTCTTTTTATAAAATACTCCTTTCAATTTAGGATCTAATCTCAGGTCAAATGGTAAATTGTTTTCTTGGGTCTTTGCTTTATTTTTTATTCTGGAAGTAATTCATTTTCTTAATAACATTACATTTCCCTTTTTTCTCCATCATTACCTCCTGTAACTTCTTTCCTAATATTCATTAGGATATTCAACAGTTTTTTCTATTCAAAGTTCCTGCCAATTTTATGTTAAAAATGTCAATGAGGCCAAGAGAAAAAAGAAAACAGTGACATTTTATCATTTTTAAAAGATAGGTAGAATAATGTCTTACTCAAATAATCTATTTTTATGTTTCTTTCCAAAATGTGGCTAATTATAGATACAGTTGGGTAATCTTTTTACAATTATAAATAATTAAAAACCATTTAGAAGTGTGGGAAGTGATCAGCACCATATTTGAAAACAAGTTTCAAAAGTTATTTTTACAAAATTTCTCCTAAATATAAAAAAAAAAAACCTCCTAAATTTCTAGATGCACACATGAAATATTTCTTTCTTCTTACAGTTTTGTTTATTTAAAATATTTATTTAGTTATGCATACAGAACTGGGGTATGGGCCAGAGGTGCAGGGGTGGTGAGAGGATTCACCAGAAACAGAGTGGGGAGCAGAAGAGGCAGATCAACTAAATACACTGCTAAGGGGAGAAGTGAGCAAGACAGGAGAGGTCTGCTGGGCCATGTGGCTCACCTCTGGGGTAGGGGATCAAACTTGTACTAAATTGGCTGCAGCCAGCTTGGAGTGTTATACTCTAACTTGCCAGGGAGGAATGGTTTTTGTTTATTATTGTATTAAAATTTTTCCCAAAAGGGGCCTCCCTGGTGGCCTAGATGTTAAATCTCAGGAATACTGACATGACTGCCCCCAACTTGACTGAGTTCAATCCCAGCCAGGGAGCTAGCCCAGGTGGTGCAGCAGACCTCTCCTGTCTCACCCTCTGCTCCCCTCAGCAGTGTATTTCAGTAGATCTGCCTGTTCTGCTCTCTGGTGAATCCTCTCATGCCCCCACCCCCTCCCTTCTTACCTCTGCCCCACACCATAGTACTTCCATGCAAAAATAACTAATAAAATAAAGTAATTAAAAAATAATGAGCCCTCCCTAGTGCAGCAATGGGTTAAAGTGCAGCACTACAACTAGCTATTTCAGTGTGACTTTGATCCCCAGCCCCAGAGTTGTTCCAAATGGCATAGCAGACCTCTCCTAACCCACACACTGCTCCCCTCAGCAGGGTAGTTCATCAGTCTGCCTGTTCTGCTCCCCACTCTGTCTCTGGTGAATCCCCTCACCACTCACCTCAGGCCTACATGCCAGTTCTGTATGCATAAATAATAAATGTTTTTTTAAAAATTAAGTTTTCCCAAAGGTATTACCAGCTCCTGCAAAGAAATCTATAGGGGATATCTGTCACAAGCATCAGATTTTGCTTTCTTTGCATGTAATATTTAAGTAGACAAATGATTTGTTAATACACAGAAAAGTTCTGTTTTGATTGTCTATATTTGTTCAGTTGTTCACAAGTTTCTCTACTGACCTTCTGAATACATCTGAAATTATGTCTTAGAACCTGAGTTAGTAGTTCTGGGATTAAGTTATTTATAAAGAAAAAAAGCTACTTTTTAGTTTTGAAATTAATAGTGCCTTGAAAAAAAATAGGAACATTTAAAGATTTTTGCAGTGGCCTTGAAGTTTATATAACACTTACACACATGAGATTAAACACTCATAAGATCTCCCCAGCTCCCTGGGAACATAAAAAGATGTGTACGACAGGTTAGATGCATTTTTGTAGGACATCGCTGTTACAACTATGCACATCTCAGCAAAATCCTCTTTGCTGAGGTAGAAAATACCTGAGGCCAGTTTACCTCATATCAATACCCACTGATACTATTTTGTACTTTAAAGAAACCAAAAAGAACACAAGGGGAAAGAAAAGTAGGCCCTCAAGTCAGTGTTCTTATAATTCTACTTCATCTGTACCCTAAACTATCCACACTCCACAGCACATGGATAGTCTATCCAATTTTATTACCTATTCATTTTTATTGATGTACTAAACTCAAATGGATAACTGAATAATAAAGTACCCAGTATTTTTATGTTTATAGACTATTCAAATTTTTGCTGTTGAAACTATAAGCCTCTAAGCTCCCTTCTGTCAGTCAGTCAGTCACTGCAGGTGGCCTGTAGTAATTGGCATTTATCTAATGACCATATGTAAAAAAGGGAGAGGGTTAAGGGAAGAGAGTTGAAAAAAGATAAAAGAACTACCTTCCTTATCCAAGGTCTATGCTTCATCACTGCTAATGAGCTAATAGTCTTTTTTTAAAAAAAATCCTTATACCACATTATTCCATATACTCTCTCTGAGTGTGCTAAATCCAAGCTTCAAGGAATTTTATTTTTATTTAATTTTATTTTTCCTGCTGTATGTACCTTTTACATATTTATTTGCTATATTTATTACACCACTCTTCATTTTTGTACAATGAGTGATTTCCCAGTGAAATTCCCACACGTAATTTACCTGTGTACCATTACCATAGTCCCTTGTGCTCTTCCCACTCCTGTCCTGATTTTACAAGGATTTTTAAATGTTCTTTCTTTCTTTTTTTTTTTAATAAACTAGCAATTGATCTAGGCAGTCATTCTGTAATTCCAAACCTGACAAACTCTAAGGTAATTTGAAATACTTTATCTAGTAAAATAATACCCTCTAAAAGTGAGTCTTAGATATAAAAGCATATCTTAGATATGATATATGCACTTCTTATCAACAAGCTGTAATGAAATGAACAGGTAGAACTCAAGTAACCAAACCAAAAAAAAAAGACTTCAGTTTGTAAACTTGGGAAGTACCAGTAAAGCATGTTTTATTTGGGGTAAGTTATTACAACAGTTGGGAAAACGTGGGACCTGGTATCATCCCAGGAATATTTTTTGGAACACTGACTGAAGATTCTAGTAGACAGTGGTGGTTATACTCTCCCATCATGGATTTGATGAAAAGAGATCTCCAGAGATTGAAGAAGCAGTTGCTGAACTTTAGAACTATGCATAGTTAGCTATAGCCTAGGTATAATAGGGGTTCAGGGAATCAATGATCTGAATCTAGAGGTAGAAAAAAAGGGTCATTGCATTGGAAGAAGTTAATGGCAGTAGATAGCCTCCTCAAATAGTGGTTTCAAATAGGATCACAAAGAAATTTAATCCTGGCGATGAACTGGGCCACAGTGTGGGATTTGGAGCTCAGGAGTAAACAGTAGCCATCAAGTGTTTGAGAGAGTCATCATTACTAAAAACTAGTTAGTAGAAGAGAAATCAGATCAGGTATCATAGTTTAAATCCAATGTTAAGTACAAGATGTATGGCTCCATTAAGGGATAAAACTAGTAAATCCATACCTAGAGAACAACATAAGGAGTAGAGATTACCTGTACCATTGTACTGTGCCTACCCCTCACCATTATCTTCAATTTTGGGGTCTTTGTTTCTTTTCTAAGTCCCATTTGGTCTGGTAAACAATGACTCTAAGCCTGCAGGAAAAGAGTTCAGCACGTTGAGTGAAGAACTAAGGGTGCAAAGTGAGGAGCTAAGGATTTGTGAAGGATATTCTACATAAGAAATTCCTGAGCCTTATAGTCAGTTTCCTTCTTACTACACCATAAATATAGCTCATGTATTTGTTATATAGATATATTTATGAATCAGTTAAATTACAGATGAATTCATATGATGCATTATGTTATTAATATCTTGACTGTATATTTTCAGACTATACATTATTTTATACTTTTTATGTATATTTTTATCAAAATAATATTTTCTTATAATACTGTATGATACGTAGAGGTCATACTTCCTCAGATGTATTTATCACATCCAAGTTAGATGTATCTATCACCATGAAAGCACTTATAACCTCCACTATACTCCATTGTATGCCAACTTCCCTTTGTTCTCTCCTCTCATCTGTTGACAGCCTCATTTTTTCAGTCATAATTCTGGGGTTGTTTTGATTTAGTTTTCTATTTCTTTTATTTTTTAAAACCCATGTAAGGGTGAAGTTATTTTGTGTTGTCTTTCACATTCTGACTTATTTCACGTAGCATAATCCAATCGAGTTCCATTTATGTTGTTGTCAGTGGGAAGAGTTCATCAGTTCTATAATGCAGTATTCTGTTGTGTGTATGTGCCACATCTTATTTTTCCACTATTATTGGAAGAACTCAGAAAGGCAAGTAAAAGAAATACAAGAGAAGCTAATCAAAGATATAGTTAAAAAAAAAAACTTGGAAAACAAATTAGTGAGCTCAGAAATGCAATCTATAGAAAGATATGGATATAGAACAGATCAAGTGAAGGATCAAATAGGTAACATTAAAGATAGGGGTGCACTAAGGACCCAGTTAGAAGAAATGAGAAAAACATAATGCAAAAGAAATGGAGAGGCAATTTAAGAACAGGTTCAGTTAACAAACTCAAGAATAAAAAGTCTCACAGAAGGGGAAGAAAGTGAGGGGAAAACAAATAACCTATTTAAGGAAATAATCCAGGAAAATGTCCTATCCCTGGGAAGGAAGTCAGTCCATGAAACTAAAAGTCCACCTGCCAGCCAATAATATTATATCTTGCAAATTCTCTTTAAGATATGTGGGAGAAATAAAGACATTCCAAAACAAATAAAAGTTGAAGAAGTTTGCAAATGCTATACTTACTTGGCAAGATATGTTGAAAAATAGAAGTATAATGAAATGGGACCTCACTTCCACTAGGATGGATCATATCCAAATGGAAAAAAAAAAAATTGCAATGCTGTTAAGGATGTGGAGTAAAAATAACTGTCATACATAGTGGTAGGAATGTAGATCAGTCCAGGCCCTATGGAAAATTGTATGGGGCTTCCTCAAAGTGTTGACAGTAGATCTACCTTATGATCTAGCAATTACATTCCTAGTTATATACCTGAAGAATACAAAAACACTAATTTAAAGGGATATATGCATCCTTAGGTTTATTGCAGCACTCGTCAGTCAGGTTATAGAATCTACTGAAGTGCCTAAAAAAACAAAGGGGTGGCTTAAGAAGATTGCAATATATAAATAATTGAATACTATGCTGATTTAAAACAAACAAAAAACATATAAACTCTTGCTATTTGAGACGATGCGAACACAACTGGAAGGGAAAATGCTAAGTGACATAAATCACAAGGAGAAATTGAACAGTTTAACTCATGTGGAATATAAAGAAAGAAGAGAAAGGATGGAACTGAAAAGAACTTAAACAAGCCCTAATACTTTGACTACAGAACTGAAGCTAGTGAAGTCAGAGCTAGGGTGAGGGCAGAACAAAAGTAAGAGGAAGCCCAGTTGTATATGGTACAGGATGATGGGTGTTGTGATGGTGGGTATCATGTAGTTACTTACAGATGAGAAACTATGAACAAATCCATTGAGTTGCACTCAGCACGTTACTTCAATGCCAAAAAAATGCTACTTGCCATCCACTCCTTATTGTTACATGGTAGTCAATAAACCAAACTAGTATAGATCCCAGTAGATGATTGTTTGATTCCATTTTACTTTGACTGCAGATACCTGAGTTAAAAGTCTGAGAGGAAACTAGAAAAGTGGTAGCTTATAGCATGTGGCAACTTGATATTGAGCCCAAGTTGTCTGGATTTGAATCCTAGCTTGATTTTTTTTTTTTTTTTTTTTTTTTACTACATGAGTAATGTTTGTGTCCTTGGGTATAGTTCATATATCCTCTAGGACTTAGGTTATCTCTAAAATGGCACAGATAGAGTATACAATAAAATGATAAAACAGAGTCAGTTAGAATAGCAAGTGACATGAGATAACAGTATAGGATATATAAAATAATCTTTTGCAAATGCTCTAGGTCTGCATTTGTTTTTTTGTTTGTTTGTTTGTTTTTCTGTACCTTCATCATAGTTGCAGCAGCAGGAACCAAAGATTTATCTCTCACTCAGTAAGTCATCAAATGATGATTATAAAAGTGAATAGAAATTGCTTTATTAATATGGCTTTAAACTTTCCTATCATCTAGCAATAAAACAATTTTGAATTTAGTGACTCAAATGGTTGTTTAAATCAAAATCATCTTTGTAATTAATTAGCATATCACATGTTGTAATTTAAAATACAGAAAGATGGAGGTCAAATATATAATTTAGAACCTTTATTTACTTAAATTTCTGATTATGATTGTAAATAATGTGAAGTTGTCTAAAGTGACTTTAAGTTTGTTCAGTGATTTCTCTACTTTTCATTTTTCCCATTACTTTATCTTTTTTAAAGATATTTATTATGTTTGTACTTTTTCTTCAGTGCCATAACTTTGCAGTTCTTGATAGTATTGAGCCATAGAAATGAAGAACTCAGAGTGAGACCTGTGAAACACTAAAACTCTAAGTTTGTATAATACTATTTCTGAGGTCTAGCAGCTGATGGGGAAAATGAAAATAGAATCCTGGCACCATTAAGAGAAGCTGAAACCAGTGGCACAGAGAAGGAAATCCCAAAGTCTATAGGCTTCCGCACATATCTTATTTATACCAGTGCATCTGTATTAGACAAAGCCTATCCAATTTTTTATGACTTAATTGCTTCTCTCTCTTTGCATTTGTAACACCAATCTACCTCTGTCTTTCAACATGCATCCTAGAGAAAGGAAATAGAAAATAAAGCACATTATGATTCAGGAGGATTTCATTGTGCATGGAAGTAAAAGCAGGAATGTATAAATGGAAACATATTGGAAAGCCTTCCCCACTGAAATCTGGCGGGAGGTAAAGCACTTCATTAGGGATTGTAACCTTCTCAGTGAACTGCTTCACACAAAGTGCTACATTTGCGAATAAGGAACAAAATGGACTGTCAAGGAGATGTAAAACCTAGCAGATTGCATCCATTTTGTACAAAATGCTGCTGAAAAACCATACCTCTGCAACTCCAAGACTGAGATTTCATGAGCTGTTGGTGTAGCTTCACCACTGAATCTTCATTTGGGTCTGAAATAAGGCCTCTTTGTAATGACATTGTGTGAAGGGCACAGCTAAATTCCAGAAGGGACATTTTGCTGAACTACTCAAGGAGCTACTGGCGAAATGTAATCCGCCTTCCCTAATTTTAAATGGAGACAGCGGCATATACTAATGTTATAATGATTGTAATTATATGTCAGTTGGCAAAATGCATGAAGATAATGTTAAAGTGGCTTTTTAGAATTCAGGGTCAGACACCTACAAAGTAAAGTCCCTGATCGTCTGCTTGTGATGACTTCCATTACTGTCAATGTCTTAGCATGTAATAAGTATGTTGACCTTCTGAGTTACCAACACATGACTTTCTGAGAACCTTTTAAAACTGATCTCACAATCCAGAATTAAATGTCCTGTTACCATCCCTTCCCCCAAACCAGCGTTCTCCCTACTGGCTGACATTTTTGTTTTTTCTGGGTAAGAAGCAAAACTTTCAGGAATTTAACTGGTTTCCATTATATTGATAAACACTATTCATGGAATTTAATACTCATCCTGCAAAGAAACTATAGATTTAATTTCTTGCAGTGTCCTTGGAGAAGTAAAGAATGGTTCCAAATGTCCTTATTCCCCCATTTGTCCTCCCATCAAAGGAAACATGAGACTTCACATGTATTTTTAGTCCTTAAGTTTTAAGAGACTAGCTCTAATAGCCATTCTTTGGTGTGGGTTGGATCTCCTACCCTGAAGATTGGAGGTATTCTTGTTATTTTAATTTGCAAGATATTCCTGTTATTTTAACAATCTACTTCTGAAGGTTTTTTCCCTCCATTTTTATTAGTGTTTCAGCTGTGTTGACAGTATTAGCTCCTCAAGGTCAAGAAAGATGTTTGATTCTCCCAAAGTGATACAGTGTCTGCAGCATAAATGTGTTGAATTTTGTTTAGGCAACTATCAAAATAGAACTGTTTTTGAAGAAAAGAGATAGCTATATTTTTTAATTGTGTTAAGTTAAAGTGATTCAAATTTTTAATAGCTTGAAATAAATTATTTGAGAAAACTACATAACACTGTTGCTATTTCTAGGTAGTATTTCAATTGGGCCCTATTTTAAGTTGTCTTCCTGTGATTTTTGAAATGTCCTTGAAGGTAAAAATCACCCTGGATACTTGTCAAATGTAACAGATTCTACACAATCAGAATATATAACAGAAAAGTTGGGTAATTTTAGATTTAACACATAGGAGCAACTGTTGAATAGTGCTTAAAGAGAAATACTGAACTGTGCAATAAAAGAAGAAACTGATGTGAAAAAGCATCCAGGAATTCAGGAAGAAATAAAAGTCACCATGCACAGCAGCTGAGACTGCTGCCTGGAGCAGCACCAACCATCGTATCCCTGGGAGTTTTCATTAAAAGGAGAAGTTGACAGAACTTGAAATCCTCCGCAGAACAGGGTTCCAAAGAAGCAGATGGAGTGTCAGCCTGGAAAAACCATGTTGATTGAAGGTTCCTTTCCTTTCTGTATCATTGTGAATCGCCCCTAAAGTCTAAAGTAGGAATAGTTGATGAGATAGCAAGAGAAGGTGCTTGGCAAGGTGAACATTACAGATCCTTCAATAGCTCCTTTCCTGAAAGAACCTAACCATAACACCATCAGGACATCTGTAACACAAGGAAACAGATGTTTGGCAATTGTATAATTTGTCTATTAGAATGCCAACAGCAGTAACAGTCTTAGACATTAAGAGGGCTCACTATTAATAAAAATAATCTGATTCAAACATTTTGCCTTCCAGATTTAATGAACTCTACGCTCTTTTTCCTTTTTTTTTTTCATATCTCTCCTAGTATTTCTCAGTCTCTCACAAGTGAAAACATTCTCTTTAACTTCTTTCCTCTCCTGAGTCTAAGAGAGGCAACATTATATACACTCATTATCTTTGCATATGAGTTCATTTCTGAGCCAATAAACTGCTATCATAGTTGATACACATTAGAGGACTTCATCCTCTTTGCAATGTTAACTGATGCTGATTAATTTAATAAGGCACTGAGAGGAATATGAAGAAGTACAGCACAGTTCTGGTGATGGAGGGGCAGCTCCCATTTTTGCTCAGTGCCTAGTAGATTAGGCAAAGAAATAGACAAGCAGTTACTACAGCATCTGAAAAGTACCACTGATGGGACAGCATCGGAAGTTATAGAACCATAAAAGAGACAACAAACCCAGTTATGGAAAGTGCTTTGTTGGTTATGACTGCATAAAACATAGCAGATTAAAACAATAGAGCTTCTGTGGTTCAGAAATCTATACAATAGCTCCCTGCTCCTTTGTGCAGAATTTCACCCAAAACTGCAAGTAAGGAGTAAGCTAGCTTTGTAATCATTTCAGGGCTCAACTAAGGAGGATTCACACAACTATTTTCAAGAGTTAGTTATCTTGCAGGTTTTTGGTCTAAGATACCCAGAACCTTGCTGAATAATGACTAGGGGCCTATCTCAGCCCTTTCTGTAGGAGTCTTATTACAGATTAATTCACATTTCAGATGATCTCTGTTAAAGCCAGCAAGCTAGAAGCTTGCTCATGAGAGGACTAATGAGATTGTAGTGAGAATTTTTGTGATCTGACAAAACAAATTACAGCTATTCATTCTTGTCCATATTTTATTTATTATCTGTAATAGTAAAGGTATTATTTATCATTGTAATTATTTGAGAGACCTTTGGTTTGCAATACTGTATAGATGATGTAGGGACATAGGTTCACACCTCTTCAAATGTTTGGTAACACACCACACCCACCACCAGCACCCATAATCCATAGATCATTGGGATCTCTCCTCTACTTGTTCCTCACCCCATATCCTCCCTGTCTGGAAACCTCCAATCTGAAGCCATATTTCTAGTGTTTGTTTTGCTTTTGTTTGTCTGTTCTTTGTTTTGTTCCCATATGTTTCATATATAAATGAAAGGACTCAGTATTTTTCTTTCCCCTTGTGACTTATTTCACTTATTCCTTTCCCCTTGTGACTTATTCACCTCCAACCATGCTGTCACAAATGGCAAGATGGTACATATTTTGTAGGTTAGGAGTATTTCATTGTGTGTGTGTATGCACATAAAAGTTAAATCAGTAGATTGAAGAGTTAGAGTTAGATATAAAACTTGAAATAGAAAATATATATAAAAAAAATAAGTGAAACTTTTCCCAACATTGGTCACAGGGACATCTTTAGGGACTTGATTCCAATGACAAGGGAAACAGAAACAAAATAAACACAAGGTAATACAACCCTGTGTTTAAATATTGGGAAAACTATTAGAATTAAATTATAAACTTATGAGGCTTGGGGGTACAATTTGGAAAAGTTCTTTTACCCACTGCATGTCAAAACTCATTAGTATATTATGAAATCAGTTAAGTGAATTGAGAGTGGGCTGCACAAGATAGAGATTCTAAAGTAAATTGTTCAGCATAAAAAAAAAATAGAACAAGGATATAAAGTCTTACCTAGAAATTAAAAGTCATACAGAAGAAACCTTGCCTAAAGCAAAAGAGGAAAATTGACCTAAGGCAAGAGAAGAAATTTAGAATTCAGTTCTATTGTTTTTGCAATATTTAAAATTCCCACAAGTCTCCATATATTTAACTAGAATTTTCTATACACAGTAATTCATGTTAGTGGTGCATGGAGAAAATTAAGGAAAAATGTGTGTGGTGTGAGTGGTGCTAAGAGAAGTCAGCATCACAAAAGTCAAGAGCAGGAACTAGTATCTGGGCAAGGAGCCTCTTGCTGAAGAGGCTGCTCAGATCAAACCCCAGACCTAAGCAGGGCTTCTGTTTCCTAAGCATAAGATCAGAAGCTGCACCCAGTGGGGAGCACTTTACTGAGTTCTACACAGCGTGGGATGGCACTATGTCACTGTATCCTTTCAAAGTGATGATAGATTAAAAGTGGGACTTAAAGTCTAAGATCAAAGTAAAAGTGAGCATAATCTGGCACAAAATGCCAGCACACTGAGGAAAGGGTGTGTGCTACCTGTCTGACAGGCTGAGAATAGGCTGTCATTAAGCTGGAGTTCACCACCGACCCTCTTGGGCCTGAGAAGAATTTTGTATCTTAATAAAATCATTTCTATATATGCTCATCACATCAGTCTTACATTTGTATCAGAAAATTGATTCAGACCACCATTTCAAAAATAATCTCCAGGTTTTACCAACACTGATGACTGCAATTCTAGATTCTGAACCTATTTATATGTAGTTACCTTTAATCTGAAATCTTTGTAGTCACTTTTTTTTTAAAACCATAACCACCTTCTCTCTCTCTCTCTCTCTCTCTCTCTCTATATATATATATATATATATATATAATATAATATATATATAATATATAATATAATATATATAATATAATATATATATTTAATATATATATATATTTATTTATTTATTTATCATACAAGAACTGGGTTACATGCCAGAAGTGTGGGGGTGGTTAGAGGATTCACCAGCGACAGAGTGGGGATCAGAATAGATGGGTTGACTGAAACACTGCTGAGGCAAGTAGTAGGCGAGACAGGAGAGGTCCGCCACACCATGGGAGTTAGCTCCCTAGCCAGGAATCAAACTGGTGCTACAGTGGCTGAAGAGAGCTTCATAATGCAGAGTCTTAACTGCTTGTGCCACCAGGGAGGCCCCTTTAATATATATTTTTGATTTTATGGAAATTCAATTACATGTCACTCTGTAACCATCCCAAGCCAGGTAAGTCATCATCAGTCACACAGCTTGCAGGAGAATCATGGAGCTCTTGGCATCATCCCCACAGGTTAGGGGAAACGAGCCAGCAGGGTGACTGCAACTTGGGTCCCCCTGCAACCCCCCCGCATGCTTTTCCTCTTGTAGCCATACTCTGTGGCTCTCCAATGTTCTCCACCACATGATCCTATGCCACATCCATCCTCAGTGAAGCTGTTCCTGTATAGTCAGTCTCTCAGCTGAGGTGTGCCCACTTTAAGGTGCCCACACCATACTCCAGGTGTCCACCATCAAGCATGCGTACCCCAGGCCATCTCCCAAGAGCCTTCAGCATTCAAGGTCGCAGGTGATAGCCATAGAGGCCAGTGGTGCAAAACCTGAGCAATCTTCATTTACCCTAGAATATTCTCTTGAAAATCATAAGTGATTCTTTTTTAAATGCCCTTTATATATTTAAACTGTTCCATGGATATTTTAGAAAAGCTTTATTTAATATTTCAAAAATATGATTCATAACTCTAATGTACTTTATTCTACTTCTCATAATTATTTTTTGTGGTTCAGTTCTTAATAAGTGTTCTTTTATAGAGACTTGAATTTTTAGATTTTTTTATTATGAAAAATTAATTCTGTTAAAATCAGAACTTGGGAATATTAGCTCTTGCCTCGTGGCTGAAGCAATAATTGGTGAAACGAGCTCAGACATTGTGTGGCTTCAAGATACTAAAGGAATCTGGTAGACGATGAGTGTCTAATGAAATCAGAATTGGCTGTGTTTCTGGATCTTTATCCTGCTGAGGGAATGTAGTTAGTTGTTCTATACAACAGGGACATAAAAGAATCTCATATACAAATGAAATTTCGAATAATGTTTTTTGGATTAGCAGTTAAGCAAGCATAAACATTTATCAAATTGTAAGGGGGAAAAAAAGACCAAAAAACAAATGAAAAATAATACTAATTTCAGTACAAGGATAGCAACAGTGAATATAGAAGTACTTGAACTTACCATAAAGGGAAGGATAAGAGAAACAATGAATTAAATTTACTACTTAGGACATGTAAATGTGCAGTAAGTTTTCTTTGGAAGACTTACAATTAGATACAGATTATAAGACCCAGTCAACAATCACACCAGGCTAGCATCTGGGAACTGAGACCAATAATCATAACACAGTTGTATTAGTTTCTATTGCTATGTGTTTGTGTATCCCAAACTGAAATGTTTTTTACAACAACCATCTATTCTCTCACAGCTTCTTTAGGTCAGAAGTTCAGGTAAAATGAGCTAAATCTTTTTTCTGCTCAGATATCCCCAGGCTGACATCAGGTGGTAGCTAGGATTCTGTCCCTTTTGGTGGATAGGATTCTCTTCCAAGCTCAAGTAGTTATTGGCAGAATTCAGTTAATTGCTCCTATAGATCAGACGCTCCCTTTTTCTGTCCAGCTGTCAGCTAGGAAAACTCTCAGCACCTACAATCATACCTCAGATCCTAGCCTTGTGGCCCCCTTCATAGGCACTTCGCAATGTGGTTATTTCCTTTCTTTTAGATCAACAAGAGAGTGCCTCTAAAAACTCACCCTTTAGGTCATCCAGACCAAGTTAATCTCCTTCAAAGATAACTGTGTGCGAATATTCCTTTACCTTTGTCATAGATAAGTACCTTAATCATAAGAGCAGTGTTTCTTTTTCTTTTTCTTTTAAGATTTATGTATTTATGCATACAGAACTGGGGTAAAGGCCAGAGATGTGGCCGGTGAGCAGATTCGCCAGAGACAGAATTGGGAGCAGAACAGGCAGATGAACTGAAACATACTGCTGAGGGGAGCAGTGGGCATGGTAGGAGAGGTCTGCTGTGCCATGTGGGTCACCTCCCTGACCAGGGATAGAACTTGAGGTGAAGAGGCTGTGGCTAGTTTCCTAGTGCTTTGCTTTAACCTGTTGTGCCAACAGAGAGGCCCCATAGAGCAATATTTCATCATATCAATGAGTACTGTCCACACTCAAAGGAATGGGATAAAATAAAATGTATGGATTAGGAAGCAGGAATATTGGGAACCTATTAGAATTCTGCTTACGACAGCCTGCTCTCTGATCCCCATAAGTATGATTAACACACTTCCTACCTGCAAAATACCTTTAAGAACCCTCCATCCCCTAGCAAAATCCCTGTGTCTCAACCTATCACATTTATAGGTACAAATCAAATCTCAGAATCTAAAGTTAAATCTCATCTCATCATCAACCTAAAGTTCCAAAACCAAATCTAAATATTAGCAGTTCAAAGTCCAAAATTGCCTCATTATCTAAATCAGAAGTGGTTGAGTAGGCTCCTTGGTGTGCAATTTCTCCATCTGTTTGCTTTCACCTGCTTCCATTCACAGGCCCTCTATCAACATGGAAATTTGTTTCATCTTCAAAGTTTACCCGCCTCCCCCCACCTTCATTGAAGTGCTTTTGACAAATAAATGGTATATATTTAAAATGTACATACTTTAAAACTATTAGCACAACCAAGTTAATTAACACATCTATCATCTCACACAGTTACCTTTTTTGTGCTAGTATGTTAAGAACATTTAAGATTTACTCTCAGCAAATTTCAAGTATATAATATGGCATTATTAACTATAGTCTCCATGCTATCATAGATTCCCAGAATTTATTCACTTACAACTCAGTATTTACCTTTTGGCCAGTATCTACTTATTTATTCTCCTTACCCCCGGAACCTGTAATTCTACTCTGTTTCTATGTGTTTGGGTATTTGTTTGTTTTGTGTTTTCTCTTCTAAATTATACATATAAGTGAGATCATCCATCATTTGTCTTTGACTTGTTTCACTTAGTGTAACGTCGTTCAGTTTTATGAATGTTGTCACAAAAATGTGTTATTTCTCTCCTTTTATGGCAGAATATTTAATTATATACATATAAGGTACTCCATTACATATAGTATATATTTACTATATATTACATTTACTTAATAGATTGGAGACAGAATCATTCCTCTCCTACCTAAGTGTATGTCATAACCCCAGGGGAGATTTTATGGACACAAACTATCTTTTAGGTTGTGAGTTTAAGGCCAACAAAGATGATCCCTTTAAGGTAGATAATGATGGAAATAAGTGGCAGTGCTCATTACAGTTCTTTCACACTGTAATGGCAGCACTGATTATTTGAACAGACTATATGGGTGGTAAATCCTAAATGGTTATTATTGGTTCTTTAAGGGAAACAAATTTGCTAACTTCAATTCTATTCCAGAGGAAGGGGCCATGAAATGTTTAAAGCTATCCTCCTTTGATCCCCCCCCTTTTTTTTTAAAGATTTGTTTATTTATGCATACAGAACCGGGGTACAGACCAGAGTGCAGGAGCTGTGAGAGGATTCACCAGAGACAGAGTGGGGAGTAGAACAGGTAGATTGACAAGGTACACTGCTGAGGGGGGCAGCGGGTGGGCCAGGAGAGGTCTGCCACACCATGTGGGTCACCTCTGGGGCCGGGATTGAACTCCCACTAAAGTGACTATGGCCAGCTTGCAGTGCCAGGTCCTAACCCATTGTGCCACAGGGAGGGCCCTGTTTGATCCCTTTTTAATTCATGTTTGGCCAGTCATTTGTTTGATGACATAAACTTACTTCAATAACTTGCCATTTAAGGTTCCTGTTTGAGCTAACAGCATCCACTTTCATTGTTTGTCACCAAAAGAACATTAACTAATAGAATTATCTAATGGCTTAGTCCAAGAAATCCATTAGCTTTGCATAATTATAGAGCTAGGTTGACCATTTCAAGTAATTTTATCAGTAAATTAGTGAAAACAAAACAAAAACGAGAAAAATACTTTTTAAAATACCCAATATAGTGAAAAAATGCTTCAATTGATTTTAAATGGATAGCTAAGAGTATTCCTGGGGTTTATTTATATTATATGAATAGGTTACTATGAAATTATTATTGCTATTAGAAAAAAAAAAAGTTACTTTGGGATCAGGGTACAAATGGAAAACTCATGATTCCTCTGCAAATTCTCTCAGGACACATGGGATTGTCAATAGCAATAGTTGTGCTACATGAAAGCAAACTGCCTTTTCAGCTCTGCTTGATGTTGAACATGGACCTTTGTGGCCCTGAGATAATCCTACTTGACATTTTTTCTTATATTTTCTCTTTAATTCTGACATCACCTTTCTGCAGCTCACTGATGGTTATATTTGCCTTGCTACATACCCTCCGTGATGGGCATATACCTGCCAGTACAGACCCCAGTTCCTTTTTTCTCTTGTTCCCTGCTTCTTGCTCTCCTCAGGAAGTCATTATTCCTCTTTTTTTTTTTTAAATTTATGCACACAAGAACTGGCGTGTAGGCCAGAGGTGCAAAGATTGAGAGGATTCACCAGAGACAGAGAGGGAGCAGAACAGGTGGAACGGACCTACTGAAATACACTGCTAGGCAAGCAAGGGTGAGACAGGAGAGGTCTGCTGTGCTGTGTGGTCACCTCCTTGGCTGGGGAGCGAACTCAGGCTACAGTGGCTGCAGATAGCTTGATGTGCTGAGACTTTAACCCTGCTCCACCAGGAGTCTCTCATTATGCCTCTAGCTTAGTTTGTACAAGTGTAATTCAGGGCAACATGTTTTCACTCATCACTTTTTCTCATGACATCTGTTAACAGAATTTTATGCATCTGATGGTTTCTTTTCTCCTAGCAAATCAACCTCTTCTTAATCTTCTCAATCCAAATAGCCTGAACTATGCAATGACCCATATAATAATACTGGAGATCCCCGCCCCCACTCCAACAGAACTGCCTTTCCAGTTCCAAAACTTGTTTCAAATATGTCTTTACCTCTCCCTTTTCCCTTCTTCTCTTTCTCCTTTCTTCCTTCTGCTTCTTTTGTTTTTTTAATTATTTTACTAAATCAGGCAGGTCAATACATTATTATCATATAAATGCTTATTGTCAGTCCTCCTTCTCCTCTCCTGACCCACCTGCTGCTCCCCTCAGCAGTGTATTTCAAGTCAGTCTGCCTATTCTGCTCCCCACTCTGTCTCTGGTGAATCCTCTCACACCTACCTCCTTGCACCTCTGAGTGTACCCCAACTTTTATATACATAAGTAAACAAATTTTTAAAAATATTTGTTAGCATCTTCTTTCATATATTCAAGAGTCAAAAGCATTAATATGAAATGCACCAAGATATATATACAACTAAGTAGTAAAAAAAAAGAGAGAGAGATAACAGAACAGGCTAGAAAATAATGATAATGATAATGATGAACAGCTATATGCCAGAGACATTTTGTGGGGGTGGAGTGGGGAATGGGATCAAAAAAAGTGAGGGGAGGGAAATGCGCTGGACTATGGTGCTGGCACATGGGTGATTTGGTGATGGGAAACCTAAGGGGATTGCAACTGAGATGGAAAAATGCAGAAAAATATGTAAAAATAAACTAATATAATAAAAAATAGAAAGGAAAAGAGAGAGAATTAAACTATGACTTGCCATTGATTGTAAAACATTTCAATTTCAGAGATGTTAAATTTTTTTAAATGTGCATTTTGCAATTGGTGGAATATGTATATGCTTGGCACTGAGGCTCACTGGAGAGAGAGAAATATTTGAGATTATTGTCACTTCTTTTGAAAATCTTGTGTACCTTTATGCTGATGAGCACGGAGTTCTCCACAAGTGGGAGAAATGCTGGAAATTGAAGAGTTGTTTCTTACCGACCTCTGTTTGCATTATATGTGAGTTTTATAAGCAGTTTTTGATCAAGTTCTCCAAACTATTCAGAATAATTTTGAACTGTGTTTGTTAAGTACAATAGACATAAGTCACATTTGTATAACATTGTTATTTACAAAGAATGATGTGACTTCATATGGAAGGAAACATTGATATTCATTTAGCAAATACAATTAGGAAAGTTAATATTCTACTGTAAATTTTAAAACTATTCTAGTTCCATGTAATATAGCAGTGAGGAATTTGACTCGTCTAATTTATTTAAGGATAATATATGGAAAACTGTATATTGGAGTTAGCAGATTATAAGGTTTGTCATTTTAGAACTAGTGGCATAGAATTTGGTTTAGAAAAGAAGGACATGATTTCACATGCTAGAAGAAATCTTCAACATACATTGTGCCCTACACTAACACCAACTATAACTCTTGTTGGAAAGACTATTAATATAGATGTAATGATTAACTTCTATTTATGAGTAAAAAAAAGAATTAGAAATTCCTATTCTACCTCTCTCCTTACTTTCACAGACACATACACAGAAAATAAACTATGTCTTTATATTGTGCAATTCTGTTGAAATTGGATTGGTCACAGACTGGTTGTGTTTATATTAATCCTTTTCTTGGTACTGATAAGTACACGAATCCTTTTTGACTTCTGCTATTTGTGACAATCCTGGGCTAAAGTGGAAAATTTTCTGAGAAGGAAAAAAATGGATCCCCATGAGTGAAGTCATGAAATCAAAGGAGGAGATTAGCACAGGCTGAGATATCCTTTAAAGAGTCTCCTTCATTTCCCTGAGTCCAAGGTGAAACTAAGAATTTTAAAACTGGTTTAGAACAAGAAATTACTATGGAACAAAAATAAACTAAATAATATGGATTTTTGTTCCATGTGAGCAAGTCATAACTAAGAAGCATTTAAATCAATTTATCATTTAGATCTGAATATAGAGTATCTCAAACTAAAGCTAGGATTTCTTTTACACATATTCCTTACAATCTATTTTGTTTTCTCACTGTTATCCAGGGCATGTAAGTAGAGTCAAAAGCAGGATTCATTTGTTTTCTTTATTTGCTTATAAATAATCATTGAGCAAAAAGTTTTTACTCTTCAATCAGATGTTATCAAAAGTGAGTGTCTCTGATGAGACTGTTGTTATAATTGATTAAAGAATCTCCTTCATTTCCCTAAGTTCAACTTGAAATTAAGAATTTTAAAAGTGATATAGACCAAGAAGTTACTATGGAACAAAAATAAACTTAATAGTATGGCTTACTATTATGTAGTAGTAATAATAATATTATTAATGAAATTCATCAAATAAGTATTTATCAAAATATGATGTTTAAAAACTGTAGGAACTTTAACTGGAATGTGGGATTTAATGGAGTGTGGGCTTTCCCCAAAAATATGCTGTTACATTTAATTAGATTTAAACTATGAGAGTGGTTTTTATTAAATATTATTAAAATGCAAATTTTTTTCACTATAGGACATTACATGAAGCAATGGATATTATTTTTTGGTCTTTGATGGTAAATTTTACTTAATGCTTTTACTTTTTCTTGCTGCTAGTTTATTTAGGTCAATAGATCTGTGAGCCTTTTCCTGAGTCTGTATTAACTCTGAGAAAACAAATACAGTTGCCTGTCAGCTGGAAACCAATTCTCAGGGAAAACTAAAAAAATATTAACCAACAATATTTAAGGAGATAATATATATACATAATTTATTTTATTTATCATTCAGCATAGTTTTCCTTATTGGGGAATATCATATGGCATATATTATATATAGGTATACATGTAATCTAAGACTGCCAGTTTCACTTCACTGTCTTGTATATAGAACAATCACATTCAATGCCCCTAAAAGTAGTTTCAGAAAACTTATAAAGGTAGTTGTACAGAAATTTTATATATATGCAAAAAAAATCTATGTAACTTGTTTCTGGATGAGGGTGCTTGAAAGACATTTTTAAGACCCAAATTCAATGCAGACATTTAAAAAATATCCTCAATCCTTGATGATCAGGTCTAGAAAGAAATATATTGTTCATCCCCTGAGATTGTTTTTGGCTCTGCTGAAATAATTTTTAAACATTTCTAATTCTGTTTATAATATTAGTATAGTATTATTTATTTATTTATGCATACAGAACTGGGGTACAAGCCAGAGGTGCAGGGGCAGTGAGAGGCTTCACCAGAGACAGAGTGGGGAGCAGAACAGGCAGATTAATGAAGTACACTGCTGAGGGGAGCAGCAGGTTGGTCAGGAGAGGTCTGCCATGCCACATGGTCACCTCCGGGGCTGGGGATCAAACTCACACTGAAGGGACTGGGGCTAGCTTACAATGCTGTGTCCTAACCCATTGCACCACCAGGGAGGGCCTACATTATGATAAGCCATCTCAAAGAGTCAGTATAAATAACAAAATGAACTGTATTACTCAGTTCAATACTTTTATAATATTGCTACTAAAGTAGTTTCATAAGCAGAGTAAATGCCTGCTCTGACAATTCAAAGGTGTAGTTTAAAGCTTCTCAATGAATAATGGATACCTGGAACACTGCGCTTTATTTTAGAAAATGCAGATGAAATTTGCATTTTACTCCAAGGCATATTAGATAATTTTTAATATATAATCGATGTTCTGGTTGTTTTTATGTTCTCAAGAAGAATAGGTCACTGTACACAATTGTACATAGTCATTTATTTGCATCAAGTCCTCCTATGATGCCAATAAAAAACTGTAATAGTACTATAGTCTGAGACTGTCTTAGGCACTCTGTCATAGAGTCATAGAGAAAAGTAATTTTAGTCATGAAAAAAGTCTAGATCTAAAAGTCCAGATGCTTTGTTAACGCTTTCCAAGTTCTACTATGATAGGTAAAAACAAATTGAGTCTTGTATAACATGCACTTTAATAACACCTGAAGCCACACTGCATTCAGTATATAATATGGATAAAGACAGGAAGGGAATCTGAAACTGTCCTTGCAAACAATTTGGCTCTGCATCTATTTTGTAAATTATAGTCTCTGCAACTGTATCACCAAATATAGTGAGAACAATTCAAAAAGAGCCCTCTTGGGCCCTCCCTAGTGGCTTGGCATGTTGGAACACTGCACTGCGAAGCCAAGCCAAGCTGTGGCTTCTTCAATGCGAGTTCTATCCCCTTCCTGGAGGTGATCCACATGGTGAAGTAGAACTCTCCTGTCTCGCCTGCTGCTCCCCTCAGCAGTGTACTTCATTAATCTGCCTGTCCTGCTCCCCACTCTGTTTCTGGTGAATCATCTTGCTTCCCATGCGCCTCTGGTCTGTACCTCATTTCTGTATGCATAAATAAATAAAGGCTTAAAAAAAAAAACAGTCTTCTTGAGGATGAGTCATGAGTATCATTTTTATACATTGGACATGCAGACTGAGCCACCATATTATACCATTGGCAAAAAACACTGAGATGGTAATGCTACTTACTTTCTGTCCGAAGATAATGATTCAAGTATCTCTATATCCATCCACTGTTGGCATATGAGAATGTTTGCTAATTTTGTAGTAACCGCTATCCCATCATTTTCTAAAGGGTAGAATGAATAGGTATAGAAAAATATTGAAACAAATTTAACATTAAATCAAACTATGTATGCAACTTCAATTTGTAATAATATGGCAGACTAAACATTTTGAACAAATGTTCCATTATACCACGCCTAGGTGTTGGATCACGAAAAACAAGCTTCTAAATGCATTGCCAAAATATTTCCTCAACAAGTTTCCATATTTTTAATTATTTGCAACTTGAAATCAGATTACACATATGGACTTAATACTATATCACAAGTCAGTAAAGCATTATTTTTCAGTACTTTTTCTCTCTGTTCTTCAGACTGTGTACTTTAGTTTGATACCCCTTCAAGCTTAGTAAATGTTTCTTTTGCTCTTTTTGCTACTGTTCAGAACAGTCAATGGAATTTTAAATTCATAACTTGAACTTTTCTCATCTATTCTTGTTTTGTTTTGTTCTGTTATTTTTATCTCTATTTCTTCATTTTTGAAATTCTGCATTGTTCACTCATTAGGATCATCCCATCCCATAAATTCTTGAAGATGTTATAATAGTTTATTTAAATTCAGTGTCTCCTAATTTAAACATCTAGGTAAAAGTCTTGGACTGCTTTATTAACTGCTTTTATCCTTGGTGATGAGACACATTTTTCTGCTTCACCATATTATCTAGTGAATTTTTATTTTATGCCGATCATTTGAGTGATACATTGTAAAGTTTCTGGATTATGTCTTCTTGCTCTGAAGGGAATTAAAACCTGTTCTGACTGGTGGCTAAATACCAAAGGGTATTAAAACCTGTTCTGACTGGTGGCTAAATACCAAAGGGTATTCAAATCTGTTCTGACTGGTGGTCCTCTTGTATTTAATTCTTCATTAGACCAAGTGTACAATGACTTGAACCTCAGCCTTAGAGAATAGCCATTGTCTAGGATATGCTCCCACAAGTAGTGTACCTTTATCTGAGGGGTTAATCTGCACACACCTGTTATATGCAGACTCTCCCCATTTGCTAGGCCAGAACTCCAGTAGCACCTAGTGAGGTATTACCTGTTACCACAAGTTCTAAAGTAGATGACATCAGCAGATGCTGTCTGCACTTGAAAAACACAGCCTTCAATAATTATGGTAAATTCCATACAAATTTGCTATACCAGCATGCTCTGCTCAATTTTGTTTTCTCTGAAATCCTATAATTTTACTGGAAAAATTTGTAATGTATAGCTAAGCAGAGTGGGTGCTCCTTAACTCAGCTCAGAAAAGCATTCCCATATAGGAGGTTAAGATGATGCACATGGGGCTCACCTCGTTTTTCTTCTTGAAAGAATCAGTCCTAAACTGCCTGTGGGCCATGTATAAAAGCAGGTATTTCAAATATTTTGTTGATTACTAAAATTGTTTCCTCACTCCCCACTCCCAGAAAAACAAATCTGGTACCAACTACTCTGTCATGACTGGAAGCAGGACGTTTCTTTTCTTTCTTTTTTTTTTTAACCTAAAATTAAATATTGGTTATGTCAAGTGATATTCTGTATATCTTTGCTCAGCAAATATCTCAGAATCATCATGATGTTCCAGCAAATAACCTCCATCCATAGTCACATAGAAATGTTTTGTTTAAAGTGGCTAAACATTCTCATGATTATTGTTTTGTTTTTCAGCAATATATATTTAATCTGACTCCTATAAAAAGAGCCTAAATCCAGCTGAGATGAAAAAAATGTACAAAATGAAGAATAATGTAAAAATATATACATATATAATTTTTAAAAAGAGCCTGCGTATAGAATCATAGCTTCATTGTTTACATCTGGAGACCTAACAGACCTGTGAGTTCAGTTCATCACAAATGAAATATCTCCTATAATAGAAATTAAGGAACTATGTTTTGCAAGTTTCAGTTGCACCTTGTCAAAAAGTCTTTGCTGCCTCAGGCAGTGAAAAATGTAAATAGTTGGAAAAAGTCAATTAGTTTTCAGTAAGATTGTGAAGTCAAATTGGATCTAAATAGCTTCTCATATGAAAATGATCAATCTAAGGTGATGTTTCAGTAAGATTGTGAAGTCAAATTGGATCTAAATAGCTTCTCATATGAAAATGATCAATCTAAGGTGATGTTTACAAGATCCCTTTAAAGTGCCTCCAGATCACTTATTTCTAAGAAATTCATTCATTTTGGGGTGTGTGAAGAATTGTATTGGTTTGAATAAAGTAAATCCACATAAGACACAAATATAGACAAGTTGTTGACATTCAAAGACATTTATAAGATTTTAAATGATTATTTTTGATGATAAACAAAACTGAACCTTTTCAGAGGCTCATTATTTCCTTTTACATTTAATACCCACTCTGCATCAGCAATTGTTATAAGTAGACATTTCATGTCTTCAGAAATAAACTGCACTAAATCGAGTTCAGGTAACATGCTGGTTATTGGAAACATGTCATCTATTTATTTATGCTAGTTTATGAAAACAAATAGATTTAAATCCAGGTGTATCTGTCAGGGCTTAATCCCAGAGTCGGTAGTAGACATCATTTTAATAAATGTAAAGAAATAACTTAAACAGTGTGGGAACTGGCAGGGTAAGCCTGAAGCCCAATTTACAGGCTCCATCTTCCAAATACTGGGTGAAAATGCCTGCTATAGGCAGACTTGCTTCTTTTTCAGGGCAGCCTCCTCTCTGCCCTTAATGTTTCTCAGCTGACTGAGTAATCACAATTATCTAGAATAATCTCACTAATAGAAGTCAGCTGACTACAGACTTTAATTATATCTATGAAATACCTTTATAGTAATACCTAGGAAAGTTTTTATTAAAAACTGGGACTGTAACCGCTGTGGTTTAATTCGTTCCCTCCAAATTCTTTCTCTCCAAAATTTGTTCCCTCCAAAAGGTGAAAATCTCCATGGTGACACTGTAAGGGGGTGGGGCTTTTGAGAGACGATTGGGTCACGTGGCAGAATTCTACTGCGCAGGACTTGTGCACCTATAAAAGCAGCCTGAGAAGCGCTCCTTTCCTTCTGGCTTGCTACGTTATGGAGAGAAGTCTGAGTCCTAGACAGGGCCGTTGCCTGACTGAGCTGCCATCCTGATCTCAGAGTTCCAGACTAAAACTGTGAGACATTTCTGATGCTTGTAAACTGCTCACTCGGTGATATTTTGTTATAGCCGCCCAAACAGATTACGAAGCCCGGGAGTTCTGGCCTCCCTTCATGATAGCCTGCTGTTTAATTCTGAGACATGTCTAGGCAGCCTCACCCTATGTACGCCTTCCTCACACTAAATCTTTTAGTGTATATGCCACTGATTCTGTTTCTTTTGCTGTACCTTGATTTAAACAGATTTTAGTACCAAAAACTGGGAAGCTGCTATAACAACACCTGAAAATGTTTAAGTGATTTTGGAATTGGGCAATTGGCAGAGGCTGAGGGGTTTTAAGGAGCAGAGCAGAAAAAGCCTCGAGTGCCTTGAACAATTTGTAAAAGAAATATGGATGTAAAAGATTGCTGTCAAAGGCTTAGAAGTAAATAAGGAATATGCTACTGGAAAAAAAAGTGTATGTTACAGTGACAGAAGGCTTAGTTGAGCTGTATGCTGCAGATGTGTGGAAATCACAACTTGTAAGCCATGAATATAAATATTTAGTTAAGGAGATTGCCAACTAAAGCATTAATGGAGTGACCTGGATGTCTTCTGGGTGCTAATAGTAAAATTCAAGAGGAAAGATAACAATGGAGGGAAAGACAAAAGGGAACTTAGCAAAAAGGAACTAGGTCATGATTTGGGGCATTTTCAGCCTACCCAGGTGGCATAAAATGCTGTAATTATGAAAATAACTGGCAGAAAAGTGGCCTTTTAAGAGAAAGCCAAGAGTGTGACTGGACAACCTTTCACTTGTGCTTTGGAAGGATAAAATAGAGTATTCAGTTCACACTGAGAACTCTATAAAGATTATAAATGTAACTCTTTATGATTGTTACTTTTATTAAACACTAACAAATACAAAAATTCCTATTTTTTTTCTTGTGACTACAGCAAAAATATGTGCATATGCATTAGCTTTATTTGTGCTAGACATCATTCTCCTCCTCCCCCCCACCCCGCCCTTTTCTGTTTTTAAATTGAGGTGAATGGGTTAGCAACACTGTGGATCATCACTCCCTTTGGGTGTATGTTCTCACATCACATCCATCACCAAGGTACCTCCAATCCTTCACCATAGTGCATTGTGTCTGCTCCCCCACTTTGCTTTCCTTCTCTCCCTCCTGCTCTTGTAACCTCATTTTTGCAGTCAGATTTCTAGAGTTTGTTTGTTTTTTTTTTAAATCAAACCCTGCCCTTCGTTTCTCTGTATTCCACATATAAATGATGCCATCCAGTAACTTTCTCCCTCCCTCTTATTTTCTTATCTCTTGGATACCTTCATTCACTTTACCTACTCAGATTTACAGAAATAAGGTTGCAGCTATCCATACATGATTTATGGCGGAGGCTGTTGTCAAAATGAAATAAATCCCAAGACCTACACAGGGAACAGTATTCTTGAGAAGTGATACCAGAAGAAACAGTCATCTTAGACTGAGGAGATAGAGAACAGTTGAGCAAAGGGCAGAGCACGATGTGATGGCAGCCACGGAGGTCAGAGTGATATGTAATCCTAAGACAAAGAATGTAGGCAGTGGCTAGAATCTGAAAAAAGACAAGGACACATATCCCCTTCCAGCTTTAAAACAAACCAAATGACACACACACACACACACACACACACACACACACACACACATATATATAATTTGAGTTGCGTTTATTTTACATCAGATGTCCCTATAGAATTTACATCACCAATTCACCTGTGCACCATCACCTCAGTCCCTTGTGATCTTCCCACCTTCGTTTTGTATCTCCTCCTTACCCCTACCCCTGCAAAATGCCTCTCAGTTATAGCTGGTTATTTTGTTTACTTTTGTATTGATTTTTTCTTTTTTTATAGATTTTATTTTTCCCTGATCCTTTATTTGGTTTCCCTATATTTGTCCTATAAGTGAAACCATCTGATATTTTTCTTTCTCCTTCTGGCTTATTCCATCCATGTTGCCATGAATGGCATTAGCTTACCTGTTTTATTGCTGAGTAGTATTCCACTGTGTATAGATACCACATTTTCTTGATCCAGTCGTCTATTTTTAGGCACTTGGGTTGTTTTCAAAATTTACCTATTATAAATAGTGCTGCAGTGAACATGGGGTACATGTATCCTTTTGAATTGCTGGTTTTGTGTCTTTCAGGTAGATCCCTGGGAGTGGAATTGCTAGGACAAATGGCAGCTCTATTTTTAGTAATAATGAGGAACCGCCATACAATTTCCATAGTGGTTGGATTAGTGTGCATTCCCACCAGCAATGTAGAATTCCTTTTCTGCCACATTCTTGCCAGTACTTGTTGCTGTTAGTTTTTTTTAATGTGTGCCATTCTTACTGGTGTAAGGTGGTATCTCATTGTAGTTTTGATTTGCATTTCCCTCATTATGAGGGGTGCTGAGCATTTTTTCATATGTGACACTTATTTTTAATCCTTTAAACATTTTGAATTTGTGACCTTCATAAGTGTAAGGCAATAACTTTTTTTATAAGTTCTATATCTTTTTTTTTAATTTATTACAGAATTGGAGTACAGGCCAGAGATGCGGAGCGTGAGAGGATTCACTATAGACAGAGCAGGGAGCAGAACAGGCAGATCGAGGAAGCACACCACTGAGGGGAGGAGTGGGCGGGCTAGGAGAGGTCTGCCTCGCCATGTGGATCTCCTTCAGGGCAGGTGGGAATTGAACTCATGCGGAAGTGACCTCAGCTTCCCAGTGCTGTGCCCCAACCCACTGTGCCACCAGGGAGGGCCTGGCAATAACTATTTTAAGTAGCTGTTGGTGGCAATTTGTTAAGAAAAAGGAAATATATAAATCAGGAAATTTATGTGTTTATGTGTATATATGTTCACACACACACACACATATATACACACACACACACATATGCACACATACCCACATACATCTATATGAAGAATCTTTCACTTGTTATTCTTGTAGGTATTCTTTATGTCTGTTGAGATGATCATGTTGTTGATGTATTACATAAATTTATTTTCCAGATATATTGTTATTTCAGATACTTTTCTTCAAACTTGAATTCCTGGAATAAATACCACTCATTTAATCTTTTGCATGTAGCAGGATTCACTTCTCTAGTATGTAAGGATTTGTGTCCATATTGGTTTTTAGTTATTGTCTCCTAAGATGCTTTTCTGTCTGGCTTTGGTATCAGGGTAACATCCAAAGATTAAGTTGTGAGGTATTATCTCTTCTAATTTCTGGGAAAATTTTTGGAAAAAATTGCATAAATTTTTCCACAGATGTCTGATAGCTTAAAGGAGGTGAAGCCTTCAGGGTGGGCTTTTCTTGTGAGTAGTTGTTGCTATATACTTATTACTAGTTCATTCCCTTTACTTCTACAAGTTTATTTAGATTGTTTATTTTTTGAATTTTGATTATTAATCACTTTATGAGAAAGTATTCCAAGCATGTTGCCTACCTAACTGGCATGCCTTTTTTTTTTTTTTTACAGTATTTGTTTCTTATATTTTATTTCTGTATGGTCAGTAGTAATGTTCCCTCTTTCATTTCTGATTTCAGTTATGTGATAGAAAATATAAGAATTTTGTCATTTTCAGCCTACTACTGTGATACAAACCTTGTTGACCTCTGTTTAAGAAAGAGTTGACTCATTCCTGACTTAATGAATCAGCTACAAAATGTTTCTTTTTCATTATGGAATTATTTTTTTTGAAGAGTAAATGAGGGCAATGGAGGAACTTATTTTCTACTTTATTCAAAAATTGCCACAAAGCTCAAGTGGTTTATATGATTGGAAAAAGAAAAATCTCACTAAATTTAATTAGACTCACTCCCATACTTTCTCATTTTCTCTTAATACAAGTATTTGTCTTACTAAAGTGCTTAATAGAAATATAAATGTCATTAAGGAAATGAAACCATAGCCAAATAGATAATGGAGAAATGCATCTCCGGACTAGAAAATGAGCTCTGGGTCAGGAAAGCAAGAAATTTATTTTTCAATAACATGTTATTTTGAGCCTTTTCATGAATAGTTGGCTCAGATCCTCAATAGGCAAGCCCGGCATGTGGTTATAGAATGCTGTGATTGTTTCAGAAATGGATGTTCAGAGCCTTACACCTAGGTCAGCTTTTAGTGTGACAGCATGTGTAACTTTGTAGATCAGGTTTCCAGTGAAATGGTCATAAATTTTAACAAAAGAAAAAGTTTCTAGAAATAGCTCTAAGGAGATATAGTAGCTAAAGTAATATCTACTTTAAAAAGTTTGTAAAAATTCAGTAAGAATATACACACTGATAAACACTAGGCCGCCCTCCCCCAACCAAGTTTTGATTATAAACAACACTGAAATGAGCATGAGGGTACAAATATCTGTGAATTCGGGTTGAGCTGTATTTCCCTGATATAAATGGTTTGAACATTCTTCCATGTGCCTGTTGGTCATTGATATATCTTCTTTGGAAAAAAAAATGTCTTTTTAGATCCTCTCTCTTTGTATCTATTAGATGCAATAGATAAGCATTTTCTACTTTACCATGGGTACTGCCATAATCACTATTATATTTTATTTTAGAAATAAATTTAAAATTGGAGAAATTTGCTAGAGTAATGAGAAGCTCCTCGATACCTTATAGGAAGACTTACGGATTCAATATTGCCACATTCTTCCTACTCCCTCCCCTAATTTATGATTGTGTCTACTTGAAATACATCACTTTGTACAATAAAATAGTTAACACATATGGATGGTATTATCCAAGAATCAGAATGTCCTGTTACTACAACTTCATCACAATTATCGAATTCAGGAAATTAACAATACATTTATTTCTATTAAACTTATCTATTTATCACTTTTGCCTTTTGTCCCAGTAAAGTTCTTCTACATATTCATTCTAGAGTCACTTAACTGTCTTTTTTTTTTCCATGACACCAATATATTTCCACATTATTATAAGGTATAAATACTTGAAAATTTGTAATTACCAAGTCTGAACAAATAGGTTCTACATCACTTGATGTATTGTATGCCAATTACAAGGTAATCCTTTGTTTAACTGAATGTGTTTCTTTTCTACCAAGACCTCAGGAGAAAATAGGGAAATTCAGATAATACACAATTAAGACTCTACCAAAATTAGGAAGATCCCTATTATGTGAATTTTAACATGAATATAACTCACAAACTAGGTTAAAGTTAATGAAGGTACAATAAAGGAATGCACAACAATATATTAAAGATAATTTTCTTACAAATAATATAATCATGCTGATTTTACATCCCAAACTTTTGTTTCCTTAGAGAGCAGAATCAGTATATATTGGGAACGCTACATCTTCGTATGATGCTTGAGACGTTACTGCAAGGTAAGTAAATGATTTTTACTTGGATTTTATTTTGTTTGTTTTAAACAACTAAGATGAAAAAAAAGTCTAAAAATATTATTGCTTAGTACTTAGTACTGCCAGGGTACAAGGGAGAATTCCCTCATTCTGAGTTCTTCTGGGTCTGCATATGGAATAAATCAACAAGAAACATACCATAAGTATGGGAATTTATATAGCTGTAAACTAGGTTGAATGGGTTGTGTCAGGTATATTTATCCAACGCTAAGATTCTTGGTTTGATAAGGAGAGAGGAGGGGGTTCCTCAACAATCACTTCATATTTAACTATGACAGTAAAGAGACTAGGGCTAGGTCTTCAACATGTGAATTTCAGAGGAATGGGAATATAATTCAATCCATAACAGCACAAGTACACAAAATTTTCCACATAGGCATTTATGACTGTAAATTTTTATTTTTTATGATAATAGTTTATTTTTACATCATTTTGTACCTTTTCCATCTCAGTTGTAATCCCCTTGGACTTACTGTCACTTGTGTGCTATCACTATAGTCCCGTCACTCCCCCCAGTCCCATTTTTGATCCCATCCCCCGTACTCCCCCATAAAATGTCTCTGGCATATAGTTGTTTGTGTGTGTGTGTGTGTGTGTGTGTGTATCCCCCCTGGTCCTTTATGCTTGTGCTATGAGTGAAACCATTTGGTATTTTTCTTTCTGACTTATTTCAGTAAGCATAATCTCTTCCAGCTCCATCCATGTTGCTGCAAAAGGCATGAATTTACCTTTTGATCACTGAGTAATATTCCATTGTGTATATGTACCACATTTTTTTAATCCAGTCATCTACTTTTGGGCATTTGGGTTGATTCCTTGTCTTCCCTATTGTAAATAAAGCAGCAATTAACATGGGGGTGCAAGTGTCTTTTTTGAATCAGTGAATTTGTGTCTTTTAAGTAGATACCAAGGAGTGGGATTGCTGGGTCATATGGGAGCTCCAATTTTAGCAGCTTGGGCAACCTCCAAACAGTTCTCCATAGTAGTTGTACTAGTTTGCATTCCAACCAGCATTGTAGGAGAGTTCCTTTTCTTCACATCCTCGCCAACATTTGTTGTTGTTAGTTGTTTGAAGATGTCCCATTTTCACTGGTGTGAGGTGCTATCTCATTGTGGTTTTAATTTGCATCTTCCTTATTGCAAGTGATGTTGAACATTTTTCATATGCCTGTTGGCCATCTTCATTTCCTCTTTGGGGAAATGTCTTTCTAGCTCTTCTTCCCATTTTTTGATGGGATTGTTTATTTTTGTGAGTTTCACTGGTTCTTTGTATATCTTTGTGATCAATCCTTTATTACTATTATTGTGTGAGAAAATGTTTTCCTAATCAATAGGATGTCTGTTTTTTGTAATGTCCCTTTTGCTGTACAGCTCTTTAACTTGATGTAGTCCCATCTGTTTATCCTTTCCTTCATTATCGTTGCATTGGGTGCTGCATCTTTAAAGATGTCGCTAAAGTGTATGTCCTGTAGTGTTTGGCCCATCTTTGCTTCCAAGTATTTTATGGTTTCTGTTATTATGTCTAGGTCTTTAATCCATTTTGAGTGGGTTTTGTGCATGGTGTGAGGTAATGATCTAGTTTCATTTTTTTTTTTTTTGCATGTACATTATTTTGAAAATGTAATAGTCATGAGGATATATGTCTAACCAAATTGGATGTTTCCATTTGGCAAGTGTTGGAGACCAGCTCCAACTTTTGAGGTGTCTGAAGGCAGCAAAGGCAGGACCCTAAGATGGGAAGGCGTAGGGAGGCAAGTGGATATTCCAAAAGGGGGAGAGGCGAGAAAGACACGGGAGTCAGGATAGAGTGCAAGTCTTCCTGCCATTCCTTCAGCAGATCTTTATTTATACTGTGTAGCAAGTAGTTAATTGTAATAATGCATAGGCTAAGTTAATGAGATATCACCATAAAATGTTCTCAAGGACAAGGGGAACAAAACATTTTTCTCTTAACAATTTAGGGTATAATAGATTATATGTTTTGTGATAGTTATCATGTATACAGCTGTCTAGTTATCACTCAAAGGAAGAGGGGTCTGGGAAAGGGTGAACTTTTTAGCAAAAGGTTGTTAGGGATCTTGGGGTAGTAATAAATTGTGTTAGCAGTGTTATCAGTGATTGTCTAAAGAAAGACTAGTGGCTAATTTAAGGCTAGCAGAGAGTAGTTAGTGCTTGTTTTAAAAAGGAGTAAATTAAGAGAAGGCTGTACAGTTGTATATTAAACAACACCTGTGTAGTCAAGGATAAAATTTGTCCATGAGTCCTTATGCCCTGGGAGCCTTATCTGAGGTTTGCTTTTTTATTCAAGGAAACCAAGGAAGCTCCCCAGGAGTTTTTATGCCCTGGGGTCTTATCTCTCCTGGGGCTTGCCTTTTGTCTCAGGAGGCAGAGGAATTTCTCATCCTGTGGCAGCTTGCCTGAACCAGGCAACAGCCTTATGCTGCTAAGACAATCCAGTTGTAAACTGAATGTTGCTCAGAATATTTTGATATTATGATTATACAAAAAAGGGAGGTCATAACATAGTTAGCAGTGGAAAGTCTGATTTTTCAGAGCTTATCCTGATCAACCCGGAATCTGTCAGACGATAGACATTGCATAGCTTGTGTCAGGCAAGGAAGGTAGGATTTCTAAAACTCTGGCCTTAACCAGTAGTTGGAAGACAAGAATTATTAGAATCTTATGAATGTATGTTTTTTGTTACTTCTGTTATTTTTGTCTTGGATTCATTGTCTCATTCTCCAGTGATTTTTAAAATCTTGTGCCTAACAGTACATTTTACTTAATTATGAAGTAGATGTGCATGTTTACATTTATGTAAAATATTTGCTGTGTAAAGATTTTGGTTTATTCTCTAAAGAGATCACTATATTTAAGTAAAAAATGAGGGTCAGCAATAACAAAAATTCTATTTGAATCCAGTGATCTGTGTATTTGACTGTAAATATTTTAATAAGAGACAGTTGTGTTCTAGAAATATTGCTGGGATTAATAATTAGTAAAAAAAAACTGAAAAAACTCAATACAATGAATTTAAGATTTATTTTACTGGTAAGAAATGTTACTAGAGAGGATAGGATTTGATAATATGTGGTGGGAAAGAAGAAAAGATGGAGTACTCATGTTTTTGTTTGTTTAATGTTCTCAAATCCCTAGAAGGGTTCCAAAGAATGTGTTCAATGAAGGAGAGGGCATAGATGTCATCAAAAATATAACAATCCCAGAATTTCTCTTAGAAAATCACTGTGGGTCACTTGTTAAGAAATCCCATGTTAATATATACCATACTTATCTGAGATAATACTTTTGGATACATTAACAAAAACCATTGTGATGTTCCCATTTCTGGATGAGTAGTGGGCTAAATAATAGCACTGTTTTTGCCATGCCATGACTTGTTTTCTCTCAAGAGGTGATAACCAAGATGAGCACCCTCTAAAATTTTTCTAAAAATTAATATTTTGGCCACATATTGGTTTTCTAAAAATAATGTTTGTTAATAGCTGTAATCATATATATATATATATATATATATCTCCAGTGTGGAATTCAAAATTCTTGACTTTACACTGGAATATATAGCATCTTTTATTTAGAGACACATTACTTTGTTGATAAAAATTCCAAACTAATCTGACTCCTGCTTCCTCCCTCCTGAGGTTTGTCTTTAGCACCAATTTGTTACTCATTAACACCTCTGTCAAAGGGTAAATACAAGAAATAAAAGAAGAAATAGTCCAATTCAGTCTTCTTGTGGACTCATAAAAATTTTAATGAATAAGATATGAATTTTATAGGATGAATAAAAGAAAATGGTTGTTTTCAGGAATCACTTTCTTTTAAAATTTTAATGAGTGGTTTTTAAAGAAATACTGTACCAAAAAAAAGTGAGGGGAAATGATTTTGCCATAATGATATTTGTTATGTTTCCTAATGTCATATGTTTATTGAGAATAGTATTTACAAACACAAAACGGTTAAAAATAACCAATACGGGCCCTCCCTGGTGGCGCAGCGGGTTGAAGTACTGCACTGGGAAGTTTAAGTCACTTCCGCATGAGTTCGATCCCTGCCTGCCCAGGAGGAGATCCACATGGCCTGGCAGACCTCTCCTGGCCCGCCCGCTGCTCCCCTCAGCAGTGTACTTCGTTGATCTGCCTGTTCTGC
>NW_004567107.1:61267083-61269607 GCF_000260355.1 Condylura cristata | reverse complement strand
ATGATCTTTTCCAGCTCCATCCAAGTTGCTGCAAAAGACATGTGTTTCTCTTTTTTGGTTGCTGAGTAATATTCCATTGTATATATGTACCATCTGGTACTTTTACTTTATGGTTTATTTCACTAAGCATGATCCCTTCAGCTCCATCCATGTGGCTGCAAATGGCATGGGTTTATCTTTTTTGATTACTGAGTAATATTGTAATAAAGTAAAAACTAAAATCAACTAACAACTATATACCAGAAACATTCTACGGGGACAGAAAGGGTAATAGGACCAAAACTGGAGCAAGAAGAGAACACGGGGCTATGGTGATGGCACGGGGGTAAATTGGTGGTGGGAAGTTCACAGGGACTACAACTGAAATGAAAACGTACATACACGCACACACACACACACACAATAACTAGTGTTACTGTCTTCTCAAGTGACAAAATAGCGAAAAGGCTATATTACCTGTCCTCTTTGAGTTCACTTAGGGTGCCTGTTTCATCACTTTAAGAAATTATCCTCTGGGGATAATAGGAGTTCCTCCTATAAATTATGGCAACCATTAGAAACGTTATAATAGTCATGGCCTTTCCTTTACCCTGTACTGAATTTGTATGGTAGCTAGTAGTAATTTCCCAAATCTTGCTTTTATGAAAATATTGGCACTATTGTTTTTTTCTCCTCATGAAGAAAAATTGACTGATGAAACAGACTCATAAGAGATTTCTACCCAATTGAATTTAATAGAAATGAAATTCTGTTGTAAAATACATTTAAAAGAGTAAACTCTTGTGTATATATGCTTTCTAAATTAAAAAAAAAAAATTGGGGGGCCCTCCCTAGTGGTGCAGTGGGTTAGAGCACAGCACTATGAGGCTAGCGCTGCCACTGCAGCATAAGTTTGATCCCAACCAGGGAGGTGACCCACATGGCCTGGCAGACTGCTCCTTCTCACCCGCTACTCCCCTCAGCAGTTAAGATCAGTCAATCTGTCTGTTCTTCTTCCCACTCGGTCTCTGGTGAATCCTCTCACTCCCCCACACCTCTGGCCTGTACTCCAGTTCTGTATGAATAAATAAATAAATCTTGTTTGAGGTAACAGAGTATACAGCACTCTGTTTCAAGTGTCTTGTTTCATACCTCTTCACATGTATTTGTTGTTGCTGGTCTTTTTGATATAGGCTGTTCTCACAGGTGAGGTGATGTCTCATGGTTTAGATTTGTGTTTCCCTGACAAGTAACAATGTGCATTTTTTCCTTTTTGGCCATCTGTATGTCTTCACTGGAAAAGTATCTGTTTGACTGTTTTTTTGAGTGAGCTTGTTGTTGTTTAGGCGTATGAGTTTTTGGGTTTTTTGTTGTTGTTTTTTTTAAATCTTGGTTATTAGTTCACTGTCAGATGTATCACATGCAAATGTTTCCCCATTCAGGAGTGTGTCTTCTGCTTTATTTTATTTTTTAGGTTATGTTTATTTATGCATACAAGCGCTGGGGTATAGACCAAAAGTGAGTGAGATGAGAGGATTCACTAGAGAGGGAAGCAGTATGCGCAGATCTACTGAAACACATTGCTGAGGGGAGCAGCAGGCAAGGCAGGAGAGGTCTGCTGCACCATGTGGATTACCTCCCTGGTCAGGGATAGAACTCTTGCTGCAGTGGCTGATGTTAGGTTGATAGCATTGTGCCTTTAGCCCCTTACACCACCAGGGAGGGCCTGTCTTTTATTTTAATGACAGTATTCTTTTACAGTTTTTGATACTTTCCCTTTTGTTTATCCACTTCCACTTCCCTTGCAATTATAGTTGAGTGCCCAAAGACATCCCTCAAGTCAATGTTGTATGTTTTGTCTATGTTTTATTCTATGTATTTTATGGTTAAAAGGTAAACTTATAAGCAAAAATTTGGAGGTTGGATTACTGCTCAGCCTCTTTTATAATTATATTCAAAACTAAGACACCCTTTTGGAAAAACTAATTAGAGGTTAATAAAGGTTACCTGAAGAAAAAACTTTTTTGATACTATGAGATGATCCAACTTTTCAGCAATTTTCATTCTACTTGCCACATGCAGGTCCTCTCCCCAGTTCCTATCTAGTGCTGAAAGTCATTTCTTTTGTGTAGTTGTGAATAGTTTTAGAGTGCTCCTTTGTTTGCAAAATTGATCAAAGGTGTTCCATGTATAAACTCATTTATCTTTACAATAAAGGTGTTAATAATTCAATGATGAGAAAACTGAGGTAGACAATGTGGTAACTTACCTCCGTCACTGTGAGAAACCTGCATGTCTAAGGAACTTCCACTGTAACCTTGAATGCTCACATTGCAAAACTCCTCCTTCCTAAAGTACTCTTTTGGGGTGTGGAGGATTGAGATAAAATATATAAACTTTATCATCTTAATCATTTAAATATACAGTTCAGTAGTGTTATAGTCATGTACATAACTGTGCAAGCAATCTCCAGTTCTCACAAATCAGAATCTCTCTATCCTTTAAACATTACTCTTTCCTTCCTCCCATGAGCTACTGGCCAAAT